>NC_048218.1:195755914-195860356 GCF_002007445.2 Ailuropoda melanoleuca | reverse complement strand
GGATCACGCCCTGAGCTGAAGGCGGATGCTTAACAACTGTACCACCCAGGCGCCCCAATATGACTAATTTTAAATACTTTAATTATAAAAATAAAAATATATTATTTTACTACAATTATAAAAATAAAAATATTATTTTACTATAATTATAAAAATAAAAATATTATTTTACTATAATTGTAAATATAAAACATTATTTTTTAAAGTATTTTACTATTTTGATAATTATTAAGGAGAAATTCTTAACAATAACATGATATTCCATTAACATATAAACATTACTGCATAAATAGGTTTTTTTTTTTACTCTTATAAGTATTCCTAAGTATTCAAAATGCTATGATTTTGAACTGAAAACTTTGGGACTAGGGCACACACATGAAGACGAGCAAGCACATCCGTGTTAAGTTTAAGGCAGTTTAAAAAGCTGTCCAACTAGTGCTTGCTTCGGCAGCACATATGCTAAAAAATCGGAATGATACAGAAAAGATTAGCGTGGACCCTGCACAAGGATGACACCCAACAAGATGTCTATTTAGAAATGGTTCCTGTGTCGTTCCATTTGGGTGATTTACCCTTCGTGGACCTTCGCCACGTTTTCCCCCAGCATTCAATTCTATTGCCAGACCCTGAAGTTACGCTAACTCCAAAATACTGCATTTCAGTGCTGTCTGACATACACACCTATACTCCAGGCCCCTTACTCCTGCAGAACCTCTTCTTCTGCCTTCAATGTTTTGAGCACATCTGTCCTTCAAATCATTAGTTACTCTTGATTTTCCATCCATCCCTGAGCCCTCAGGTATATGAGCTACGTGGGGTAATTAACGATAGCTACTGTACTGGATAATTCCAACAGCTCAGCGACTTGATACATAAAAGTTCCTTCTTGCTCACTTCTTGCTCAATGTAGTTTGGACAGTTCTCTTTGTCAGAAACCCTAGGATCCAGAGACCTTGCATGATAAATATATTGCTTCTGATATTTTCCAGAAGGAGAAAGTGGAAAGCCGAAGTTTTGCTGGAGACCTTTTTTTAAGGGCCAAGCCAAAAGTGTATTTGTATCACTTGCATTCAAGTCTCCCCAGGCAGACCTGAGACATAGGACCCTTCCCTAATTTCAAGTAAGGCCAGGAATGCAGGATTCCCATGTGTTCAGGAAGAGGAAATGAGATTGGTGAGCATCTAGCAAATGTCCGTCATTATATAACTTTAACTTTCCATACAGAGAACTCTCCCACCAGTTGTCTTTCTCCTACAACTACTGAGAACATATTTTTTTTTGGGGGGGGGACATGATTCAACCCGCATCACCAAGAGAGCAGGAACTCTGGGCAAGTATGTGAGTGGCCCTGTCTCACCAACCTTTGAACAGACTTGCAAAGCTGTACACACAAGTAGACAATTGACAAGCACAGGAAACCTCCCTAGCATTCAAAGAAATAAGTTAAAAAAAAAAAAAGCATTATTTTCACCCAAGAAATTAACAAAGACTAAAAGATAATACTAAATACAAGAGGGGATACAGTGAAATTCAGCCCCTGAGGGGTTGTACCCAGAAGTACAATCTTCCTGAAGGACAATTCAGAAAAAAGCATCAAAATCTTCATTCTGATCATTTGAAAATTTTTAATGAATATTCACTAAGCACAGAGCACTGTCCTGAATCTTCTAATCCAGTAATTCCACTTTCAGAAATGTATCCAAGAAGATGAGTGGAAATGCAGACAAATATTCATGTCCAGGGAATCCACTACAGTATAAAAATAGCCCAAATGGCAAATGATAGGGAAGTGATTAAATAATTTATATTATATCTATATTTAAAATGCTATGGAATAATAACAGTTAAGGTCTAGGAAAATTCTACTAGTATACTTTTATGGAAGAAACGACATAATTAGAATTTGCATTTATAGTACAATCCTAATTTCTGTGTGTGTGTGCATATGTATATATACATATATATGTGTGTGTGTGTGTGTGTATATATATATAAATGTCTATATTCAGCCAAAATATACTTATTTACTATCAAATACATGCTGGGACTTATAAAGAGAGAATCTGTAAGATCTCTGGGTAAGACTAAAGATTAGCTTGTATTTTTTCCATGATTGTTTATTTCACAGAAATTGCTGAAGAACAGGCTGGCATATAGTACAGTACTTGGTGTTTCAGTCATGAATAAAAATTTGCCCTAGGATATAATGGAAGAATACAAGTCAGGAAAAAACATGTAATTTCAGTTTCAAGTACTCTCTGCTTAACAAGAGGTGGAAATTTGTATTTGAATTCACCTCTGAATTCACCTATGAGGACAGACCAGTCCTTTGGAGAAAAAGAAAGGCTACAGTAAGTCTTTTAAATTATGCATCAGTAAAGAGAAGCCTGCCCAAGAGGAGAAGTTTGGAAAATCTGAGGCGGAAAATCTGAAAAGAATGAATGGAAAGGACAGGAGAGGGCAGCATTCTGGGGAGAGGAGATTGCTTTGGGGAGGAAATGGTTGAAAATCAAGGAAAGGAGACCAATGCAGAGGGCATTGTTGAGTTCGTTGGGTTCTGTTGCACCCGGGGTTAAGGGATGCTGGGCAAGGGACAGGGTGGCCAGAGCGTGGCGGAGGCCCTCACTATGACTGGAAACCACTCTGACCCAGGCTGAGCTTCCTGGAGGTCCAGATGGCCTCATACCCACGCCTTGGAGTTGGAACAGAGCATGTCTAGGGATGGAGCCCAGAGATTTCTGGACTGTGCCCTCAGCACAGAGAGCAGTGTTCTCATAAGTGGTGGCAGTGAAGGCCTTCGGAGTATAGTGTGGCCAACAGGCATGGACTGCTGGGACCTGAAGCAGGAACAGCAAAACAGGTGAGAGCATCAGGTGTCCGCACCACAATAACAGATGTCGGCACTTTGAGGGGGCCTGAGGCTTTGTCACCACCCAGGGAGAGGCTTCAAGCTTTGTGATCAAGACAAGAATATGGTTAGAGTCAAAGGCTAACAACACCAAGGAACAAGAGTGCATAGTCAATTTTCAATTTTATCCACATTTTCCACAACGAACGTGTCTTTCTTTTAAAATCAGGAAAGATGATTTAACGCTCCCTCTACCCTGTCTTATTTTCCCCATTGAGAGCAAAGACTTCTTGAAGAACCTCACCCTCGTCTTCTCCTCAGATGTCCCTCACCACAGCAATGGTCTTAGGAAGGAAGCTCGTCGCCAACCACTTTCTGATGCTCAAACCCAAAGACGTTTACTTGCTAGCAATTTTTTTGTCTTCTTAGTCACACTGGATACTACTGACCACCCCATCCTTCTGGAAACTTCTTCTCCCCTAATGCCCCTGACTCTTCTCTCTCTTACCCCCCCCCAATGCTCTCTCTGTTCCTTGCCCATCTTTTAAGGGCCTCCTCTTCTAAAGTCTGTGTCTTAGAAGCTGGTGTTTTCCAGAGCTCAACACTGGGTAGTCTTCTCTTCTCTTACACATTCTCCTGGGCCACTTCATCCACACTGACCTTGACGCTCTCATGACTTCATTTACTGCAAAGTCTACAGAGCCAAGAAACATTCTTCAGACACTGGAAGTGTGTAATAGGGGTGCAATGGCTCACCTAGCATATTTGACATTAAGAGTAGACTGTTTCTAACAGCCCCCTCCCTTAAATGACAAAACTAGGTTTTGGGTTTTTTTTTTTTTGTTTATTTTTTTAAGATTCATTTATTTGAGAGAGAGAACATGTGCATGTAAGCAGGGAGAGGAGCAGAGGAGGAGAATACTCAAGCAGGCTCCCCACTGAGTGTGAAACCTGACTTGGAGCTTGATTCTAAAACCGAGATCATGACCTGAGCTGAAACCAAGAGTTGGACACTCAACCAACTGAGCCACCGAGGCACCCCACAAAATTGTTCTCAGTAATCATCACAAAATACTTAGTAGTAATCATGATTTTCTTGAGTTGTTTTTCATTTTAAAATAATGCACAATGAAGAGTAAATTTCCATCTTAAAATGTTCAAATTGAGTAAAATATTTCATATGTAAACCAAAATTCAGACTTAACAGTTTTACACCATTTTAAATAGAAGCGCAAATGTAAAAACTCCAAGTGTCAAATGGTATGCCAAATTGGCATAACCCAAGTACTGTCTCGTCGTCTTCACATTCACTCTGCTGGTATTGCTTATTTCCTAGCTACTATCTAAATGCAAAAATATGTAGTATCACAGAGAATGGAGAGAAGAGCTGTCAAAGTGAGCTCAAACAATTCCACTTACTACTGAAACAAAAGCATGTGGTGGAGATCCCGTGTGCCAGGGGTCAAATATATAACAGAGAGGTCTCCAAATTAACTTCCCCACCTAGAAGACAAAGTTTGTAAAAGAATAAAAATGTGCTCAACTGAAGACAGCAGACACGTTGTCCAAAGTCAGTAGTTACCATAGCAATTGTTCGGCACTTAAACTACAAAAGATTATTTTTCAGGAGGGAGTATTTTATTACTGGCATTGTGGCACCCAAGAAGAAAAGAAGATCAACTCAAATTTAGTTTTATTCTACGCAGACAATGCATTCTCCTCCTGCCTGTGCCCTGGGCTGGCGGCTCCCACCACCCCACCATTGGTATGGGATTGACAATAAGTACTTGTTGAATGGTTGAGAGAGCATAACTGTTGCATGATTCTAATAATTGCTTCTTCAGCAAGACTTCTCTCCTGAATTCTAGGTCTGTATTTCTGTCACCTGACTTCACCTGACTGTCCCCACAGGACCCTCAGATTTGTGACCCACAAAGTCTGCTCCTTTTTTGGCCCAACGTTGGTGAATGGCACCAAATTCCACTGAGTGACTCAAGCCAGAAACTTGAGATTCCAGTCTTCCTAGTTCTCTCAACTAGATACAAAATCCATTTATCCAGTCTCCTAAGCATTTCTAGAATCCACGCTCCATTCTCACTAACCGGGGCTAATTCAGTATTTGATCATTCTATCCAAAACCAATACGACACCCACCTGTGCAGTTTATCTACTTCAGTCTGTCTGTGCTCCAATGTCCCTGAACTTCCCCAAGCCCCTCATCTTTAAAAGGGCAAATGAATACCTACTACAAAAGATTAATGTCAGGGTTAAATAACATGTATGGACTGCCTAGTATAGGGTGTCATCCATAGAAGATAGTCAAGAGTAATGTTGGTTTTCTTTCCTAAAACACTGATACTCTACTGCCTCCCAAACCTGAATTTTCTTGAGAGAAAGCAGTTATATTTTGAGACTGAATTGATGAAGCATCAGTTTATGAGCATAAAAAGCCAAATTATGCAGATAATTTCAGTTGTATAAATATGACCTAATTCAAAGTATTCCTGAAACTCATTTTTATTATAACAACAAATACTTACTGATCATCACAAAGCAATGAAACAAAGTTAGGTCTGAATATATTGATACAGATATATATAGATACCAAAAAAAAAAAAAAGAGTCTGTACTCTCAAGAACTTTATATTCCATACACGTGTAACTATAGTGAGGCAGGGTAATACATAAGTGTAAGTGAATACCACAAACATCCACACAAGAGGGAAAGAAATTGAGAGAAGATAACCCAACATACTGGAGCATTGGAAGAATGTTTGAGGAGAGAAACTGAGGCGTATTTCAAAGGAAAGTTACACAGTTGCACTTAGAAGAGGAGACGTTAAGTACATTTCTGATACGAAAAAAAAGAAACCACAAAGTCGTGAGATAGGAATGCTAATGGGACATATGACCCAGCTTGAGGAGGACATAGAATTCATCAAAGATGTAACAAGAGTGAAAATTGGAAAGAAGAGCAGCGAATGGATGGGATCAAATGCCAACGTGAGAGCTTTACTTTGAAAGTCATGAAGCATGATTATAGAAACTGCAAGATCCTCCTATCTAGTTGCCCTGCAGTTGGTCATTTGCCATTGTGGTCTTTCCAAAACCCAAATCTGACTATGCCATGTCACTGTTTAAAAGATCTGTCATGGTTCTCCAAAGATGACACACAAATGGCCAACAAGCACATAAAAAGATGTTCCCCATCTTTCATCATCAGGGAAATATAAATCAAAACTACAATTATATGCCACCTTACACCTATTAGGATGGCTACTATCACTACAACAGGAAACAACAAGTGTTGGGGAGGATGTGGAGAAATTGGAACCCTTGTCCACAGGTGGTGGGAGTGTAATATGGTACAGCCACAGTGGAGAACAGTTCGATGGCATTTTCTCAAAACATTAAGAATATAATTACCATATGACCGAGAAATTCCACTTCGGGGTATACAACCAAAAGAACTGAAAGCAGAGTCTCGAAGACATATTCACATACCCATGTTCATAGCAGCATTATTCACTATAGCTGCAAAGTAAAGCAACTCAAGCATCCATCAATGGATGAATAAACAAAAGGTCATATATGCACACATGGGATATCGTTTACTCTTAAAAAAAAGAAAATTTTGACACATGCTACAACATGGATGAACCTAGAGGACATTAGGCTAAGTGAAATAAGCCAGTCCCCAAAGCACAAACACTGTATGAAGCCACTTATATGAGGTACCTAGAGTAGTCAAGTTCACAGACACAGAAAGTAGAATGGTGGTTGCCAGGGGCTGGGGAAGGGAGCATAGGGAGTTTTTTAATGGATACAGCTTCAGATTTGCAAGATGATGAGTTCCTGGAAATCGCTTGCATAATGACCGTGTACCTAAGGAGACTGAATTACACACCTGTAAAATAGTTAAGATGGAGCGCCTCCAGGGCTCAGTTGGTTAAGCGACTGGCTCTTGATTTCAGTCCAGGTCATGATCTCAGGGTCCTTGAGATGAAGCCCATATCCGGCTCTGTGCTGGGTGTGGAGCCTCCTTGAGATAATCTCTCTCCTTCTTTACCCCTCACTCCTCTTTCTCTCTCTTCTCTCCCTTCCTCCCTCTCTCTTTCTCTCTCCCTCAATCAATCAATAAAATGGTTAACATGGTAAATATTATGCTATGTATGTTTTATCACAATTAAAAATAAAATTAAAAAAAAAATCTTTTTCGTAGGCTTCCACCAACAGGATCAATTTGACACCCCGTGGAGCAACATGCAAAGCTCTCCACAGCTGACCCCTTCCCTCTGTGGAAGAAGTGAGCATAACCAAAAGCCTGAGATTATGTTTTAATTTCAGGAAAAAAACAAAGAGTCAAGCATCATTTTATTTTTGAATGTAAACTGCAGTGGGGAAATAAACAGTAGAAGGACTCTTACAACAAAAAAAAAATCGAACACTGGGGTATTTACAATCTTTGACTATAATGCTCCTTTAAGAAACACTTAGTAAAATTAATGTTTACATCAACTGATGCAATTGTGAACCATCGTTAATTTTCACAATAACTGTTGTTTTATGACTTCTAATGTATTCAATGTTTTACAAGCATTTGGAACAAGGGGAATCTTATAAAGCACCTTAATGTGTAACTAGAAAGTAAATTAAAAAGTTTATTAGCACCAGGAGAATTCTTATCTTCTCTCTGCATGTCAAAAATTTGACAGAAGTCTTCAATCTAGCTAGTAAGCACTTTACTGATTAAAAGCTAATTTCCATTTTTAAAGGGTGAAGTCATACTTCTGATCCTCCGTTTCTTTCTAAAAGGAGAATGGATGCTCTCTTAGCTCAGGCTGTCATAAAACAATACCACAGCCTGGGTGGCTTACACAACAGAAATTTATTTTCTCACATTTCTGGAGGCTAGAAGGCCAAGATCAAGGTGCCAGCCAATTCGGTTTCTGGTGAGAGCCCTCTCCTGGCTTGCTGATGGCCACTTTTTGCCGTGTCTTCACATGTGAAGAGCGCACATGCAATCCAGCGTCTCCACTAATAAGGACACTACTATCAGACCAGGACCCCATTCTTATGACTTCTTTGACCTTACTTACTTCCTTACTCCAAATACAGTCACACGGGGGGGGGGGGGGGGACTTCAACATACAAATTTGAGGGCACACAATTCAATACCTAGTGAATGCTTCTCCTACAGTTTCTCTCCAGTGTAATTTCTCATCCCCAGCAATGCGATCCAATCCCCCCAGACCGTGTATTCCAGAATACCAGTTGAACTGCCATTCTTCTGTGTTCCCAAAGGGTCCTGTGCATGCTCATAAAATACCCCGGACTGATTTTTAAGTTTTTGCTAGTTTGTGCATTTTCTTCAACAGAATATAAGCCACTAAGAAGATAAGAACTATTGCTTCTTGCTGTCTGTCTCTCCAGAACTAGCACAGAGCTCAGCACTTGGGAGATATTCAATAGTCCTTCTTAAGCAAAACTGAACTGTTAAACCTAATGCTGCGGGGGTGTGGGCTAAGCTACATTTTATGAACATTAGCCTAGTCTAAATGTGTAGGATGACTCAGAAGGTGTGTGTTCATTTTCTGTTGCTACTCTCACCAACTGCCACCACTGGCTGGCTTTAAACAACACAGATTTATTCTCTTACCGTCCTAGAGACCAGAAGTATGAAACCGGTTACATTGGGCTGAAACCAAGGTGCCAGCAAGGTCAAGCTCCCACCAGCGGCTCCAGGGGAAAACTGCTGCCTTCCCTTTTCTGGATTCTAGAGCTAATCCCTTCCCAGCATTCCTTGGCTTAGAGCCCCTTCTCCATCTGCAAAGCTTGCAGGGGAGCATCTGCAAATACCTCTGCAGAGATCGGCCCGTTGTCTTCTCTCTTCTGTGTGTGGTAAAATTCTCCTTCTGCCTCCCTCTTATAAGGACCCTATGATTACATTTGTTAACCCAGACAGTCTGGGATAATCTCCCTCTTTCAAGATCCTTAACTAATCACACGAGCCAAGGCCCTATTACCACAGAAGGTCACATTCACAGGTTTCAGGGATTGGCTAATTCGGGGGTGACTATTCAGCCACCACAGGTGGGGAAGGTGGCACAGGTCCATTAAGAAACTACTACATAACATCGGCCAGATGCTTCCCATTTAGCTGGTCTTCTGGTCCTAGATGTCACAGGTTTATATATATCACATGCGTCCCGTAGTCCAGTATAACACCACCTGCCCCTCGACAATACTTGGCCTAACCACCTTTGCTAAGTGAATTGAGGCATTGATCACTGACCCAATGAATTTATTCCACAAAGCTAATCCGTATCAATTAGACCAAACATGACAAAAATTAAAACTACTGCTCTTAAACAAATTTTCAGTTGAACTATTTGGCTCTTTACTTCCACTCATTATGCAGCTTTAGAAGAGATTCTAAGAGTTCATCATTTTAACCCAGACGGGAAGGAAGCCAATTCCATTTTGTTCGAGCCTCGCACATATCGGGCACACTATGAACCATAAGTAATAGTAAGGGTAAGGCTCGATATTACAACAGGCGGAAAACTCATAACCAAGTGGCTTTAGACATTTATCAGGCAGTGATGACATATGGTTCCTGTCACTGGGATACCTCCAGGGGAGAAGTGTTTATCTGCAGAGCTGACAAACAGATCTTACAGGACTCCTATAAAACCGAGTTTCTTAATTATAAACTAGTAAAATGTCTGCTGGCATGGTAGAGCACGTTTCACTGCTAACGAGAGGATGCTAGTTGAAGGACAACGGCCTCAGACCGTGACAGACGAGAGAAGAGGGACTTTGAAGGGTCTGTCCCAAGAAACAGCAAACACAGCAAGGCTCACAAATCTGCCTGCCGAGAAAGAGCTGCTGCCAGTGTGAACTAGGATCCCTCCTAGCAGGCCGAGATATACTTACTCTTTCAAGTTTTCTGCCTTTCAAACAAGAGGCAGAATTAAACCTTCTGAGGGTGCCACGTGTTATCTATGATTAGCCTCCTTGGTGCTGAATAGCTTATTTATCTGTAGCTTCTAATCAGCTATACAAATGACAAAAAGATGAACACAAAACACACACACGCACACACACACATACACACACACACTCGCTTCTTATCTGAATGGACAGTTGCAAAAACACACAGCCCAGAATAAATTAGAGCAAAATGAGCTTAAGATGAAACAAGCCTGGGGGAAAAAAATTCCACGCACACCAGAGAATGCGCTGTCATCAAAAATGCCAGGACTCTGTTCTGATCCACTTGGAGAGAGGGACTTCAGCCCGTTGAGTTCAGGCAAGGCCTGGGGGAGAGCGTACATGAGAGTCTCCCCAGGCAAAGAGCAACCAGGGTCCCCTGGGAAAGGTAGCTCTGCTCTCGAATTCTGTTTGGATCCTGACCTCCAGGAGACTGCTAAGGCCATGAGGGGAAGGAGCAGCCTAAGGAAAAGAAACTTCTGGAATAAATTCATCAAAGAATGCATGGCTTTCATTGTTTGAAAGGAAACATTAAAGGTCATTGATTTTCTTCCTTTGTTGTTCTAAAACAATTTTTATCCGTCTCATTTGCTGCTGAAACATAAATTCCTAACAACCATTTCTACCTGCTAATATCCAGAACAGTATCAGGCAAACACAAACAGATGGGGAGAGAGGAAACCAGCAGAGCACTGCAGAATCTCAGGTTCCGGAGTAAGAGGCTGTCTAGAAATCATCCATGTCCGTGCTCCCCGACCAGAGAGGAAGAGAGAGAATCGTCAGACCACATCTATGTGCTAAATCCCTCGGGCCTCTGATAACCATGGTTTCTCTGACCGGGTGTGAATACTATCTCATTATTCAGCTTTGTAAGAGATTCTAAGAGTTCATCATTTTAACCCAGATGGGAACCAAGCCAATTTCCAACTTAGAAATGGAGGAATAGTTCCCAAACTCAAGTAAATAATATAGACTGTGCTCCATGATTGTGGCTGTTATCCTAATTCTGTCAGCAGATGCTCTGAAACACAATGCCAAAGACAGGTACAGAGGTCGGCTTCTTCTCCCATCTCTATGAATAATATATTTTCCTAAGATGTTTCATTTTCCTATGTTTTATTATCTGCTAATGAGTAGAGTATTGCTGTTGACAATAATGTTAACTTCTGTTAAAGATATAAACTATGTACCATGTGGAAGCAAAATGCCTATAGACAAGACCCTTTTCTCATCCTTTCTTTTATTTTCTTAAGTTTTTTTCATCCTTTCTTTTAAAAAATTCTCAGCTTCATGTCTTATCCCTAAGATGGCATAAACCCCTTGAGGAGAGACATTTTCGTGATTGTTCTGGGATAGCTGAGTCTTGCACAAAGCAAATATGCAATTAAAAAGAAACATTGTTATAGGGCGCCTGGCTGGCTTCGTCAGTACAGCATGGGACTCTCGATCTCAGAGTCATGAGTTCAAGTCCCATGTTGGGCCTGGAGCTTACTTTAAAAAAAGAAAAGAAAAGAAAAAAATATATATATAAAGAAACATTGTTGGTGAAAAGAAACAAGAGCTCTACTACTAAGAAACATAATATTGATACAAATGAATAACACGAAGTTATGTAATCCTAGGGCAGAAAGCAATTTTGTGTGTTGTTTGGCTCAAACAACTCATTTTATTTTATTTTATTGAGATTTTATTTATTAGAGAGGGAGCACAAGCAGTGGAGCAGAAGGCAGAGGGAGAAGCAGGCTCCCCCGCAGAGCAGGGAGTCTGATGTGGGGCTCAATCCCAAGACCTTGGGATCATGACCTAAGCCGAAGGCAGTCACTTAACAAACTAAGCCACCGCGGCACCCCAAACAACTCATTTTATAAGTTAGAAAAATGAGTCCCTAAGATTTGAATTGCAACGTTTGCTAAGGTGACTCAGATTGCCAACGACAGAATATCTGTTCTGGGCTTGTGTTGTTCATGCCACTTACAGAATGCTGTACCCTGTTTTAGATGCCACACTGAAAAGAGAAATTCGTATTCTAGGTTGTGTGCAGAAGGATGAAGAGTCTTAAGACATCTCTTGCACTGGTAGTTCAATGAACTGGACTGTAAAATTATTGCTGGGAAGGCAATCTGAACCAGTAATTGATGTGCCAATGAGACCTGAGCTACCATGGAAGTGGTGTCCTCACAAGTGATGACCTCCACGTTCCCAAGTACAGGCTAGATGTCTGATGCCGAACCCAACGGCTAACAGCTGAAGCCAGGCACTGTGTAAGAGGCTCCAAATACACCATATCCAACTCTTAAACCAAACCCTAAAGGTGGATATTATCCTCACTTTACAGCTAAGAAACTGAGATGCAGAGGTTAAGTAGCTTAGCCAAGGTCACACAATTTGCATAAGAACCATAAGGGAAGTTTGCAACATTTCAGAGATGATTAAGCAGTTGACAAGTATGAGGGCCATAACAGCTCCTGGCTCTTCTGGACGAGTCTCACCAGGATTGGTCTTTGGGATTAAACCAACGCCGCAGGTAAATTCCACCCAATGCTAAATTTTGACCTTGGACCAACACTTAGCTAGCCCACAAAGGAACGCTGAAAAAATAAGTGGCAAGACCAGCATTCAGACCTAGCTCTCTGAGACTCCAAACTCCAGTCTTTCCACTCTGACAAGTGGCTGCAAGGATGTCTCATCCCAAACACTCCCTTTGGTGCTCAAATTCTTTGAGATCACTCTTCCAAAACGAAAAGTATAACACACCTTCAAAAAGTAGAGAACAGCTGTAAGAACCACAAAAACCCCGCAACATGTAAATATCCGTAGCCAAAATTGTAAGGGTTACTGTGATTCAGTGTGTATATGACAGATAACTTGGTCTCCAGTACCAGTCAGATGCAGCAAGAGTTTATGCTATGGTACTAGTCCCATCCGTCCAGCATTCTTGCCTCTTTAACTGGTTTTCAAATTAAACAGAAAAAAAAAAAATTTTCTAAGGAAGTTCTCTTGGCTGTGTTATTAGCTTACGCTGAATCCCCCTTTTAATAATATGTTTTTATTAATCTTATTACCAGATTTTGCTTCCCTGAACTGAGAGAGGACAGTAAATAAACTTTGGTTGCAACAGACCTCAGCTACTGTTACTGACTCATACTCAACATAGCTCCTGGGACACAGGGCTTCAATAGCAATTACATTTTTTCACAGATTCTGCTTTTTCTGGATAAAAGGATTTATTTTAATACTAAAAAGAAGTCATTTGCAGATTAACATTTTATTTTATCCTAATATCGTGAGCCACTTCACTTTTCCTAAGGACCTTCCTAACGCATAGAAAATGCCTTGGTCGCTTTCTAATTATACTTGAATCTTTCCATACAGTTTTCTGGTAATCCTTGTATAGGAAATAGGATGGCATCACCTACGTCTCCTCCTCAAACACCAAAGTATGCTGGTCGTTAAATTTTTTCAGCCATGGCCCTCTGTCAAGACTGAAGCAAGCTATGGGTCTCGGTCCCACAAAAATTCACAAAACACACATACACAAAATCTTGGAAACGTTTCCTTAGAGTGCAGCAGAAATTTTTCTTCATGTAGAACGAGGGGAAAAAAATCTCGAGCTGAGTTCCCATTTTCTGACAAGCATGGGCTGCGTCTCCACCCTCTCCCCCCAAAACCTAAGGTGAAGAAACGATAAAAATAGAACCTATAGAGCTAACACATCATCTCAGATGGTATGGAGCGCTGAAGGCTCCCAACCTGCCCCTGCGCGGCGGGGAGGGCAGGGAGAGCCGGGGAGAGGCGGGGCGCGCAGACTGCCACGCGGCAGGTGTACCCGGCGGAAGAACTTACTTACCGGCTTGTCTCCAGCGCCACCACGCAAGTTGCTCTCCGCACCCTCCCGCCGGCATCTCGAAAGTTGAGAGAGAGAGAGAGGCCTTCAGCGGGCTCACTCACACAGTCAGCGCCGGCCTCAAGAACACCTTGCTCCTCGAGGCGACCTCGCGAGAAACCGCTCCCACTGTGGGAACAGGAGGCGGAAGTACGTTCTAAGGACAGGGGCCGGCTCGAGGTCACCGAGTGGTCACGTCCTCTCCGTGACCTCCTCCAACAACCATTTTGTTACCAGTGGCATCGTTGGAAGCGAACAATAAATAGCATGGGTTTTCTTCCTGCGGTGAGGATGATCGATTGCATATGTTTAAACTGTTCATTTCAGTGGCCAATTGCACTATCAGTGATATGCAATGTCAGTGGGTTTATTTTAATATATATTTAATCACATGGCGTTTTCACAGACTTTGTGTTCCACACAATGAAAATTCTTGCCCTTCTAAGAGCAATTCTTTTAAAATAGCAATAATCCTTCTATCCACATAATAGTCCTATTGTGATTTCTAAATAGGGCAACATACCTGGTTGTGGGTTCCCGGGTACCGCTCAAGCTAGTATATGTTTCCTTGTAAGTGGTTTCAAGGAAGGAACTTACTCAATTTGTTTTGCTTTGTTCTGCTTCAAAATGTGGTAAGTTTCTCATTTGACGTCTATTCTCTCCAGTCCTCTGATTTGTCTCATGAGACTTACAGCAGTTTAGTATCTGCCATATCAGCTATGCCAAAAGAAACTTTAAAACTCCTGCAGACCAAGACTCTCGATCATCGGACACATAACAAAACCATCTGTATCTAGGAAGGGTGGGCTTAAAAATTGTCAAATACCACCCTGTTCCACAGTACCCCAAGGCTGGCCACTTCATTACAAACATAGCATAATGTCTACAAATTACAACAGAGAAAGGGAATAAAACCATGAGAGTTCTGTGATCTTAAATATTGCCGTTGTCCTGACTGATGACTCACACTACTTTGTAGCATTCTATTAGAAGATAAAGCTTGCCTTTCAGGGGCGCCTGAGTGTCTCAGTCAGTTAAGCGTCTGCCTTTGGCTCAGGACTTGATGCTGGAGTTCCGGGATTGAGCCTGGCATTGGGCTCCCTGCTGAGCAGGGAGTCTGTTTCTCCCTCTGCCCCTCACCCCGCTCGTGGTCTCTCTCTCTCATATAAATAAATAAAATCCTAAAAAAAAAAGAAGAAGAAGAAAAACGTTACCTTTCAGGAGAAAGAAAATTTGTAATTAGAGATTGTAAGGGACAATCATCTTAATTTTTTAAAAGAGCAAAGGGCAAAGGACGACCCCAGCAATAGGCAAGCAGTGGTCAAGACAAAAACAAACATCTAGACCATGAGAAACCTCCTTTGATCTTCTTAAACTAAGGAGGATTTACCACTGCTCACAGTTTGAAAGAAAAGAAATCTCACCAGCAGAGGGCTCAGAAAACAGTGGGGTATCTGATTGTTACTTAATGGAAGTACAAAATAAAAGGGACTTCATTGGAAAATACTTTCGCCTGGAACTTCGTATCTTATAAGGCTCATTGCATTAAAAAAATGGGGGGAGGGGACCAAGTGGTTGTGTCCTGGCAAAGAGAAAGAAGTCTGCCCAATCTCTGGCCTAAATACCCTAAAATTTTATCCTAGACCAGTAGAAGTTAAACCATAAGTTAAAAATGTATAATCTTAATATCAAATGTGTTAACAAACCATCAAGGAAAAGGTATATAGCTTGTAGTAACAGTTCTAAAACTGTAACTTAAATATGAATCTTTAAAAGTTAAAAGAAAGTATTTAAAGCAGCTTTATTAGGTGAAACTTTCTGGTCTCTAATAGACATTAAAAGAAACAAACAATGCAAGGACATCTCATTCTAAAGGAATCCAATTCCTGTATTTTTTAAAAACATTTAATATATTTTGACAGTAATTCGATTTAAATATATCAATACATTGTGTATGTCCATTTTCCTACCTCAGAAGCAGTTTGTTTCATACGCTAAATTAAAAACAAAACAAAACAATAAACAATTTTAAAATATTTTTAGAGAAGCTATGAATCAGTTAATATATTCTTACTGCAGGTACTTATCAGGTGCTTAACCTGTTGAGCAGATGATAAAAATTACATAATGAAGAAGCAAAATAGCAGAAATGGGAAGGCAGGGATGTTTCAAAAAAGATAAATTAGAGTAAATATTTTAGAAACACTCTAAAACAGCTTTTGTGTTGTGATACAACCAATAGCATCACAGGTCTAGGTCTGAGGCCAGTTCTCAAGAAGTTCACTATAGTTTCTTAGCACTTATGACTATAATTTGAATAAGCTGTTTCCAGAGGACTGGGGTCTCAATGAGAGCCTTATTGCCCAAATTGCTAAAGCCCCTCCTGACACTGTTACCTGTGTATTGATCTGCTTCTCCACTCGCTGTGCTTTTAGAAATATAATAGAACAGGGGCGCCTAGGTGACTCAGTCGGTTGAGCGTCTGACCCTTGATTTTAACCCAGGTCATGATCTCAGGGTCCTGGGATCCAGCCCCACATCAGGCTGTGCACTCAGCTGGAAGTCTGCTTGAGCATTTCTTTCCCTCTCCCTCTGCTTTCCCCCCCTCCAACTCACACTCAAGCTCTCTCTCTCTAAAATAAATAAACCTTAAAAAAAAAAAAAAGAAATATAAGAAATACAACACTATGTTTTAAAATAAGCACACCTAAAAATAATAAAATGCTATTAATTAACATTCTATTCATTATTTAACCAAAGACTACAATTAGAGTGACTTTTAAAGAATTTCTAATACCTAAAGATAATCCGTTTTCCCAAACTTCTGAGAGATAAGTAGGGTGGAATTTTGTCTCTGTATATCAAAAAAATAAATAAATAAATGAAGCATGTGTTTTCATAACTAACTAGATTCCTTAAGAAAACTGTGCAAATTGTAATTATCAGTCCCAGTTTTTTAAGAAAGTAAGGAAGGGCTCTCTTCTTCCTGCTTCATTCATCCCACACTTACATTTTATGCACTGGGATCCCAGGTAACTTTTTACCTGAAAATGGAGTTCTGCTTTAGAACAAACACAGTTTTTTCAATCATTTTTAAATTGAAGTATGGTTGACACATAATGTTACATTAGTTTCGTGATGATTCGACAAGTCTATATGTTATGCTTGCTCACCACAAGCGTGGCTGCCATCTGTCGCCATACAACACTATTATAATACCACTGAACCGTATTCCCCATGCTGCACCTTTCATCCCTGTGACTCATTCATTCCAGAACCGGAGGCCTGTACCTCCCATTCCCCTTCACTCATGTTGTGCATTCCACCTCCTTCCCCTCTGGCAACTATGTTTGTTTGTTCATTTGTTTTATTTTTTAGATTCCACATATAAATAAAATCATATGATATCTGTCTCTGTCTGACTTATTTCACTTAGCATAATCCCCTGTAGGTCCATCCAGGTTGTCACAAATGGCAAGATCTCATTCTTTATTATGGCTGAGTAATATTCCTGTGTGTGTGTGTGTATGTGTGTCTGTCTGTGCACTGCATCTACTTTATTCATTCATCAACCAGTGGGTACTGGGGCTGCTTCCATACCAAAACAAGCAGTTTTTTAAAAGCCATTAAAGTCATTTTGCAGATCTGAAGATCAGAGCGGTCTCCATGCACAGTCACCCTCCCCTTATTGCAATCATCTTTTTTTTTCACTTAATAAACTTCATTTAAGAAAATAATAAAAATAAAAAGATAAAAAGTTAAAAAATAAAAAGGCATTAAAGTCAGGTGACAACTCTGAGGTTGAGGAGAATTAAATGAAGATGAAATGAGGAATAAATACATAAATGAAAAGTTTCAGCATAAACATGTAAATCTGAACAAGGGACATGGAATCAGGGCAAGATACAATCTCTTTCAGACTTTCACCACCTTTAGTCTTTTAAAAACATACTAGTCTCATTATGTGATCCCCAGTTTCCATCACTCTCAATCTGGGGAATACATAGAGTCATGTATGTACCAGTGCAGTATAAATATCAACTTTTATTATTATTTTTATTATTATTCCTGGAGCATCTATCTCACTTATAATTAACATAATTATGTTAAAACAGATTTGGATATGTTTTTGAATGAATCTAAAGTTCAAGAAATTTTAAGATAAAACACCCGTCTTCTTCGAAATTTTATACTTGTAGAGATTCACCGTGATCTATACTCCTGGGTCCCCAAAGGTGTGCATTTATTTTTCACTACCATTTGGAATACTTCTCATTGAAAAGCACTAAATTACAGTAAAATCCTATCATAGCATGCCCTGTGATGATGTTAACTAGAACACAAAGTGATTGGCTAATGGCTCCCAACCCCTATTCTCAAAAGAGCCAGGCTTTTGTCCTTACCTTTTGCAGTAGGGAGGGGAGAGAGCAAGAAATGGAGGTTCAGTATACATTTATTTGTAGTTGTCTGTCTATCTCTATATAGCTGATAGATTTTTAAAGTTTTTTCCTTTTTTTTTCAGACAGCAACTAGAAGGCTGACTGAAAAGTATTGTTTTTCATTATTCTTGCAATAATGAACCTCTGCATGTTATGCAATTGAAATTTTTGGACCTTATTTATAGCATTGTGGCAGGGCTGACTGTGCTTAACCTCCCTGGAGACTTTATCGGCCAAGAAAGAAATCTATCTAGATGGTAGTTATCTCATTTATAAAATTAAAACTTGAAAATATTAGGGATAACAGTAATGAGACACAGATTCTTCCCCTCTCCCTTCTGACCAAGGCAAACGTGAGCCTGGATATAGTCCTGGAGCCCTTCTCTCTTTTTTCCGAGAAACCACATCCAAGCAATTAGGGAAAGATTATAAGTTATAAGAATTTGCTATATCTAGACTAGATGATCTCGAAGTATTCCACAAACTCTAAGTTTTATGAATGATATACTGGCGAGGAGTCACAAACATTTAACCTTTCTAAGAAAAGCCTGTGCAAATGGTATTTTTTATTGAATATATTTGACATACAATGTTTTGTAAATTTAAGCTGTACAACCTGTTAATTTGATATATTTATATATTGTAACATGACTGCCGTTGTAGCAATATTTAGTACCTCTTGTATTCTTTATATAGACTTCCTTTGGCCTTGCCATTTGCAAGGGGTGATGCCAACCAGTCCCCCAGCCATAAATGATAATCAGAGCAAAGTGCCTAATTCAAAAGTAGTTACAGACAAACTGGACACAAGAAAGACAAGTCTGAGTCCTCTCTCTTAGGAATCAGATCTCTCTTGGGACACATGAACAAGAGATACATGCAGCAAAACATTATCAGCTTAAGTTCAGGCTGGATCCCATGTGATGTAAAACTAAGCTATCGTTTCACTTCTCCGTAGGGTTTTCTATATCCTAATCAAAAAAAGAACCAAGCCTCAAAGTAACAGGAACATTGAGGTGAGAAAGGTTAAGTAACTTTCGCAAACTTACATGGCAGAGGACTTAAGTTCAGCAACGGCTTCTAGGTGTTTCTCATTTCATGACATGTTCAAAGAGTGCAAATTTTAGATTTGAAGACTGGAGTTTGAAGTTTTCTTCTATCATTAGCTTAAGCAAGCCTCTTAGTTCCCATGTCTTCATTTATACTTTACCTAGTGAAAGATTGATAATGGTTCTTTGAAATGTTGCCTGTGGGAATTAGCATTTAGCTGTGGAAAGCAGCACTTGGCATGGTACCTGATACTTACTCCGCATTTTAAATGTTGTAGCCATTTGGAGTAGGTCAGTCCAGTACAAATATGAGTGCAGTGAGAGGGAGGGAGGCATGAAAGATTGACCTTGAGATTTGTCAGATGGAGTACTGTGGGGATGGGAACACTTCTTTTTTTTTTTTTAAATTTTTTTTTTAAGATTTTTTAATTTATTTATTCGACAGAGATAGAGACAGCCAGCGAGAGAGGGAACACAAGCAGGGGGAGTGGGAGAGGAAGAAGCAGGCTCATAGAGGAAGAGCCTGATGTGGGGCTCGATCCCATAACGCCGGGATCACGCCCTGAGCCGAAGGCAGACGCTTAACCGCTGTGCCACCCAGGCGCCCCGGATGGGAACACTTCTAACCAAGATGAGAGACATTAATTTTTATTGCATAACAACATGTCTCAAAAGAAATAACATTAAATGAACTATCAGCAAATAGAAATTTTTAAGCTTCCAGGGACTTCCAGAAACCATCCGCCCATGTCTCCGCCTTTCTGCAGGAAAACCATTCAGAACAAGTAGTTGTCTCTTTTCTTCTTTAAGAACACTGGGGAAAGAAAATAAGTAGCCTTCCTGAACATTCCATTTCAGGGGTTGATCCCTTTCTAGTCCTGAAGATCCTCATCAGATCCAACTGGAATCTCTCCTGCCTTATGGTAAGCCCTTTTCGTCTTATTCTATCCTTAGCTGACAGAACACTGGTTCATTTTTTTGTGACGAAAACTCTTCCTGGATGGTAGATATCTTAGCCTTCTCTTCCAAGAGCAAACCAATCTCCATTATTTCCATAATATTATCTTACAACTCATTATTCATCACTCTCATTCATCATTGATCTTCCCTTTTGCTATAACTACTATTTTACAAAAGATGATAATGATGAAAATTATTTTATTGCCTTCGAAAAATCGGCTTCCTTATCATTCAACGAGTTGAATTCTTCCTCTTGACCCCATCCAGACAGAGAACAACAATTACTTAACCCTTAGGTTGCATTCACTGAGAAGCTTGACTTTTGAATCATTAGCTGTTACATTACTTCTGTGCAGAAAGATGGCAAATGTTTGGGAATGTCTTTTAAAAATGTTTTCTCTCAGGTTTCTGCGCGTGCTAACAATAAGACCTTGAGGCACTGGAACAATGCTGAAGACATTACAGGTGCATAAAGATTAAGAGCTCAAATAAAATTCTGGTTTTATAACCTGAGATCTTTGCAAGAACCCTACATTTTTACTGTTCCTTACAAAGTAAACACTGAGCTGAATACAAAACAAAAGATTAAGCTAAAAATATCGAACTGCTGGTTGACAGCTACTACATTTGGAAATGAGAGAGGGCTGCACGGCCCTCCTGGGTGAGGACAGAGCTACTTGGCAGGATCACCACAACGGGAGGTCAGGACCCTGGGGCAAGGTTGAAGAGTCTTCAGTTAAAGAGGGCCTCTGAGAAGATAGACAAACTCTCTTTCAGGTATAGTTAGACAACAAAAGGAATATACAGTGCTCAATAACCATGCTCCCAAAGGCCCTCTGAAAGAAAATGGAATAAAGAAACTCTGATGTTTCTCAGAACAAGCTTAATTAAAATTTTCCTCAAAGGCTGGTCTGATTTTTGGTGATGCTGAGGGGTGGGGGAAGAGCAGAAGAAAGAAGGGTGAAGTTTTTATAAAATCTAAAATGTTTCTTTTCTCAATCCCTCACCTGGGACTAAACACACACAAAAAAGTTTTGGGTTTTATATATATATCTATATATATCTATATCTATATATATATAGATATATATAGATATATCTATATATATATGTATATCTTCCCCTCCCTTTGCTTCTGCACACATAGTTCTCATTACATCTCCCCCCCCCCAAAAAAAAAACCCTTTCTTCGACTGATGGCTTCTGCCTAATGCTTAATCTATGATTTTTTTTTTTCTTGTAACTAAATGGCATTGCATCCAATATAGCTGTCACCGTTAGTAAATCACCCTTTCCTGCATCTCCTTAATGCAGCTAAGAGATGTCAGAATTATCTCAGAGGTAGCAGTTTCCCCTTATCTGAGGATGATAGAACTGTCCCTAGTGAAGAAAACACTTCCTAACTGTTTTTAAAGACTCCTCTGCAATATTCAAATAGTTCGTTTAAAAAAATAAGAACTTGGCACTTTTAGAGAAAAAGAAACAGCTAGAAATCATTAGTGGAGTCTGGCTTTAAAACCGCAGAATTTGGGTTCGCCTGGGTGGCTCAGTTGGTTGGGCATCGGACCCTTGGTTGCGGCTCAGGTCATGGTCTCAGGGTCATGGGATTGAGCCCTGAGTCGGGCTCAGCACTCAGCTTGAGGCTGCTTGAGATTTTCTCTCCTTCTCCCTCTCCCTCTGCCCCACCTCCCCTCAAATAAATAAATCAATCTTAAAAAAAAATAAAAATAAAACTGCAGAATGTAGTAATTAAGTGTTCCATGGCTGTGTCATGCCAAGAACTTTCACTGAGCTCTGAGCTTCTGAGGAGCAAGGCAATCTTTGGAGCCAAGTGTGATACATCCAAGATGCTATCCTGATTGGAAGCCAAATTTGTTATAGGTGAGCCAGTACCTTTGGGAAAGTTTGTAATTCACTAAGAAAGTCAAAAAGCTCGAAGCAAAAGCTTTCTGAGGACCATGTCTTTCTACACTGAACCCAACACTTGTCCCATGGTAGTACTTAACCTTCTCTCAAGCCTCCATTGGCCTTGAAAACCACACAGAGCCCTTTCTGGGCAAATACTGAGGACATCAGCTTTCAGGGTTTTCTCTCTTCAGTTTCTTCCCTTTCCTTTTTTTTTTTTTTTAAGCTCTTTGGGCAATCCAGTGACTATCCTGCTTATCTTCTTTGCAATCAAATTCAGAAAGAACTAGACATCAATCATCCCTAACTTTTCATCACTAAACAGATTTTACTTTAGGAGGAAATGAATATCCAGGGTGACATTTTCTAGACAGTTGTATTTTTTAAAGTTTCTGATACATAAATATACATTGCAAACTTTTGGTCTGAGGGATCCAAGTGCTTTTCCTGAAATCTTACTGTATTTTCTAATACTGGATTCTGTCTTGGATAGAAACAGAAGAGACACTTCTCCATATGGTACAATGCTTTCCTAAAAAGATGAAGCTGACCCATAAACCCACTGAAGCCTGTGAGGCTCTCCTTCCCAGCCCAGGCGTCACTTAAAGGCAAGAGCAATTGTCTAACCGCTCATTTTGTATTCCCAGCTGTGAGAAGTTAAGCCCCTGAACCTTACAAAAAGAATTGCCCTCATAAAATTAATTTTATTGAGAGATGGAAAATATCACTCACCTTAGGCTCATACTAAGCTGACCTTTCTGTGTATTTGTTTAGCTCAGATTTGTCACTATTCGGAAAGTCTAAGATACATTTGTCTTGTAGCTAGAATAAAGACGAGAAATACATAATCACTGAGCATCCCTGGGGCCCCACAATGCAGCAGAAACTCATCAGATCTACCAGATGGAGTGTCTCTTCTCTAGGGTGGTAATTATCAACTACTTTACCACTAAAATTTTTCTTACCATCTCCTCCCATAGACCTCATGATTTGAAAGATTTTGTCTACAAACCAGCACGTATTAAGTCATAATTTATTTTCCCTTTTCATTAACCTAACTAATGCAGCTGCCAATAATCAGAACTCCAGATAGACTGAGATGAATATATTACAACAACGACTTTATATAATCCCAGCCCAAAGCAAAGAAACAACATATTAACTACTCTGTGCATTTCATTACGAATAAATGTATATTTTCTCATTGATTTTTAGAAACATCAAAAATAGCTCATAGATCCTCATTAAAGTCCCCTGGACCACCTAGAATAAGAACAGAACGCCAACATTCTCCTTCCCTGTCATCCCCGTTTTCCTGCAGGTTTTTCTCTTCCCTAGTGCTAGAACCTGAAATGACGACGAAACATATTGGCTTATCAAACTATTCCTGGCTTGTTCACTTTATTCCCTATTTTATGCCTGGACTCTTAAATCCCAATGAAGTATTCACTTGGATTCCTAATGTGGTGACATCCCTTACCCCCGGCTAGGATACCTGCATTCTTCCAAACCAGCCTTAAGATCATGAGATCTGTGAACTAACCTTGCCAGAAGGTTGCTTTGCCAAGAAGGCCCAAGTGCTTCATTTGCCTTGATACGTCTTTGAATAACAAAACTTGGTTAATTCAGTGGGGAAAATACAGTTGCTCCCAAGAGTAAAATGGATTTTTTTTCTTTCATGTTATTTTCTTATTTATGTATTTATTTATTTAGGGGCAGAAGAAGGGAGCATTATATAAGCAACCATCCCTTAATTAATTGCTTGCTGTGCCTTTCAAATGATTTGACCTGAGGTGGTGTACTCACAGTCTGATAAAGCCAGCCAGCAAAAGGGGAGTAAGTTAATACAGTCCCACAGCCCTCCTATAAACTCCAAATGTTATGCTTAAAAACAAAAAAGAATCTTGTCCTATTCCTAGACTAACATTTAGAGTACACATTTAATCTGTGCATGGTACTGTCTTTAAAATACTGTTGTTTACCTTAAAATACAGTAGGGACTAGAATGTTTGACCACGTGGGAGTAATATTAACATACCCACTGCCTGGAAACCACTCCTAGAATTGACTCCCTCTTTAAATGGGAATGGGCATTTTAGAAAGAAGCCCATTTGCTTCTTTACTTGAAAAGGATTTCAAGCGACAAGGCCATAATTACCTGCACTCTATCCATTAACATTTTCTCTATCAGCAGCTTGAGCCAGACTTTTGTCTCCCCTATTGCTGGACTCTCATTCACCTGGGCTCAGGGAAAAGAAGAGCTCCCTCTTCACTTGGCCATTCCATAACCTCCCTAATGTTGGTCGGATTGCTGAAATAGTCCTTACCAACAAGCTAAAGAGGCCAGGAACATAATTATGCCTCATCCATGGCCCTTACCAGGACTGTACATACGTCATTGAAATAGGAAATGAAAGACAAAGCAAATGAATTATTAACACTTACATGATTCAGAGGAAGAGGAAAGCTCTGTTGAGTGTTTCGGGAAAAAATACCCTATGTCAGCACATCCAAGACAAGTTTCTTTTCCAATGTTCAATATCCATTACCTTCGGGTCTCTAAAGCCTATAAATCTAAGGGAGATGTCACTTGTGGTTAAACTCTAGCCAATACTTGAAAGTAATTGTATGGAGATTTGATGACACTGAATCCCCCTCCTAAGACTTTTACACTGATTCATAACAGCAGGACGTGACAGGTAGATTTGTCTCCTCTCCTGACAATAATATGGCGCCAAGAGGCCATTTTTCTTGGGCTAGGACTGAGCTCAGCACTTGGCGGGTTGTCCTGCTCTCTGTGCTAGTCAGAAGAGCACAGGGACCAGACTCTACCATCAACTCCTGCCGCTGATTCACCCTTTTTGGTCAAATGGCATCACACCACTCTTTCTCCTATAACACTGTCTATTCCCTACAATTGCAGGAAAATGGATGCAAGTCAGAGGCTCCTGGCTCTATCAGAACCTTGATTCCATGTTAAAACTTCCAGTCACGTCATGATAGAGCCTCTTCCAGAGGTCTGTCAATCTCTGTCAGATTCCTGAGCCTCTAACAACGTTTCAAGGAAGCTTTTTCTATAGGTATTCTTGTCTTTTGTGTCACAGGATCTGATCTATTCACCCAGTTCCAGCCCCTGTGCCCTCAGGGTCCCTGGAGTGACATCTTGTTTTTCCCGTTCTAGGCTCTATGATTCACCACCCCCTGGGATTGCAGACTTAACCTGGAGAATTCCATCCTCCCTTCTGATACTTAATGCCACATCTCCTGTGCTCTAAGGGCTTGCCTAAAATAACATAACTCCTCCGCCCCAAAGTTAACTTAAATGATTAAAAATGTTCGCCGGTCAGTATAATTATGTATTTAGCTGTTCTGCCTCAAATTAGAAGTTTCCTTTGGGCAAACACCGTATCTTGTCAGACATACTTAGCTGGAAGTAGTAATCAATAAATGTTTGAATTTAACTGAAACAAACACTTTAATTTTTAAATGTAAAACAAAACAAAACACTGCTTACGTTCATCTGGGCGGAGCTGCTTCTGCCTGAAGGAAGTTGGGTGAGTTAGTGCTCAGTTCCGGCTGTGCGCGCGCAGGCTCAGGCCAGGCTGGGGAAACTGGGATGGAGCTTGTCTCCTGCAGTCTTGCAGGGTCTCCCCGCACATCCCATGTCTCCTCTCGTAGCCCCTTTTGAGAATCGCTGTCCCGGAGATGTTACTGAAGGTAGCAAGCTGTGCGGTATGCATCAAAGATAGAGGACACAGAGAGGGTGTATATGAGTAAAAATGTTTTTAAACCTTGGGATCTAGTAGGTGAGCTTGGATCCCTGATTCTCCTTTACCATCAAACACAAGACACCCTCGCATTTTTGTAGCTGTAGATTTGGCACAAGATTCCTTCCCCCATACTATTTTTGTCTGGATCTAAAAGCCAGGCCTCCACATCAACTCCCTATCTAACACGCCAGTTCTGACATCCCTATCCTAAGACCTAAACCACAAGTAACTGAGAGCCCTGGTACCTTGCTTGGTTTTTCTTAGCCATTCTTCTCTTCAAAAACGATCGTGTTCTCCATCCCTCTCAGCTACTACCTCCAAAGATGGGAGTAAATGAATAACCTCCTGGCACTGACTGATTTCTTGACCCCCTCTCTCCTATGCCTTGCATTCTGGGATTAGTGCTCTTAGAGTCAACAATTGCCTCAACCAGCCTGAGTTCCTCACTAACCTCACTCATTTTGACCACAGTACCGGGAAGACTTGGCTTCCCTCTCAGGGACACCCTTCATGGCTAATTCTCTACCAGCCTGATGTCCTCACCAACCCCTTCCATTACGGTTTCCAAATGGTTCTTGCCAATATTCACTCTCGTTAGGACACCAGTACAAGAGCTATATGGACAGAGCCTTGTCAGCAAGAACCAAAATATTTCATGAATCTTTTCATCATAGATCCTCTCTACTCTTTTTTTCCCACATGGCAACGATGAGATGGCCCTGAGAATAATCTAGACGAAGCGATCATCATTCATCTCATGCATGTCAAATAGATAGGAGTTAGGTCTAATGTCAAGTCAGCAGTTCTCTGAGAGAAACGAGGCACTGCCAGTTATGAGGAGATTTCAGATCCTTCACTGATCTCTTTGAGCAACTCAAGCCAAGGGGAAGTTTTTGGCGATAAACTCATCAGAGCTAAAAGAAGATGATTTACATGTGAAACTAGAAGTTCTATACAGTAATTTCTTAGCATGACAAGAAATGGAGACAGAGAGAGTCAAAGAGTCCTAAAATGAATATTTGGATAGAGAAATACTGGGCGCTACGTAGGTGAGGAGATGCTGTTCTTTTAAAGTTTATAAAAATGGGTAAATGTTACTTTATAATGAGTTTCAGTGATAAAGTGTTGACTGATGTTATATCTACTTGCCTTTCAGACATTATCAGAAAGGCTATTCCTCAGATTAAGGGGAAATCAAAAGTGACAAGCCATTATCTGTTACATAATGTTCCCAGGCCATTTTGAAGAGAGAAGGGAAGAGCATTAGGAGGACAGATTAAATATAATTAGTTATTAGGCTGCTGCCAATATATATAAGATTGTGTGATAAACAAACCTTAAGTCACAAACTAACGTTATTTTTTTTTCCTAGAATGTCATTTGATATCAGAGACAGGCAGAAAAAATAAATATTTTATCCTTGCAAACCCGTGTCAAGAAACTTATCTTAACTATTCACTCACCTGAGATACCCCATGTTTGAAGTAAAGAGCTAGTTCTTCCTTGATTGCCAGAAACTTGGTATCTCAGGACAAATGGTCCAAAATCCTCCTTACACCCTTTTGTGCTTCGCACTCCACCCTGTAGCCCACACTGAGGAGGTAGTCAGGTAGACCACTGTGTCAATTCTTTATCCTGGTCCTGGAGCCACCATAGTAGAAAGAACACCCTTCACCTATAGCCAGTATTGCTCCTTTTTTTTTTTTTTAAGATTTTATTTATTTATTTGAGAGAGACAGAGATAGTGACAGAGATAGTGAAAGAGAGATGGAGCAAGAAGGAGAGGGAGAATCAGGGAGCCCAATGCAGGGCTCAATCCCAGGACTGTGGGATCGTGACCTGGGCCAAAGGCAGACGCATAACCGACTGAGCCACCCAGGTGTCCCCCTAGATCTCTTTTGACAAAATCACAATTCTATATGACCTGGCACAATTCACTCCCAATCAACATGGGAAGAAAGAGTTAATTATTTTTAAAAGGCAAGTCATTTATGTACTCCAGCTGCTAAGGCAGTAATTGTTTCCAAATAAATGGACGAGTGGCATTTCTGTTAGTGATAAGGTAAAGAAAAGAAGAACCAGTTCTGTGCAGGTGAACGAGCCCACCTCAGGGCTTTGTCTTCCCTTATGTCAACCACCTTTATAATGGTATCTCTCAGTAGGAGTACTTCATAGGAGCGGTAAGGTACAACACATTTTCATTATGTGGGACTGTACATATCAGAGTGTTTAAGAATTTGACTGTTCTAGATTTCACATGGGAGTGAAGTCAAACAGTATCTGTCTTTGTCTGTCTGACTTGTTTCACTTAGCATAATGTCCTCCAGGCTTATGTATGTTGCTGCAAATATCAAGATTTCCTTTTTTGAAGCTGGTTGATATTACATTATACATATGGACCACATTTTCTTTATTCATTCATCTGTTGATGGACATAGGTTGTTTCCATTTCTTGGCTATTGTGAATAATGATGCCATGAATATGGAAACATAGGTATCTCTTTAAGATACTGATTTCATTTCCTTTGGATATATGCCCAGAATAGACCCTTGTCCTAGGTGACAGATAACAGTAGTTCAATGGCTAAACCAGGAAGACCAGAAATGTCAGCTGGTCGTTGGCTCTTTATGAGAGAATCAAGCACCAATTAAGGACAGAAACAAGGCCATGGGCTACAGAACTGCAAGAGGAAAAGCAGGGTGGATCTAAGTTTGCTACTGAGAACTCTGCCCCTGGACCTTTGCACTGCTGGCACTTACTCAGCATTCAGGTCTCAGCTCAGTGGGAGTAAGGTGGATTGGCTTTCCCAGCTTGAGAGACAGTGCATGCCATGGGCTCTAGAGCCCGATTCCCTGGGGTCTGAATTCTAGTTTTGCCATCTACTACCTGAGCATTTTTGGGCAAGTCATTCAACCTCTACAAGTCTCACTTCTCTCATCTATGAAATGAGAGTATTAATAGTAATTAATAGTTTTAATAGCTGTGAGAATGACATGGGTTAATGTGCATAAAGCACGTAGAACAGTGACTGAACGGCACTCAGTAAACATTAACTATTGTAATAGGATGATGGTGAGATTTTAACAAGACAACAAGATGGAGAAGATATGAAATTCCAAGTAAGATATCAGACCGAGATATCAATATTTGAAGACATCTTGAGAAATAGTTTCACAACTCTTGAACATTTTACCCACTTTGAAAAAATAAAATAGTCAGAAGATGTTGAGCCCAAGAAGTTTGTGAGGATATCCTCTTTGGAGAAAGTTGTGTTGTGAACTCCCTCCTTTCCCATTTGAGGACAGAGAAGAGAGGTGCCCCTAACTGTCAGCCTCGGGTCTACTGGAAGATCTTTGTATGCAATCCCTTAGACAGGTGCATTGTGGATAAAGTCTGATTTCTACCTGGGAAATTTAAAGGGCAAGCTATGAGTTGTACTAACTCCTTGGGTGAAAGAACCAGAACTGAGATGCTGAGTTATCTTTACCTGACTATCTAAGAGTTTATTGGGCAAAACATGAGTGCGGACTGAAAGTAGGTCATGCATATGGGGAGTGGAGAGCTTCAGCCAAAGGCAAATGTGCATCATGCAGAGTTGGAATCAGAGGAGCCCAGGCAGGAATCTCTGAAGAGTCATGAAAGTCCCCAGGTGATGTCAGCGTTCACCATCTACCAGCCACCAAGACAGGAAAAGCCAAACAGCCAAGTAAACTCCCGTATACCTGTATGTCCTGTCATTACTCAACCCCCACCTCTTGATCCAGGCTGAGAGCAAACTACATGCATGGGGTACAACTCTGCATTGTGAAGATGAGTAAAGATAAAGAATAAAAGCCAGCCACTGCCACTCCCCCAAAGGTCCTGCCTGTAGAAAGGAGAGAATGAGTACTTGAGGATGGTTGTGAATGACTAAGGACGGCTTCATATCTAAGAGGAGACATTCTCATTACATTATTGAGACTGTGTCTGTGACATCATCTAAAAAAGAACAGAAAAGTCATTCAACCTGTCTAAGAATTTATCCAGAGTCAGAGAAAGATTACTTTCACAAAATAAAGTTTCTAAAGGAGAGCAGGTGACAAAAACTAATTTGCATTTTGATTACTTCATGAGTCATGCTTATTCAAAATATCTCTTACACTATTTTGATTATTCCCAGACCACCCAATCTAAATTAGTCACTGTGATACGATAGTCACTGCCTACCATACAATATTTTGCTTCACAGCACGGATTCAAAATTATCTTCTGTATTTATTCATTTGCTTCTTTACTGCTTTCCACTCCACTCTAGAATGTAGACTTGATGGTGGCAAACTTTATCTACTTCTCTGCTGTATCAAAGCACCTAGAATGGGGCCAGATACATCATGTATACTCAATAGTTATTTCTTAAATGAATGAATCCTAAATGTGTGGTTAATCTCAATGCTCTCTCAATTCACCTTGTTACTTCAATTACCTAATCATACCTAATGATTGTGGCTTATTGCTCAAAATCTGAAGACCCAAGGCCCCTTTCTCCAACGAAGACAACAGGCAGAACTTATTCTCTGTAAACCAGAGGATGGAGAAGGTAGGGACTTGAAGGGGAAAAAAAGACCTACAATAAAAATGAGACAGAGCATGTGAATCAAGAATAAGGTAAACTGAGTGCTATAGTCAATGCATGCATGTACCTGGGTCTCTACCTCCCGCCTTGTCTGTCACCCTCCACTCCAGCCTCAACATAATACTTCTCCCCATAAATCTCCATCCAGCAAAGTCTGAAAGCCTGCCTCTCAAGTACGATTTCTGAGGGGGGAAAATGTATTTAGCAAAGCCTTAAATAATTCAGAAAAGAATAGGACATCTGATTTGAGGAAAAAGGAAAAAGTTAGAATCTGTAGACAAAAGACTATATAAAAAATGTAGAGTTGGAAAGGGAAATCAACCAACATATGTCATTCTTCTGATCCTTTGATGCATTTTAGAAAATGGAAGTTAATTTGCCCTTGATGCTGAGAGGACATTTTCCCCGAAAAGACTCAGGCTTCGTTCTCAGGTTCAGTCATGGTTCTTGCAGTGAATGATGTTTATGTAACTATAATATTGGAGATATGTATTGGTTTTCAATTTTTAAAGTCACTAGACAAAGCAAAGGAGCCTTAATTATAGTTACAGAGAAGAATAAAATGTAAACAGCATTCTGAGAGAAGTTGGAAGGTGGTGAAGGACAAGGCAGAAGTGAGCTAGGAGTGCTAATTTCATCTTAAATAGCTGGGAGGGAAACAGTATTGTCAAAAGTGATGGATCAAGAAATAGTTTACCTTTATTATTTGAGATAATAAATTATATACATATAATATAAATAAAAACAAATATATATATAATAACTGTTATATATGTGGAACATTTTGGATAAGAAGAGAAAAAAGGAAGAGATTGTACAAATATTATACATAATCTGAAGTCCTCTTCCATATTGGGAAGTCAGTAGATAATATTTAAATTTGATAAATCAACAAATGCCAGTATAAACATATAATTTAGTGTTACAGAAGTAACCTCAATCCAAAACAAATATGATATCTGAAAATGAGTGTTCGGGAGTGTGGAAAAAGACTTTAACTTTGGGTTGTGTGTGTGTGTGTGTGTGTGTGTTTAAGACTTTAACTTTGATTTTCATCTCCCTATACTACTTGAATTTATAATATCAGGAGCAGATGTTACTTTAACAATTATATTTTTCTAAAATTCAAGGCCCAATCACTAAATAAAAGCTTTATTCCTTGAAATAATTAAAAAAGAGATGTAAACCACAAAATTGGAAGATTATCCAGATGAAAAAAGAATAAGAAAATGAAGTCAATACTACATGTACAAGAAGCAAAAATAAAATAAGCCATTAAAATGTATATTGAATTACTGTATTCAAACATAGATGGAAATAAACTTAAAGGATATGATGTCACTGAATATCAATCTTCTTTTGAAATAATAAATTTTTAAAATGGTAATAAATGCTCAATATAAGAGCCAGACAGGACTAAATTTCATAAATGATGAAAATGTAAAACAGCACAAGTATTCTGGATAACAATATGGACATTTATACTAAAAATGACAAAACAAACTGTTTTCTTCTCATATGTGAATCTTGTGGGAATTAGACTCCAAGAAAGTAAGACAAAATAATAAAAAACTAATATTAACATAAAATTGGTTGCAAAATTTTAGCAAAGGCACACATGGCTTAATAAACTATGTTCTTTAATGACCATAAAATACACTACAGTCAGCTATACTTACAAAAAATACATTTAGATATGGAATTTCAGATTTAATATAAAAAACGAAAGCAAAGTATTATAGAAAAAATTCAGTACCCATAAACATGAAATAAAAGTCATTTTTCTCCACTTCCTAATACAAATAGAATCAGAAAAGTAATGTAAATAGCAATTAAATCACCAGAGTCATAATAAAACCAACATAGCCAAAAGAAATCTTTGGGGCTTTTGAAGTTCAGCGGTGACGGTGATTAGAGCTGTTTAAACAATTGAATAGACTCTGTGTATTAACTTTTCTAATTTTCTAATAAAAACTAATTTGCAAAACATTTTTCAAGGCACATTTTAAGTCAATGGCGCTGAAAAGCAAATATTAGCACTGAAGCACCCTTTGAAGCTATGATCAACCTAAGATGCTTAAATATGTTAATTCTATGAGCCATTATTTACTGCCTCTGTTCTCCACACTAGCAAGGTGGAGGAGAAAAATCCAAGACAAATAAAGCATCTGAGACGCTTCTGGTAATTGGGTTTGAGTAATCCCAGAGGTGAATTAGGTTAAAAATTCATATTGAGGGGTGCCTGGGTGGCACAGCGGTTAAGCGTCTGCCTTCGGCTCAGGGCGTGATCCCGGCATTATGGGATCGAGCCCCACATCGGGCTCCTCCACTATGAGCCTGCTTCTTCCTCTCCCACTCCCCCTGCTCGTGTTCCCTCTCTCACTGGCTGTCTCTATCTCTGTCGAATAAATAAATAAAATCTATAAAAAAATAAAAATTCATATTGATGCAATTTTTTTGATGCAATGAAAATGACTACAGTTTTTAAAAATCATCTATAAGATATTGAAAACTAAGGGGAAAAATACAAACATAAATCTCTACGTGTAAGTATGCCTGAACATATAAAAGCACAAATGAAAAGTCCAACCCAGAAAAGAAGTGTCTGATGACAGAAAGCAATTTCTGTTATCAAATGTATCTCACTTGTTCCTCCAGAATCAGTCTAGATTTAAGGATCTGTAGGACAACTCAGCCAAGGTGGCCTGGAGAATGCTCTTGCTCTGTCCCTGGACAGTAATTTCTCTCCCCATTGCCCATAACTGATCTCCTGCCTTTGAAATAAATTGCATCTTTGTCTTATTAGTGGGTTTTCTCCTTTCTGGTTTTAAAGTTGCCCATGGTCTAAATCACTTTTCATGTTATGGTACCCAAACAAAATTCATTCATTCATTCATTCATTCATTCATTCATTCATTCAATGTTCTTTGAGTGCCTGGCACTCTGCTAGTGAAGGATACACAATGGTGAAGTGGCGGGGGGTCTTTTTTCTTACAGAGATGACAGGCAGAAGTTAATAATTTGACATAGAAAAGGAAATAGGAGTGTCCTTCATAATAGGCCTCCAGATATCAAATTTCGATGGCACCATCTCCAGTTTATTGATAGAGAGGTGGTGGATGTGTAAGGAAGATAGGACCCAAATTATTCATATGGCTGATTCCAAAGTCAACAACACAAATCAATTGTCCTCAGGCTGCTGAGGATAAGAGTAACAGCCATGCTGCTCACACTTTTAATAAGACAAAATGCACCCACTAAAGTTTCAGAAGGATAAACAAAGGAAGTTTTAAGAGAAACACTGACATCATCTTCTGGTCAATAAGAAAAGTTGCTTGAATATAATAACTGACATTTAGTCATAAGAATTATCTCCTTGGATTAATAGGTTAATTAAATCTGGAATAAGATGCTTTTTTTTTCCCCAAGCAACATAAACATAGCTGAGACATAAGTTATAAATTCAAAGAATATTAAAGATAAAGAAAAGGACTCAGAACCAGAGAGCCAAACAGTCACTAAAGATTACAACTCAAGATAACAGCAAGGCTACAACATGACCCTGCATCCTCTACCCCTCAGGCCTCATGTTGTGGTTCCTTGTTGTTATTGCTGCTGTTTTTCCCACTTTAATGCACTTCCTTTGGGAAGGGCTAATCTGATCTAAAGGTAGGAGAATGGCTTTTTAGTTTTTTTCTATCTTATGCTTGTCAAAGATAAATTTCTCATACACAGTATCATCACTTCATTTACTGTTATGCACAAAGGGGAAAAAAGACAAAGGGACAAAAAACAAAACTTTGTGTTTTATAAAGAGAAAGCCAATAATATATTTTCGAAAGTTACAACTAATAATTTGGATACTCGTATCCATGATAATCAATTAGTATGAGGGGCCTTTAGAAACAAGGTCTACGTTCTGTAACTCAATATACTAAAATGTAATGCCCCGATGTCTCAAAGAGTTTTGTTTTTTTTTAACAGAAAGCCTTCAAGTGCATGTTAATTACCAAATGCACAACAGAATTTCAGTCCTGTAAATGTTTTCAGTATGCGACTTTACCCAAAATGTTTCTTACAATTGGCCCTTTGAATTTGAATTTGCAGAGTTCCTTTCTTTACTGGAACTGTTCATTAGGAAGGACTACACTTCCAAGGCCTTCAGGCAAGATAACATGCTAGAATCAAATACGAAAGTGTAAGGCCAAAGAAATCTAAGACTTCATTTTAAAATATAGACACTACTTATATTTTTATACATGAAACAGGAGATCTATAATTTTCTACCTCAGCAATCATCTGGGATTTATGGCTATGTAATTTTCGGGAATATTTGAAAACTCTGCTCAGAAGACAGAAGCACGTGGATGAACTTTAGCATACATGACTGCAGAACTACCACTGTTCATCCACTGATTCAATACTTATTTATTGAACACGTAGTATGTGCCAGGCAGAGTTCTAGGAGCCTGGGATCCATCAGTGAACAAAGATCGCCACCTTCACGGGATCTCACTGGCGTAAGTGGGAAGGCATACAATAAAAATAATAAATCTAATAAGTGAGTTATAATATATCATAAGCGAGAAGATGATACATGTTATGAAGAAAGGAAGAGCCAAGCCAGGTAAATGGCATCAGGAGGGAGGGGTCAGAGTAGTCTGTAGTATTCAAGGGAGTGCTCAGGATTGGCTTATGGAGAAAGGCAGATATGGGCAGACTTAAAGGAGTTGTGCAGTTGAACTAAGAGCATGTCCAGGGGAAGAACATTCCAGGCAGAGCCCATGAGTGAGAGAGGACAGAATAAGTCTGAGAATCACCTTGGCCCTTGTGTCTCAGGGGGGTGACACAGTGGAAGAGCAGAAAGAGAGGAGGCTGGGAGACAACATCGGACCTCATGACATTGGCTTTTGCTCTGAGTAAGATGGGATTGTGAGGAGAGGAGGGTCATGAACTGACTTGCATTCTAAAAGGGTCACTCCGCTGCTGGGCTGAAGAGAGTCTGTAGGAGAATAAGGAAAGTAGAAGAGAGAGAAGAAACTGGAGGCTCTTTCAGTCCCCCAGGTGAGACTCATGGCTCAGAATGAGGGTGGTTACGGTGGGTAAGAAATGCTTGGATTCTGGATATGATTAAATGTTTTCTGATAAATTGAATGGTGGGATGTGAGAAAAAGAGAAAAGTCTAAGATGACCTTTCTTATAGATTGACTGAAAGAATCAAACTGCCATCAGTTGAGTTTTGGGAGGCTGCGGGTAGAGCAGGTAGTGGGAATGGTTGCAAAACAATCGAGAGTGAGTTTCACACAAACTGAGTGTGAGAGGTCTATTAGACCCCCAAATAAAAACGTCAGGTAAGTGAGGATGTAGTGGGGTAGACAAGTCTAGATTTAGGAAAGAGTTCTGGGCTAGGAGTACAAGTTTAAAAGTCATCAGTATATAGGTGTGATATGGATCTGCATGTTATAGAGGAGAAAGGTTGGGAAAAGAAGAGAAAGCCACAAAGGGAACTAGAAGGAGCAGCCACGGAGGTAAGAGTCAAAGACTCATCACAGGAACAAGGTGTATCAAGGAGGAAGGAGGGACCAAATGCTGTCATTGTGAGGAAGCCCTTGGATTGACCGTTAGAATTAACAACATGTAGGTCATTAGTGGCCCTACTGAGAGCAGTTGTGGTAGAATTGGTGGAAATGAAAGCTTGATCAGAGTGTTTTCACAATGAATGGGAAGAGAGAAATTAAAAACAACGAGTTTTGTACAAAAGAGTAAAGGAAAGGCAATAGCTCATGGATGAACTGGTGCCAGAAAATATTTTGTTTTGTTGAAGTTGAAAGAAAATAACAGTATATATAAATGCTGGTGGGAACAGTCTAGTCAAGGCAGGGGCAAATGATGCATAGGAGGTAAGAATAAAGAATTGCTAGAGCAATATCTTTGAGTAGGCGAAAGGGGATGAGATCTCGCGAACCAGTGAAGCAATGAGCTTTAGACAGAAGCAGAGACGCTTTACCTAGGGACAGGCAAGAAAGCAGAGTGTATGGATGCAGAAGTGAGTAGGGAGGTGAATGGGATTGGGCCTTCTAGAAATTCTCTTGTGATAGCTTCAACTCTTCTCAGTGAAATTAAGGTTTACCACCTGAGAATGAGAATGGGAAGCAAAGCAGAGAAGGTGGGAAAGAGTATTTCTAGATGAGCAGGGGAGAAGAGAACTGGGGATGGATAGTTCAGAGATATTCAGTTGCATGAGTATTGGTGTGGAAAGGCAGAGGGGTTCTGTTTATTCAGGGTTGTGGCTTTGCCAACCAAAGAAGCCAGAAAAAGGCAAGGGAATTGATGGTGAATGTACAAGGGTCATTCTGATGATGAACCATGAAATTGAAGCCTAAGAATTAGAAGCAATCCCAAATCATGCACTCGGTCTGCCCTTCTTGCTTTTGTCTTCCCACAGGTTTTGAAGGACAAGACCATATTTCCTACATGTCTGTAGCTCTTGACAGCAACTAGGCTTGTATCCATGATGACTACTCAATTCATATGTATTGACTGTCTAGTCCCTTCTGAGTGTGAACATGTAGCAGGTTCTCCAATCTTCAGTGATCCTTCCAGAGTCAAGCCCCACTGGATCTGACAGATGGTCTATAAGTTCTATATTTGAAACACCGTATGTCATGCACCAAAGTTCTATACATACTTAGCTTTAAATTTTCAGGTTTGGGTGATAATGTAGTTGATAGCACCTGTGCTTCAAAAATCTGTCATCCAGAAGCTTCTATTTTCTCTTCCCCACACATTTATCACCTCAGCCAGATGCTCCCAATTTCCTGCTTCCTCCAAACACGGTCTGGCCATCCTGGGATTGAATCCTGTTTCACCAGGTCTTATGTAAACACCCTGGTCCAGGAGCACAGAACTGCCATCTGTCTATTCCCCTTCCTCATTTCTCATAGATCTCTTGATTCATAACTGCTGTTTCAGAAATATTGGGAGGATGAATTGATTTTCTACAGTCTCACAGTTGCCTCATCCCTGCCCCACAGCTGTCCCCGACCCTTTCTATTACTGTCACACACAATTTGGGTTATCTACCTAGGCACAACTGCTGGAATTGATAACATATCGTTCCTTTTGCATTCTAAGTCATAAGTTCAGACACTACTAATCCTGTTTAAAAGATGTGAAAACTAAAGCACCGTGACGTTTTCATCCCAGGTCACTCAATATTGAAGTGATGACACAAAAAACTAAAGTTCTCCTGATTCCCATTTTAATTAATTCAGGAAAATAATACTTGTGGCATGTATCGCTCTAGGATATGGATCTTCAACTTGCTTCTTTGACAGCGAGTCATATTGCCAATGACCCAAATAAGAATTTACCCCATTACAGATGCACCATCACCTTAATAAGTTTTTTTGGGGGGGGGAACAGCATGAAAGTGTTCCAGCAAGCATGTTCAACTTATTTCCCTTTGACTTCCAGTTTAAAAGCTGAAATTCGGGGCGCCTGGGTGGCACAGCAGTTAAGCATCTGCCTTCAGCTCAGGGCGTGATCCCGGCGTTATGGGATCGAGCCCCACATCAGGCTCCTCCGCTAGGAGCCTGCTTCTTCCTCTCCCACTCCCCCCTGCTTGTGTTCCCTCTCTCGCTGGCTGTCTCTATCTCTGTTGAATAAATAAATAAAATCTTTAAAAAAAAATTTAAAAAAATAAAAGCTGAAATACTTTCTATTGTGAAGAAAAAGTTGGGCATGGATATAATGAAATCACATTGTACAACGCAGCCAATAATTTCATTTAAAGGCAAATGTTCTATTTTGTACAAGACTATTCATGATTAATAATACAGTAACATGAATAGGTATGCATCAAATACACTGTGCTAGACTCTGAGAATAGGGAAGTAAAGGAAATAGAGTTCTTGCCTTCAAGGATTTACAGTCTGGGGAGGGGGGTGTGGATGGGACAAATATGTAATTTTAATGGAGTTATATTACAAAAGTATTTCTAGACCAAACCTATGCGAAGAACCCCTGGACTTTATTGGACATTGTCAACAAAAGTTATGTTTCTAAATTTTTTTAAAAAAATGTTATCAGGGCATTTGGGTGGCTCAGTCTGTTAAGCCTCGGACTCAAGCATCATGATATTAAGCCCTGAGATGGGATCTGAGCTCAGCAGGGAGTCTGCTTGAGATTCTCTCTCCCTCGCCTTCTGCCCCTTCTCCTGCTCACGCGATCACATGCACTGTCTCTCATCCTGTCTCTCAAATAAATAAATAAATCTTTTTTAAAAAACGCTACCAAATAAAAGGTTGGAAGTAAGACTTTAGCCCAGAACCAGGAGTCCTGGCAATGAACCCATTGATCTGTTGTTCTGCCTGTGGAGCTCCAGATCCTTACAATTAACATAAGACTTGTCTCAAACACCGTAATTCTTTCAGTTTGACATCCAAGTTTACTCCTTCCTAATATTGGCCTAATTTCAACATTTTCTAATTACTTCTTTCCGAGGATCTTCACTTGTCAGTGTCTGTTACTGCGTCCTAGGCAAAAATCACATCCATATCTAAATGAAACAACCAGTTTTTACACATTAGGAATAGTCATTCCCATACAGGAAAGTAGAAAAAAAGCCAGGCTATATACAGATTTTAAGTAGAGTTTATTGCATACGGTGCATGAATGGCTACCTACTTATACATTTATAGGTTTCATGGAGGCTCCTTCTTTTCTGTTATCAATCAATTTTGGTATTTCTTAAATTGGGAAGAAAGCCACTTTGCTCCATTCTCAGAGATAAAGCTCCAAGTACAAATACAGGGGCCCTTTCTCTTTCAGTCTTGTTCTTTTTTTTTTTTTTTAAGATTTTATTTATTTATTTGACAGAGAAAAAGACAGCCAGTGAGAGATGGAACACAAGCGGGGGGAGTGGGAGAGGAAGAAGCAGGCTCCCAGTAGAGGAGCCCGATGCAGGGCTTGATCCCAGGACCCTGGAATCACGCCCTGAGCTGAAGGCAGTCGCCCAGCGACTGAGCCACCCAGGCTCCCCTCTTTCAGTCTTGTTTAGAGACTTTCCCCAAACAAATGAATTCAATTTTTTAAAACATTTATTGAATGCCTACTGTGCATAAGACATAGGGGTTAAGCATGAGCCACCCAAGAAACCAATTTGGTGAACCGAATGAACATTCAGCACCTCATAATACGTTCACCAGTCCCACAGAGAACTAATTTGAGGGCAACTAAAGTTGCTTCCCTAAAGCCATCAGTGATTTGCAAGAACAATCTCACTGATCCAGAACACAATTCCTGCCATGGACCCAGATAGAAAAAAAGCACCTGAAAATTAGAATTTGGTACATTTTTGTGATCATATAGATTTTTTTTCAGATTGATGGTTTATGCTCAGAAAAGTTTAAAGTTTTCATTTAGAAAGCTAGATTAACTTTCTAGAAATTTTCATTGAAGTTTTCAACTCCTTGGGTGGGAAGAAATTCAGATGCCATGAGTGGGCACAGGAAAAGAGAAATGGGAAAACATTCTAAAACATACCAAGTTATAAATATTTGCTGCTTGTTAGTTCCCCTTCTTTTAAACATGAAAACTCTGGCATTTTGCTTCTAGTAGCTAAATTCCTAGCCTACTGATGATGAAACCCCACAAGAGAGTCAGAAAATTGAGACCTCCCACCTAACAACATCCCAGGAGAGGGCATTTAGTCACCCCAGAACGTGATAGGAGAAGAAATGTGTTCTTTACCACTGTTGATAAATGGATCTTGTAAGTTGCCCTGTCTTCATTTGAAGCCAGCATCTAGTAATTAACCCTTCCATCTGGTGGTGTCTTTTCCACACTTCTAGTCGAGAGACATTTCACATTCCTAATAGCCGTGACTTCAGTCGTCCTCCCACTAATGATACTTTTTGTTTCCGTTCCCATTTGCTAAAATGCTTTCCTCTAATTTAGTGACCTGAGCAGGGATATTAGGAAAAGTGGAAAACAATCATTCAGAAACTCATTAAAATATCTCAGTGCAAAATGAGAGTGACATGCATGAGGAGAATGAAAACACTGGGAAGGCATAATAAAGACCTCGGAGTCATTACCAGGGCTGTCAGTCTGGTTTTAGTCAATCACAGGCTTTGGAAAAAGAAAAGAAATCCACATGGAGTTTAAAACCAGTAGGAGCTCCTCACACGAAAGGTGAAAATAACCTTGTTCCATCCTGGCTATGTGCACTGTCTACCAAGAAATCATCTTCATAAAGCAATCCAGCCCCATCTTTATAAACTCAAATGCTATTAATGTGAAAATTGAAGTCGACTTCTGTTTTTTGCTGGAAAGCATTCTGATGGAAACATACAAGGACAGAATCCCCAGAAATGGGTCCACCTGGACTTTTAATGGAAGCAAGCTATTGATGTTGATGGAAGCAGTTTGCTTTCCCTAGTGAGAGGAACGAGACTATGACTTAAGAGAGGGGATTTTTATGTCACAAAAATCACTTACTTGTTGTTTGATCTTAACTCAATCAGTTTTCCTATGGGTGCTTGAATGTTCCCATCCATAAAAAGGGCACTTAACCACTTACATTGCTAGTAGCATATTAGGAGGTAACAAATTCATTTTTAACCAAAAAATCAAGTTTTTAAAAAAACTTTACTGACACATAATCGTTAAAATTGTAAGAAATTGTGCTGATTTGATATCCGTATACACTGTGGGATGATTCCCACCATCTAGTTAATTAACATATCCATCACCTCACAGATTTATCTTTTTATTATTTTTTTGATGAGAACATTTAAATTCTATTCTCTGAGCAACTTTCAATTATGCAATACAGTGTTACTCACTACAGTCATCGTGTTTTACGTGAGATCTCAGACTTTACTTATTTACAGCTACAAGTTTGTACCCTTTTACCAATCTCTCCCTATTTCCCTCACCATCCTACCACTTTTCTACTCTTTCTATGAGTCTGACCCTTTTCTTTTCTTAAGATTCCGCATGTAGGGGATACCATGCCTTCTTTGTCTTTCTGTCTGAGTTATCTCACTTAGCATAATGCCCTCATGGACCATCCATGTTGTCACAAATAGCAGGGTCTCCTCTCTCATGGCTGAAGATTCCGTTGTAGACACATACCATTCTTCTTTATCCATTCATGTATTAGTGGCCACTTAGGCTGCCTCCATCTTGGCTGTTGTAAATAATGCTGCAGGGAACATGGGGGTGCAGATATTTCTTCAATATCCTGTCATCATTTTCTTCAGATATATATCCAGAAGGAGAACTGCTTGATCATATGGTAAATTCTCTCAAATAAAGGCAGTTACCCTTCAGATCTCTGGTCAATTGTGTCTTCAAAAAAGACTTCTCTGACTGCATACCCCATTCCAACAACAACCCCAACTTCCACACACAGTACATTCTTAGAACATCATATACTTCCTTCATAGCATAGTTTTTAGTTATATATGTATGTGTTGATTGCATCCTTCTGGTCTATACCCCACGAGGGCAGAAGCAACACACTTTGTTCACTGTTGTACCCCATGCATATTACCAACACAATGCCTGGTATATGGTAGGTTGTCAGTAAATAGTGAATTAAGCAAAAGTTTTAAATCTTAGATCTGGAGAGAAGGATATTTAGAGTTCTGATAAGTGATCAGAGAACTAATTCTTTCTTCTCTTATTCTCTAGGTTTATACCATAGAGACAACGGCCCAAACCCATCCAAAGGCTGCCCAGAGTCCTATAGATCAACCCAGCCCTGTTGTTTGGACTTCTTTCCCAGCAGGGTTATATCTGAGGCTCCTGAGCCTGTCCTATATTCTATAGGACTCACTATTATTTTCCTTACCGAAACCAATGCTCATGAATTTTAATTCTAACAAGGCCTTCTTTCACTTACCCGAAAACGAAAATAAGCAGCTCTAACTCACCCATACAATTCTGTCTTCCAACTTTTTAGATGTACGTTATCTTGTCCATTCCAGTCCCTCTTTTGTTCCCATAATAAATAGACACATAATTTTTAACCACGTGGATTTAATAGATAATATGCCTAAAAGAATATAGTTTTATTATTCAGTCAAACATACTGAAGCAGACAACTCATTTTCTCAGCTAATTCAAAAATGAGAATGATAAGTTGTTAAAATCCTGTTTACTTGGTATAAAGAAAAATATTCAGATGACCAATTGATCACTTTTCGGGATAACAGAGACAGCTTGATGTATTTTCATAATGTTGAAATAGGATGATTATTTTGGCATTATCTGGGGAAAAAATGTTTTTTTCTTTGTACCCAAACAACTTGTCTAATGGCACAGTTTGTCTAAATATTTCACTTTCTCAGTTATTTTGACTCTGACAAATCTCTTTCAGTCCTCGTCTCTAAACAGAGGACCTCACGTGGTTGGTCACAGGTCATTCATTTGTTTAATCTTTCATCCAGCCAACCTTTATTGATCATCTGCAAAATATCAGGAACAGTTCTAATATTCTGTGGGCTCAGAGAACCCCTTCATGGAAGCCAAGAGTCTCCCTCTGACCAGAGCATCTCCACTTTTATCCGTTTCATATAGAAACTGAGTTTCCAAATTAGCCAGCCTTTTAAGCATGCCCTTTTCTTAATATGCAGATAAATTAGGCCAAACCTCAATCTTGTGAACAGGAAAATAGTCATTTCCCAAATATTTCTGGGGATTCTCTGGGAGTGCTTACATGTCGTAGTAGATGCTATTCTCCTCAGAATGCAAATGACCATTCCCCTTTCTCTCTAGGCACGCCTGGATGTAGCTAGTTCTCTGGCTTCTCCAAGAGTTGTCCTCTCCATAAGCAGCCATCCATCTGGGGGTAGGGGTTGAGTGGAGGGGGCACAGCAGACGGTCTGCATTTCCCAAGGCAGCTTGCAAACAAGACGGACATTAGATTATTAAATTAATCAGCTTTACTGAAATCTGAGGCTATCCTAAGGGAATGGTATCATAGAAAGGGAAAACAAAACTCCAAAGCAATACTAGTGCTCCTGATGTTGGGGTGGATGGTGGGGGTGGGGAAGCTTCGGCCTCAGAAACCCATTCACTGCCAGGCCTTTGGCTTTTTCCACCTCACATCTGCCACCACAGGAAGCTGAAAAATCAGTTCATTACATTTTGAGTTGCCTCAAACCAAGAAAACTACCCCTTTTCCTTCATTATGATTCTCTCTGTCCCCACTCCCCTTCAGGCCATGCTTCGGCCCTGCCTTCATAAACCTATTAATTGTTTCCCCAAACAAAAGAATATTCCTTCTTCTAGGATGAATTCTGATACAGTTCTGAAAATGTAGAAACACTGGCAGTCGTCATTTTGCTACAATATTTGTTGGTTTCCTATACTCTCTATACCTATCCTGTTCTAGATTTTGTTTAAACAAAAGATTCGTCATACAAAACACACACACACACACAAATGAAATGGTTCAACAGGGGTCAGTGACATCTTCAGAACAAGGAAGGAGACCGAACAGCGGAAGATTAACTTGCCTGAGGGGCCTTGCCCTGAGAAAGAGTTCACTTTTGAGACAACATAACATTTTCATTTCTGGATGCTTTTCGGTTCTCTCCTGCTAATAGTCTTCATCGTTTCTAAAAGACTAGGAGTGCAAACTCTTAGCGGGTCTATTCCAGTACAGTGTTGGGACTGGTATACAAATAAACACTCAACACGAAACAAGGTCAACTCCATTTTACTTGCACTGCTTTGCGTAAATTAAGGGTTTATTTCTTCAACAGAATTCTATGGGACAGAGAATATTTTTCCTGTTCCTTCCCTAGAGATCTTCCTCCAGATGGCCACTTAGTCCTAATTAATAGGAAGAAAAAAGATGTGGTTTTATTCATATGCCATATTATTTTCCTTAAACTCCCCTCCTTATCACCCTACCTATGCAATGTCAGAGCACCTGAGCAGAAAGTCAAAGCTAAGATCACCTGGATATATGGGCTATCTACATTAAATGTAAGTGCTGGATAACTGACCACTTTTTACATATTGGATATTTTGAGACCTTGTAAATACAAAACCAAATCTGAATTCATCCAATGAGATTGAAACATAACCATTCCTACTGGGCCTGCTGAACTGCCTTCGTTTTCTCAGTGTGCGTGAAAGAAGGCCAAGGAGCTAATACAAAAGTATTCAGTAATTTTGGATGTGCTCCTTGTATCATATAGTCGTTATGATCTGTCAGTTCTCCCTCTATCATTACTGGCTAACCTTAAATTTCTCATATTTATTCTCTTTGAAAATAAGGTTAATATTTTTGTGAATATGAAAAGAATGCATTGTTATTGAAAACCAAAATGGAAAATATAACAACATAAAAAGAAAATAAAAATCAGCCATGATGGGTGCCTGGGTAGGTCATTCAGTTAAGCATCAGACTCTTGATTTTGGCTGAGGTCATGTTCTCAGGTTTGTGAGATGAAGCCCTGCTTAAGATTCTCTCTCTCTCTCTCTCTCTTTCTCTCTCTCTCTCTCCCTCTCTCTCCCTATCTTTAATTAAAAAAAAAATTCAGCCATGATCCCATAACCCCAGAGATAATCAGTGTTATAATTTAGTACATTTCTGTCCCATCTGCAAATGTGTACGTGTGTATATGAACGTGCGTACTAGAATATAACATTCATAATTATGTTGATGTTGTCATTTAAATTTCCTTGACTATCAGTCTTTCAGGATATTTTAAAGTCTTGATCATTCCCCAACTCACAACCATCCTGATGAGTAAGAAACTAATGAAGCTCTATTGAGTTCCATCAAAGTCCTCAGAGCTTAAGCCCAGCCTGAGCTGAGGCAGTTCTTTCCCCTGGACGTGGCTGGATGCTGAGGAATGGCCCATCAGAAGCTGGAGAGAAACTCATCCCAAGATGTCAGACAGAGACCCGGTCTCACAGCTGGGCCTCAGGCTCTGGAGGGGAGATGCCATTCTGACTTCAGGATGGAGTCTCTGGCTCAGATTTGCCTTCTAGTTCACATCTCATAGATTTGTGTTCAGCGTCCCAGGCAGCAGGGAGGACTACAGGTCAAAGCAAATGAGATACTGTTCACTAATAGTTCTGTAAGACATCGGGTATGTGGTAGTTCTGCTTTGGGCCCTATGGGGAAAACCTGACAGTAAAGGAGGGAAGATCCACTTCTGCAAAGAACCCAGCATGGCTTTGGTTCACTGAGGCTCCAGAAAATGCTCCTGAGGTTTGGCCCATGGAGATCTCTCTTGAACCTCTAGTGAAGTCACCTCAAATCCATGACAGCTCAAGTAAAGGCGTTGCACACAGGAGCTATGCGCCAAAGACAGTGGGAACTTTGTCAATGGTTTCCACCCACAAGCCAGATTGGGACAGAAAGCAAATCACAGGCACCAAAGAGTGGCTTATTAATTAGCAAATGTGAGATAAGCCAGGGGATGGGTAATGGGTAGAGAAGGCATTTCAGATAGAAGTCCATTAACAAATAGAAATAAGAAACATGGACTCTATCTGCAAGAGGGCAAATCCCTTAGCCCCAGGAAACCCTTTTCTAGAATTTGCTCAGCACATACCAACCACATAAAATTTTATTCCTAACAACTCAACAAATGTTCTTGTCTGTTTTCAGTAGATAAATAAATGGTTATAGCATTCTCTACATATTTGCTATGCATATACTTAACCACTATGAATGGGCTTTAATCCCTATTAAATAAATCCAATTATTTTTGCCTTTTGTAAACCCAATCCCAAAGCCATTTCTTCTGGAATGAATTTAAATATTGTTGGCTCTGGAGTCAAGCCACGGAGAGGCACTAGATGGGAGTCAGCGAGGCTTCCTTCTGTCCTTCCCACTAGGGAGTTAATCATTTTCCCCTGTAAAGCCAGAAAGTGAACAGAGCAGAATGCATCTAAAATAAACCCATCTGCCAATTTCTCTTTTTAAAAGACAATACTACTTGCTTCAACCCTGAGCAAATAGGGAGACAGAAAGACTAATGTTGCTTCAGTCATCTGAGTCATCTGTGAATTAAATAGTTGTGAAATAGTAAGTAAGAACAGTAAGTAAGTGACGAGCAGCATGAATGGAACATTTGTGCAATGATGGTACCCACAGGCTATCGCTGTCTCATATCAGACAATTTTGGTTGAACTTCTCTGCAAAATAAATAATGCAAATTCACTCTTCATCACAGAAAAAATATTTGGTGCCGAATCAATCAATCTGCCAGGAGATGATGATGACAATGATGATGATGGTAACATACTTACAAAGGATACTCCGTGACAGGTACTCTTCTAAATGCTTTATTTGAGGATTTCATTTCGTCTTTCCAACTACCCTGTGAAATAAATGCTATTATTACCTCCACTCTACAGACAAGTAAAATAAGGCATGGACAGATAAAAAAAACTTATCAGGGTAATATAGTAAGTGGACTTCAAACCCACTGGGGGAGTTGGATCTCAAACCCAGAAACCTGATGCTGCCAACATCTAGTTCAAAAGTATGCTTAATCTATTACCTTGACATGGTTGATTGTTCAGAGCTCTGAAGTTGCTTCAATTGACTGAATTGTTTTCCTTTCATCTAAGCAACTTAATGATAATGAATAAAGTCATTACATCAAAGACAAAATATGAGAGTTAAATAGATTTTGCAAATTGGATTATTTTTCATTTCTTGATAACTGAAGTTTGGTTAAATGACCATGTAAGACTAGAAGATTCGACCATTTGCATTATGTATCAAACAGCTCAGTACTTTTTGGAATGAGATTTATGTTGTAAACAATTTCATTTCCTTGTTGAGAATTAAGTCTGGGTAAGGCAAGGCATAATTTTTTTCCCTTCCTTCTTGTTTCCCATTGGTACTTGGGGGCCCTTCAGGGAAGTGTCTGTGTTTTTAAGCAGACACACTTCTCCCAAGCAGTACACTATCCAGACAGCTACTCTCCCATTCTCAACTCCTTCGAGACTTACTTTCTTATGGCCAGGTCTCTATAACACAATTGCCTTTTGTGGGAGAAAAATAGTTGTTGAAATATTCAGTCTTTTTCTTTTTCTTAATAAATTTTACCAAGTAACAACAGTCATCAATGATATTTTTAAAAGTGGACTCACTTTATCCAACAAGCCAAAGGGTACATAGAAGTCCTTCTACTCAGAAGACTTGGCAAATAGTAAAAGGCATGTTGGTTGTGCTCTTGGGGGCAGAGGCCATGTTTTGCTATTCCCTGTATTTACGCATCTGGAATTCTCAAAAACATTGAGTGGATGTAATTGACCTGAAATGTGAACATCAAAGCTAGTAAACAGATAAGGTTTCTTGTGCTGCCAAATTTGAATCTGGTCATTAGATATGTCCTGTTAAGACAGCTAGTTCTGGAGAAGCTTGATACATGTTACTAGAGAAAGCGAGGGAGAGAGAAAGAAAATTGGGACACAGTGGGATGGTTATGGAATCCCAGACAGGAGACAAACATGAAAAGAGCTAAACCAGGGTAGAGGAAAATAATAACATAGGGAGATTCAGGGACACTGGAGGAAGTGCCACCAGAAAAAAGCTTGTGCCAGATGTGACTCTTTCGCATTCTGTCTTAGTTCATTAGGGCTGTTATGACAAATATACCATAGACTGGCTGGCTTAGACAACAAACATTTATTTCTCCGGAGGCTGAGGAATCCAAGATAAAGATGCTGGCAGATCTGGGGTCTGGTGCAGACCACTGCCTGGCCTGTAGACCGCCGCCGTTTCGCCATGTCCTCGGATGTATGAAGGGGTGAGGGAGGTCTCTGGGGCCTCTTTTAAGAAGGCATGAATCGCATTTATGAGAACTCTACCCACATGACCTCATCACCTCCCAAAGTCTCCACATCCTAATACCAGGAACTTTGGGATTAGGATTTCAACATATGAATTTGGGGGGAACATGAACATTCAGTCCATAACACGTTCTTACACAGGTTTAAGTCCTGGGATAAAGCAGAAGGTAGTCTCCCTGACTCCTTCCTCACTACCTTAGTACTTTCCTTTATACTCTGCTTCCAGTGTCATATTTCTGTTGGATTATTATCAGTTGGACCTTAAAGGTAGGGGCTTACAATTTCCAGTTCAATCCATTTTCATTAAGATATACCCATGGAGGGGCGCCTGGGTGGCACAGCGGTTAAGCGTCTGCCTTCGGCTCAGGGCGTGATCCCGGCGTTATGGGTTCGAGCCCCACATCAGGCTCCTCTACTGGAAGCCTGCTTCTTCCTCTCCCACTCCCCCTGCTTGTGTTCCCTCTCTCGCTGGCTGTCTCTATCTCTGTCAAATAAATAAATAAAATCTTTAGAAAAAAAAAAAAAGATATACCCATGGAGCTGGTTTCTCAAGGAAGCATCTATTCATTACTTATGTAAGCAACACAATAAGCACACATCTTAAAAGAGAATGATAGAGCGGTTTGTACCAAGGAGCAGGTGCGTGTTTGTTAATGTGGATTTGACCCATAAAAGTGAAGCCCATCATCAGCAAAATGTTACATTCATCTTCGTACTGGATCCCGCTTTACTCTTTGATGCACTCCAAATTGCACCTCCCCACTGTTTGATGGAAGTTCATTAGCTTCATATGCTGCAAAATCTAGCTGTAGAGAAACAGAACCTTCGAGCATGCTTCTATGGAATGATTCCCAGAACTCGAAGTTCTTTATTGCTTCTGATCTTTTCCTCCCCAGACACTTAGCATAAAAACATATAAGGGACCCAAATGAAGATGAGCTGAATTATTGTAAAATATGGATTTTGTTTTCCTTTCCATTCTTAAGTATTTCTGTGCTCAGATATTTCTCTGCGTTTCTTTCTCTTTCTTTTGACATTTTTTATTGTGGACTATGCCATGCATAAAGAAGTATATGTAACATTTACACACATATATAATTTAAAGAATAAGACATGACTTGTGTAAGTCAGCTTCCTTCCTCTCTTAATGGGGTGTTTAAAGACATTTAGTGGATTATTTGAGAAATAAAAATGAAAGCATTAAGTCCAAAGGAAAAACATATATATTGTTTAAAGCCTCCTAAGAAATAAAGTTAAAGGGGTGCCTGGGTTGCTCAGTCTGTTAAGCATCTGCCTTCGGCTCAGGTCATGATCTCAGGGTCCTGGGATGGAGCCCCAAATCGGGCTCCCTGCTCAGCAGGAAGCCTGCTTCTCCCTCTCCCTTTGCCTGCTGCTCCCTGTACTTGTGCTCCCCCCCTCTCTCACCAGTCACTAGGCGTTCCAGTAGAGGGCAGTGGAACGTTTGGAACTGGTAACAACCCTCTAGGCCCCCAAAATTGTGGCTCCCTGTGTCTGGCATCATTGGAATCTCCCCAACTTCAGCTTGGGAAACTTCCTAATCCTGAGTCCCTCCACTCACTCTTCCAAAAGACTTTTTCTTTCCTATGTCTCCTGGTCATCCAGAAAGAAAAGCAGCCATCTGAGGGGAACCCGGGGGGAAGCGGAGCAGGGGGGCAGGATGGATTCCTCACCTCCTGGCTGGTGGAACCCATTGGGTGCTTTGTGAACACTGGGAGGCCAATGATGGTGCCTCAGCCCCCTCCCACCCCACAAAAGCAGAGTCAGTGAATGGGGTTTCCTGCATTCACAAGGTTAGACTTGAAGGAGCTCTGGAGATTGGTTTAACCAAACTCCTGCATTCTCCTGATAAACACTCAGAAGCCCACGGAGCTGAATTGGTCCGTCCAAGGTCACAGAATTAGTTTGTGTCAAGGCTGAAATTAGAATCTGATCTCTGTCCCAGACACACTGAGTGCTGATTAGTNCCACCCCCCCACCCCACCCCCCATGCAGAAAAGCAGAGTCAGTGAATGGGGTTTCCTGCATTCACAAGGTTAGACTTGAAGGAGCTCTGGAGATTGGTTTAACCAAACTCCTGCATTCTCCTGATAAACACTCAGAAGCCCACGGAGCTGAATTGGTCCGTCCAAGGTCACAGAATTAGTTTGTGTCAAGGCTGAAATTAGAATCTGATCTCTGTCCCAGACACACTGAGTGCTGATTAGTAATGACAATTATAAAAACAACAAGAATGGTAATAATGTGTACTGAGTACTCACTATGTGTGCCAGGCGCTATTCTAAAAACTCTACATGCATCAATTCCTTTAATCCTTACCCAAACCTTATGAGACAGAGATCATTATTATTTCTATTTTACAAATGAGAAAACTGAAAAGCAGAGTAACTAAGGAACAGCTAGTGAGTGGTGGAGCCTGGATTTGATTCTGGGAAGTCTCATTTCAGAACACACTGACATTTTCACTGCTCTGTGGTAAAATGAAAGAAAGAAGAACAGGGCAGTGCATTTTTCTTAAAGCAAGATATATTTCATTTAACATACCAACCTTTATTATATTGTGTATTTATTTTAGAATAGTAAGAATTCCCTTTTTTATGAGAAAATAAAGTATATGGTAGTTGCTGGTGTTCTATGAGTTTTATTTTTTAATAAAAATATATTCCGGAAGTTGTTTATTTTTTGAAATTGCAGAGTCTAGAAAGCGCTTCTTGCATTATCTGCCTTCTCCGGGAATTCTGGAAGAACCCTTCCTTCATTGCTTTCACGCTTCCTCTGCCAGCTTCTTGTTCCTGGAATTGGGGGGGGGGGGGGGGGGNGGGGGGGGGGGGGGGCGGGGCACTGCCAAGGTGAAGAATGACTAAAATTTATCAAGTACTTTTTATCAGTCAGGACTCATTTGACTGCAAGTAAAGAACAAATAAAAGTGAATGTATATTGGTTAATTTAGCTGAAACATTTGGGGATCAGTGACTCAAATTATGTCTCAAATTTTCTCTCTTGGCTTTGCTCTTCACCATATATTGGCTTAATTCCAAGGCCCCATGGGGGCAACGTGGCTGCCAACAGCTTCAACCCATTTCTGTGTTCAAATTCAGAAGGGAAAAAGGTATCTCTCTCCAGTAGCTCCATGTAGGGTTGTACTTTAAGTGGACTGAGTTATAGTGATCCCTGAAGGAGTCACTACAGCTGGGGATAGGTTTATGCTAGTTGGCCAGTTGTGAGCTATACGTCATACTCCCAAAGCTGGTGGTAGAATCAGTTCTATCCACTCCGATGGCAGGAGGAGGATAGATCTCACATTGGGAGATTAGACACTGTTGCCAAAAAACAGGGGCATGGTCGTCAAGCCAGCAAATGGTCACTGTTCACCTAATGTGTGTCACTCACTAGGCTGGGTGCTACTCACTCATCACCTCATTTAATTCTCATAATAATCCTACCAGGAAAATAATAATTCACCAATGAAGAAACTGAGGCTCAGAGACACCAAGAAACACACAAAAGAGCAAACAGCTAGTAACAGAAGATCCAGGAATGAAATTCTATTCCAACCGATTTCAAAGCCCAAGTCCTTGATTTTTTTTTTAATTTTATAATCTGCTTATCCTGCCCATCCCTTTGCCATTAAAACTGAAGATAAAATAAGCCACCCTGTGTATTACAATGATGGCTTGGTTGAGGGGCTCAATGAAATAAATATTTAAATATTCTTTAAATATTCTTTAAATATTTAAATATTCTTTAAATATTTGTTCCTATTCTCCTCACCACAGTTGAAAGAGCTAAGATTAGAGACACTCATTATGTCTCACCCCTGAGTTGAAGAGAAAATATAAGCTGGACCAATTCTAGAAGGACGTTAATCAAATGAGGGAACAATGTTTCTTCTACGTTTGGTTTAGAATTTTCCAGAGGGTTAAGCACCTGGTATCACACCTCCTAGAATATGTCCTTTAGACTTAAAAAAGAAATCTGTCTAATTAAGTGGCCAAGAAGTACATGGGAAGGGAAGAATTTCATCACTAATATATTCAAGAACAGTTTCTTGCTTCAGTCTACAGCAAACACAGTAATCACAATCACCCCACAACAGCCCCAGGAAACTCTTCCCTGAAATAGTAAATCTGTCCAATCAAAATTAAATGTTCAGAGTTGTAAACAGTATTCAATGCTTCGTTCAAAATCTAAACCCAGACCATCATTTGCAGCACCCGATTCTACTAGGCGTGCAGATTTGGGTCATAAATAAGATTGATAAATAAGATTTAATAAAATATAAAGCCATGACTGAATTTAATATGAAAGGGATCTGAGATCATTAATCTCCAGGTTTGCTCAATGTTAAAAATTAATTTTCATTATTTTCCAAAAAATGTTCACATTTGGGGAAAAAATAATAGTCATGAAATAAAAATATGGAGAGTCCCTCAGAGATGTTCCCCAAAGCACCTCAGTCTGCCGTCAGACCACACATCATCTCCCTGTGGCTCCGGAAAGCAGATGAGGCTCCCCTTCTCCTCACTCCTTCTCTCTCCCCCCACCCCTCTAAAGGTAGGCAGCAACTATGCTCACCAGACAGTCCAGTCCTAGTCACACATACCGCATGGCTCCAGGGTCAGGAACTTTCACATCTCCTCCATTTATATTTCTTCATGGTTTGAATACAGGCATTCGAGTTTGAGCCTAAACGATGTTCGCCACTAAGCTCACATATGTGAGGGCATGTCTGGCAAACTAAATGGGGGACTCGCCAAAAAATAATTGAGAAATAAAGGGTAAGCACTTCTGGGGGGAGGCCACATGGCCAGCCACAGCCTTGCTCTAGTTCAAAAAAAGAAAAGAGTGTTGGCTCTTCAGAGGGTCCTGGACATGGGCAGTAGTGGCCATGCCTGCTCGGAGACAGCAGGAGTGACGGCAGCTGCCAGCGGCAAGGACAGGGCGCCTGGTGGCAGAGTGGGACGTGGTGTTCAGTGGGTTCTTGAGGTACCTCAAAGAATGTTCTAAGCAGTGGAGCTTGGGCAGGGAAACAGGAGCGGAATAGCATAGAACTACATGGCAACTGCCCAGAACCTTGATCAGATGCATGCTTTTTGGGGTATGGAGACTCTGAATTGCCTACATAGGGAAGGGAAAGAACAGGGGGCCATGATCCCATCTGGGTACTAGCAAAACAAGGGTTATATAAAAAGAGGTATCAGATGACCTCCCTTAATAGCTTCCAGCTCTGACTTTGAACAATTATATGAGTCTCACTAGCTAATGGTGGGGAAAGAAGTCATGCCCCACACCCCAAATCTCTGCCCTCAGTCCTCACCAACGGCAGGTTAAGACACCCCAAGACAGGAATAAAAGCAACCACTGTTGAAAAGGACACCCTTCCCCTGCCCTTGGGAGATTCAGCGGGCTACCCCTCCTCATCCTAATTCCTTCTCAAGTTCCTCGCCTCTTATAAAGTGAGCTCTTCTCCCATTTGCTCTTCCCATGTCCTTCAGTTTCCACCCCTGCCTTGCACATCCTACAGCATTAGGGTTCCAAACAAAGGCTATGCTTCCTTTTCTGCCTCCAAACCTCACTCCAGCTCCTTTCATTGAAAAGTAGATGGAAGGAGCTCCTGATCTTCCTTTGTCCTGGTCCCTGCAAATTCCAAACTCAGGTCCGACGTTACTAAGAACATTCCAACATTTCACGTGTAGACGGTTTAAGGAGGAGTTTCAGCGTAATGGGATTATTAACAGGAAATTATTATTTTTCAAATCCTTCTTTCCATCATGCTTTATCCTACTTCCTAGAAATGACCACTCGGTACATTCCATAACTTATCAGTCACTTTGATTATTAATAGTACTCCTGTTAAAAATTCTAATACCTTAGCTGATTGCAATTGCTCATCTCTACTTCCTCGATTACTAGACCCATAGTCCTGGAGTAAAAAGTGTGACCACGTGTTTGACTCTGGCATAACTTCTCTTCCCTCTTCAATGTCTGGTTCCTCTAGCTCCCTGGGGGCCAGGAGTTAGAAATACGTGAAGACAATAATCATGTCCATGATGGCAGGTGTCCTGGCCTCCCAATCTCTACATAGACACTGTGCTGCTTTTCTTGGGGCAATGCTCAACTTTACTTTGCCCCTCCCCAAGACCCCAGAAACGGAGACATCCCTATCTCTCATCCACTCTATTTGCAGCACACGCCTCTAGTCCTTTCTCTGGGTTCAGTGTCCCCTTCTTTGGCCCAGCAGCCACCTGGGCTGCCTTATGTACCTGCTTCTCCCTTTATCTCTATGTGCTCGGCTCTGTCCTCAGAGGGCGACATGGACTAGAATAGGTATGGCCCCATCCTATTCTTCTTCAGCTTCTTACACCATGACCCCTTCTTGCTCCACTGGGGATGACTATTCCAACAAGCCCTCCCTGCTCAGAGATCTCCAGACTAGTAGCATCCAGTTCTCTATGTCTCACACACTTAAGGAGGCATGTGTCAGACTCAGACTCACATAAAACTCTCTCGTCCTGTTCTGTATCACTCCAAGGTCAGTACAGAATGATCTGCAGGGTCTGGAGCTCGGTACCATTTCATCAGGAAGGAGACACAGGTCTCTCCTCATGGATATTCCAACCCCTTTGACTGATTCTCCTTGAAGACCCTTCACTTGGCTTCTTGGAGAAGAGAGAAACTCCCATGGGGAAGAGAGGGGAAAACCTCTTACCTGGGCCCTAATGACACCCTCTATCTCCTATCCTCTTGCAGACAAGCATGGGACACCGGGGACTATGCTACTGAGACAGGTTTCACCGCTTCTTAGTAAATAAAACCGAAGGTTCTTGATGGTATTGACTCTTTGGTAACTATCTTCAGGACATGAGGTATTTCGGTGTTCTTTTCCTCCCTCAGTTTTATGTCTTTGCTGTAATCCCAACACTAAAGAACAAAACGACTTTCAATATCCTATTACAAAATTCACTGGGTTGGTAAGAGCTAAACTGTGTGCAAAAACTCTGGCATAGTGCCAGCCCTCTCTGCACCATCAGAGAGCCACACCTCTACGGCCCTCCCACTTAGGCATAAACCCATCCATAGTCAATTGGCACAATTACAGTGATACCCCTGACCATTAGGGAAGGAGCCTCACCACCATTGGTTTATAAGCCTATAATACAGCAATGTTTTTTTTTTCTTTTTAGATTTTATTTGAGAGAGACTGAGAGCAAGAAAGACAGAGCATGAGCAGGAGGCTGGGGCAGAGGAGGGAGAAGCAGACTCCCTGCTGAGCAGGGAGCCTGATGCGGGACTCGATCCCAGAACCCTGGGATCACGACTGGAGCTAAAGGCAGGTGCCTAGCCGAATGAGCCACCCAGGCACCCCCAGCAATGCTTTTTGATACAATAACTTAACATCTAGAGACTATGAGAGTAGCATTTCCATAAACAGCAATATGACTTACAACACCATTCCTTATGCCTGTAACCTTACTTCATCAATCGCAAAATTGAGAACCATAAATTCTCCAATTATACAGAACAGAGCCAATCACTTGAGACCTGCAATGACAAAGCTTCTCCACAGCTCAAAGAAGAACAACACTTTTTCATCCTAGATGAAACTTCTAAACTACCTTCCCAATCGCATTTCTTGCTAATTTTACCTCAAAGTCATTGGAAATGATTTGAATTGATCTACAAGCCCAAAGAAATTTTGTGTTAATGGTAAGCCTGATAACCTTCTGGGCATGAGTAAAACTGGCCATCTGTGAAAACTGGCCGTCACTCAGGGTGTGGCATTCTTCCCTGGAATGTTCTCTTAGTTTAAATATGTCATCTCGGGCATTTTATAGTCTGGCGTAATCTGCCACATTGAGAAGTGTGTGAATGCTAAAATAAATATTTCAAACACCAAACAGGCTTCTTGTTTATCTAAAAATACACATAAAATATCAAAAACCTTTTGTTTGCCTGTAGCAAACAATTTTTGTAGCTTTTCTGACATACTTGCAGCCATTCTGTCAATGATGTGCAGTTAAAATATGATTCATTTGCCCTTGGTGGTAATGTGAGAGTCCCTATTTGTGTCTTAGTGACCTCCTATGGAGATAGAGAAATGCAGCACCCGAATTAGAGTAGAACTTCTCCCCCTTGGAGGATGCTTTTATAGGCCTACATTTTTTTCTCTTTAAATTGCGCACTAATAAAGGCAGTTATCGGTAAGACTCCGCAGCCCGCAACATAGCAAGATTGCCGTAACACCAGATCACTCTCTAAGTCGCGGTGGCTACCAATACCTCATCAGCCGGTTGTGTTACTAGTGTTGTTTGTCCTCTGCTACACCCCTGGCAAGGTGTAGTGCACAGGAGCCTTCCCTGGAAGCCACAGGTTCTCAATGTAGGTAACATGTGAGAAGCACTTGGTTCACCGGGGAACTTTGCAAATCCTGATTCCCCAGACCAACTTATCTCTCGGAGTGGGAAGCAAGCATGTGTAGTCTCTAAAGACCCCAGGTGATTTCAGCGCACATGGTAGGCTGGGAACCACTGCTCTCCCATAACTATGTTGCCTGCATGCAGAGAAAGGTGGTACAAAGGCAAGAGCTGTTGATCCCTAAAGGTGAAGAGTTCAATCAAATAAAATATGCAATCATTTACATCATAGTTGCATACATCATACATCAAAGTTTGCATGTCATAGACCTATAATGGTAGCCATGAGTTTCCCTAATGGTGGGTTTCAAGAAAGCAAATGGGCAGAAGTAAGGTTGGGAAGGTGGCTCGGGGCTGTGTAGTGAAGGACTGTGAATGTCGCAGTAGGATTATGGACCTTACCCTTTGATCACTAGGCTTAGGTGCAGTGATGTGACTTGATTAAGGGGGCATTTTAGGAAGAGCAGCCTGCCGACAATAATAGGATGGATCAGAGAGGGAGAAAATAGACTCAGGAAGACCAATTTAGAAGCAACCGGGGTAGTCCAGGTCTGAGGAGCCAAGAGTCCCAGGAAAGAAGATAACTAACACCATCAGAGACCCCCAAGTTATTGAAGGAATAAGGGGAGGGAGCTGGAAGTGGTGATCTCAGGCCAGGTGGGAGAGGGACCAGGAAGTCGGGAAGAGAAAGAGTTTGAAACTAACAGAAAGCAATTTTGACATGTTGTGTTTGTGGTTACTGTGAAATATCTAGGGAAAAGGTCTACTGGGTAGCCAGAAAACTGAGCCCAGGGCTCAGTAGAAAAGACAAGATGGACCAGAATCAGATCTTTCCTGTTCTCCAAGTTGGGAGAGGATTCACAAATAGGTCCTTAGTCACCAGACTCAGGTCTTTGAAGGCAAGAGTTCTATCTTAATCATCTTTTTTTACTGCCAGGACCTGGCAAAGTTCCTGGTACATAATAGATGTTCAATAAATATTTGTCTCTCCACCTGATTTGTCTGAAGTGTCTGAAGAGGAAACGGTAGGACACTCTGAAAATAATTTTTGCCAAATTCACAGTCTGAAATAAAATCTGCCCTGTTGGCCTTCAGGAAGCGGGTGAACAAGCAGAAGAATGCCCTGCCTCAGATTTCCAGTGGGGACCACACAGGACCACAGGTGACACCAGTGCTATGAGCAGAGGGAGCTGGCAGCTGCCTGGGGGTCCTGATGGGGCAGCCGAGTGAGGGAGGAGCAAGTGGAGTCCAAAAACCCACCCTTCCCAGGGCTTGACCCCTAAAGGAGCTGGTGACGGACTAGCTATGGATAGAATGAATTAGAATAGACTCTGGATAGAAGATTTATAATCGTAAGTAGAACTCCAAATGTGCCCAACTTAGAAAAAACATTGATACGTAGAGAAAAAGCTAAGTAGCTGCCATCTCTAGGACAAATGTCTCCCAATCTGTCAACACCATTCATTGTTCAGAAATGGAATATATATTATGTGATTCCACAGTATCACTATTATTCAAATATGTAGGGACATTGTTATAATTAATAAGGCATGCAAATTTTATGCTAAAAAGTTGTCCTCATGCTAAAATATTTAGGACCTAATAGTTTATGGATTTTTACAACATCCACTTCATTATTTTTTCTAAAATTTTAAAATTCAATTGTGAATAATTTCAAAAGTACTATAAAATCCTCTTTTAAAATGCTGTCAGGATTAAACATATATTTTATTAAATTTCAATTTATTAATTTATTAAATTATATTATTATTTATATAATTCTAGTCATTATATTATTAATTTATTAAGTTTAAATGTGAATTAAATATAAATATTTAGTCATATTTGTTTAAAAAGCCCTTTATAGGGGCGCCTGGGTGGCACAGCGGTTAAGCGTCTGCCTTCGGCTCAGGGCGTGATCCTGGCGTTATGGGATCGAGCCCCACATCAGGCTCCTCCGCTATGAGCCTGCTTCTTCCTCTCCCACTCCCCTGCTTGTGTTCCTTCTCTCGCTGGCTGTCTCTATCTCTGTCAAATAAATAAATAAAATCTTTAAAAAAAAAATAAAAAAAAAATTTAAAAAAGCCCTTTATGTCTTCTCTAAAAGGTTAGATTTTTGAATCAACCACATGTTGTTTTCTGTGGGGTTTCTAATCCTCGAATCAACGATATTAGAACGCATGGTTCCAACTTGCTTGTTGGACTCAATATCACGTTTTAGAGATTTATTCTTTCATTTTAACTGCTATATAGTACTACATTGTTTGAGTAACTAGAGTTTATTAGCCCATTCCTTTCTTTAGGGGTAGATTGCTTTCTTCTAACTTTTCTTTCTTTTACGAACAGTGCACAGCAAAGCTCCTTGCATGGGTCTTCTTACGCATTTCTCCTGACTAAATTGCTAGATGTGAGATTATGCACTAAAATTTTGCAGAATGTTAAAATTAGAACTTTGCCCAAGATCTTAAGATGATAGGTATTTGTTATCAAAAGGAGATGCCAGACCAAGATAAACCCGGTCATGGCACTATCTAAAAAAGTGGTTTCACTACCCTTTCCACTCCAACCACACTGAAGATAAAAATGGGTCAGGTTGTGGCAGATGGAAAGAATTTGTGGTGAGGATTTCCTGCAGGTCCTATCCTGCCCTGTGAACACCCACCACGGAAGGAGTAGTTATGGTACTACTTGCTTCTCACCTCAATTCGTTGAGTGGAATTGAAGGGCTTGATTTGTGACTCCTACCATATACAGGGCATCGTGGACTGAGCCCACCTTCTATCCAAATCATAGAAGGGACTAAAATGAGCTTGTTGCTAGTGGGTAAGCCGAAAGACAGAAGGCTGCATCAGCCTGTTCTAACCACGGCCCCTGCTGAATGCCAGCTGTCAGGGAGACTAATGAGGACCCATTGTACCATTTTTCCTTGAGGACGTCAGAAAGCCACCTGGCATTGGGTCCATTATATAACATGTCTTCCATTTTGGAGGGGGGAGCAATTTATCACTGGAATTGATACATACTTTTCATAGGCATTTGCCCTTCTTGACCACAATACCTCGGTGAGCACCAGCATCTGAGGGTTACAGACCTCTTCTCTATCAATATGGTACCCCAGAGAACCTCACCTCAGAATAAGGAATTCATTATATAGCAATGGCAGTGTGTTCGTGGGCTTGTGGCCACAGGAGTCTTTGGTCTTACCATGGATCCATCAAGCAGAAGCAGCCAATCTGATGGAATGGGATGGCTTGTCAAAGCTTGGCTAATCTGCCAAAGGGGGTTCAGCACATGTGAAGTTAGGGAGCTCATCTCAAGAATGCAGCATGTGCATTCAATCAACAAGTTATGTAGTCTGGTTTTCAATGGCTAGAATTGAGCCAACAGCGAATATATTTTAGTCTCTGATCACAAGAAAACCAGTCCACCCCAGTAAGCAAGGAGTGGAATCAAAAGGAGCCCCTTTCTTTTTTTTAAAAATTTTTTTTTTTTTTTTTGGACAGAGAGAGAGAGACAGCCAGTGAGAGAGGGAACACAAGCAGGGGGAGTGGGAGAGGAAGAAGCAGGCTCCCCATGGAGGAGCCCGATGCCCAGCTTTTACTCAGGACTCTGGGATCACGCCCTGACCTGAAGGCAGCCGCTTAATGACTGAGCCACCCAGGCGCCCCCAAAAACAGCCCATTTCATAATCATACCTAATGACCTACTTGTGGAACTTGGGCCCCAAATTTGGACTCTGAATGGTTAGAGGTACTGGCTCTCTGTGGGGAGGGGACATCAGTAAGAACTCCACAAAATTGAAGATTGCAGTTACCACTTGGTCAGAGAGCTCCTTAATGGCCAGCAGGTGAAGGAGTAACTCTCAGCTTGGTGGTCATTGACACTGATATCCATGGAGACCTTGGGTTACCACTCCACCATGGGAGCAGGAGTGAGCATGACGGAACCCTGGGGATTCACTGGGGTGTCTCTAGTAAGCTCGAACAAGTCTAGAATTGACTGTCAATGAGCAAGGGCAGCAAATGTGTCTCAGTGTGGGCTCCCTGACAAGGATCTGAGTGCAAGCGGTTTATTTGAGAGTAAGCCCAGGACACATCAGTAGAGAAGCGAGAAAGGCAGAAGGAAAGCCAGTATTACCGACCCATCTGGCACGGTGGGGAACTAGAGCGCACTCTGCGGCTGGCCAGCTCCGAGTCAGCGCGGAACACAGAAGCCAGAAGATGAGGAGCCGAAGTGTCTCTCCTCCCCTCCGGGCGGTCAGTGGTTGAGGGCTGCTTCTTCAGGTTTCACCTGCCGACACTTCTGGTCTTCTCCCCGGGCTCCTCAGAGAGTTTGCAGATGTTCCCAGCAAGCAGCCTTCAGTCTGGAGAGGTGAGTTCTGAGGATACGAAAGCAGGGCCCAAAATCACCCACACGAGCCGCACCCCAGCAAGGGCGGAACTGTGAAAGGTTTAGGTGACGGTCTGGGCCGCTACACCAGGCAAGCAACACGAACCAGCTTAATTGCTGACCACGCAGAAGGGGGATCCAGGGCAGGTGGTGCTAAGGGGAGCCGGAGGGCATGAAGTGGGCCATCAACAGCCACTAGAGCAGCGGGACCAGCAGACATGAGTCACTGACCTCTTGCCTTATATCTTTCAAGACATCACAGCTTGTCACACTTTGACAAGGGCTTGTTCCCCTCCTCTCTGAGAAGACATTAGAGTAGCATATTCTCATAAAAATAAAAGTGGAGACTCTAACGTAATGAGCCTAAAATGAAGGAGGAGGATGCTCAGAACTGAGTGGCCACAAAGAGGAGACTGTGTTGGACCCTAAGCAGACATGACTTCTGAGATTCCCTTGCTAGCCTCCCGGACCACGCCGCCCCCTCTGGGGGTTGACAAGAACTTGTCCTGTGTGTGCTTCGACCTCCCCTTCCTCTCTGTCCTGTGGCCCAAACCTGAGCCACACCTACGTGGTCTGGCTTCCCCCACCGCTTCCAGATGCAAAAGAAACACCCTAATATGGAGCATGGATCTGGCGTCCCGAACACCTACTGGGGGGTCCAGAGGCCTCGTCCTGGAAGTGTGGAGTTAAGCCGGGGAGGGGAGGAGCCAGGCAGTAAGTATCCTCCCCTCCTCCCATTAACTGCTCTGAGGCAGCCGGATCCACACCTGTAGCCGAGGCAAGGGCCCGTGTAGGGAGCCCTCCCTGCCTTGCTTCACATCTCCTCTCGCTTTGCCACTGTTCCCCCTCCCCCCTTCCACCTGCCCTGGCTGTGCACTTCCCCAACAAAGCCTTGGCACTTTAAGTCCTGCTGTTCGGACCTGTGTTTTAGAAAACCTGGTTTCACCAGAATCACTTCTAAACCCAACGGTCCCCTGGACATTTTCCAGACCACATCGATGCGGTGAACTGCAGCCCCACACCCGTGCAGGGTTAGCTCATGATTAAGAATTCTCATAAGATTTTTATTTTCCAATTACTGTCCCACTCTACACTTCACCAAGATGGGTAAGAGACAGGTAAGTCTCATTCTGTGGGGAACTTTTCTTTTACACGGAGCAGATTCGAGTGGCTCAGCAGACCTCTCTCCTTTCCGGCGATGGGCTTGCTCTCTCTCTCTCTTTCCTGTCTGGGGAGTGAGCAAATAAAGCTGAGGCTCTTAGGCACAAAGCGAGCTCTGGGACAACTCTTGGGGAATCCTGTCTTCTTGACATTTCTGGTCTCTAAGTGTTTCTCTTTTCTCGCTGCATGCTTTTAAGAAGTGGTTTCCTTTTTTATATTCAGCATTTAAAGTATCTTGACCTAGAAGGGTTTCTTGGGACATCTAGTCCACACTGTTGCCAGAAAAAAGCTTGGGAGAACACTTGAAAATTTTAAAACAAGCTTACTCTTACAGAAGAGTTGTGAGCACTGTGTGATTTTTCCAGAATAATTTAAGATAAGTTGCCAGCATGATGCCTATTCCCAAATGTTTTAGTCTGTGTTTTCTGGGCAGGGGTGGCTTGGGGATAATTGTCCTAGGAAACCTCATGTAACCATCAAAATCAAGGAATAAACAATGGTATCCTAATCCCCATCCCCAGACTCTTCTCAGGTTTTGCCATTCGTCGTCATAACGTCCTTCATGGTAAAAGGATCCACTTCAGGGGCTCCTGCGTGGCTCAGTCAGTTAAGCATCTGCCTTCAGCTCAGGTCATGATCTCAGGATCCTGGGATTGAGTCCCAACTTGGGCTCCCTGCTCAGTAGGAAGCCTGCTTCTCCCCCTGCCTGCTGCTCCCCCTGCTTGTGCTCTCTCTCTCTGGCAAATAAATACATAAAATAATTTTTTTTAAAAAAGTGACTGATGATCATTGTGAGTTTATTTTATATCCCCATCTTATTTCAGAAAGTATGGTTTACAATATATGACAACAGGGGGCGCCTGGGTGGCTCAGTCGGTTAAGTGTCTGCCTTCGGCTCAGGTCATGATCCCGGGGTCCTGGAATCGAGCCCCACATTGGACCCCTGCTCAGTGGGAAGCCTGCTTCTCCCTCTGCTCCTGCTCCCCCTACTTGTGCACTCTCTGTCTGTCAAATAAATAAATAAAATCTTAAAAAAAAAAATAGATCCACTTCAGGGTCTTTTGCTCCATGGAGTTGTGTCTTTTTATATTCTTTCCATCGGTAACTGTTCCTCTTCTTGCCTTGACAACTTTGATGATTAAAGGCTAATTATTTTGTGAAATTCTCCCCAATCTGGGTCTGCCTGTTGATTATGCATCCTTGGCAGGACTATCATGGAAGCGAGGCTGTGTTTGTTATTACTGCGTTTTCCCAGATGGCGCACAATCTTACTGTCACAGTACCACTGCTGTCTGCTCTTGTTCCCTTGATGAGAATGGGCCTACCTGGGCCTCTCCACTGTAAAGTACCTCCTTTTTTGTTGTATAATTGATAAATATTTTGTGGGGATTTTGAAATTATGTAAATTTCCCATTCACATCAAAATTGCAATGTATCCATTTGGTAACCTCTGTTTGGATGCACACATTGTGTGATGGACTGTTACCCTCGCTATCTGATGTGACAGTCATGCTCAACATGACGCTCAGATTGTCCCCTCTTTGGCTCCCACACCCTCCAAGTGCTAAGAAATATATGTATGCATGAAATACATACATGCATCTAAATCTACATTTATTCCTCTATCTATACTGTGAATTTGAGTTCATATAGATACCTCCAATTCTAAATCTTCATGATTTGGTCCCTTTCTACTTTGTAATTTCCCCCCCTCTCTCAGATATTGGAATGTCTACTTCCCAATTTTCCTTAATATATTTGTTCATTTATTCATTAAACAACACTGCTTTATGTAACTAATTTCTGATCTCTACTGCCATATGGACACCCTCCTCACGCCAACACCATGCCAGATTGTCACCCCCAGCCCACATGATGGATTCCCCCCTCCCCAGGCCTGGCCTTGACCCTGTCAGGCAGCCCCTATATAAATGCTTTCCTCGCACAGCCTGGGCACCCTCACCACCCTGCCCGAGTTTCCGCACCCTGCACCAAGCCACCCACGGTGTGGATGCTTGCCTTCTTCTGCTTGAGCTCCATCACCCCACTCTGGTTTGCCATGACTAGTACCTGTCCACCTAGCATGATGTCTAGCTTGCCCTACTAGCTTTAAAACTGGATTATTTGGAAAGAAAAGGGGAAGGAGAGGGGGCACCAGGGATTTTTAATGCGTACACTTAATGAAGTATAAAGTTAGGCTGAATTCCTATCTCCACCCTAATCAACTCAAGGACCTGAGAAAATTTAACTCCTGTACTTCTGTGTCTCCCACCCCATGATCTTGCATGTGGTTGTTGTCATGGGCTTTTTTTCCTTCCCTTTTTGTATCTCCAAAATTCATGGTTAGCTTAATTATGATTTTGTGGAGTCAATGCTTATTTATATGGATCAATACTTTCCCCCACTTGTCCCCCATTGCTTCTGATAACCGACTTTATCTGGATTCAGTCTTCTTCTTTGCTCTCTCGACCCTTCATGGGCTATCCTTCAATAGTTCTATCACTGTGTCAGCAACGTGGTCTGCAAGATGTGAACTTTTTCAGTCTTTGTCATACATTAATATTTACTCTTTCTCTTTGATGACAGTTTAATTGCAGGGAACAGTGACCAGCTGTTCCAGCTTGCCTTGGACTGGGGGGAGTCTCCCAGCACGGGGTCTTTCAGCGCTAAAACCAGGACCGTCCTGGACAAACTGAGATGGTTGGTCCTCTACTTCTATATTTTATTATTTTCCCACAGCTGTATCAAAAATATGATTCCGTTGTCTACTGGGCAGTACTGATGAGAAAAACTGTAAGTGATAAATTTGTTTCTTTGAGGGTAATTCTTGCTTCTCTTTGGCTTCTTCCATGATTTTCTCATGCCTTTGAAACTCTATCAGAGTGTTGCTATAGAGATTTGTTTCTTTTTTTTTTTTTAAGATTTTATTTATTTATTTGACAGAGATAGAGACAGCCAGTGAGAGAGGGAACACAAGCAGGGGGAGTGGGAGAGGAAGAAGCAGGCTTCCAGCAGAGGAGCCTGATGTGGGGCTCGATCCCAGAACGCCGGGATCACGCCCTGAGCCGAAGGCAGATGCTTAATGACTGAGCCACCCAGGCGCCCCATAGAGATTTGTTTCTTATCCTTATCAGGATTATCAAATATGAGTATTAGTATCTTATTGTAAATAATAAAGATTGGTATCTTTCACCAATTCTAAAAAATGTTCAGCCATAATCTCTTCAAATATTTCCTCTCCCACCTTCTACTTATACTTTTCCTTTGGAAATCCTGCTGAATATACTCTTCATCTTCTCATTATATACAATGTGCTTCTTAACCTCTCTTTCAGACTTTCTGGCTCTGCATCCCAGATAACTTCCTCAGCTCTGCCTTCCAGGTAAATAGTCACCATTTCAGTGGTGTTTAATCTGATGTTTTACCCATTCACTGAGTTTAACTTCATGGGCCAGATTTTCACTTCCAGAAGTTCTATTTGGTTCCTTTTCACATATTTTTATTATTTTTTTCAGTGTAATGGGGCTTACTTATATAGATCTTTAAAGTCTCTTGAATCCTTACAAACACTATTTTTGTATTCTCCTTCACATTATGTCATTAAGTTCAGGGACTCTACTCTCCCTGTGTATTGTGTTTGCTCTCTCTCTCTCTCAATTATTTTCTCTCATAATTGATGATATTGAACGTGAGATACAAGAGTGATTTGGTCTTTCTATGAGAAATCTGTGGGCCTGTTTATGGAAGTATATTCTCAAAGTAATTCTGCTGGGTACCCCAAGGATATTAATACACAGTGACGATCTTTATTTTTTTCAATTTAGAGATTTTGGGGACACCTACCTAGTTCTTCAGAATCCAAACTTGTGAGATACCAAGATTGAGTTATAGGTTCTTCCGAGGAGAATTTTTTTTTTTAGAACTGGAGCTCAGGTCAAGAGCAAGAATTTCCTCTTTATCTCCCTACAGTGGTGGACTGTTTTCTAACACCTCTTGCACTGAGGATAGTTCTTTGAGGGTTTTTGCTTTATGCAAGGGTCTCATTTATAACATGTCATTTTAGTCAGGCTTAAGGTTACCAAGACAGAAACTCTCACCCCAGCCTATACCCATATGAAGGGCAGATACATCAGTGGTCCTAACATTCTGGCTTTAGTTCTTTCCTCATTTCTGGTACATAATATATCTTTCTTGTGATCAGAACTATGTATTCAAAATTATTTTAGCTAGTTTAGCAAGTTTTGTCGCTGAGTCTTTGTAGCGGAAGGTTTCAGACATTGCCTCGGTCCACCTCTTGCCAAAATTGTAATTTCGCACTGTAGCAGGCCTTTCTCACAGACCACCTAGGAGCATCTCAGCTGCACCTGCCTCTTCGGGTCTCTGCAGTTCTCACATGCTCTGCTTGGATTCTGACCAACTTCATCACACACGACTTGGCAGATTTTCTAAAATCCCTCCCATTTTCCTCTAAACAAGGAAAAGAGATCGGGCAGTTGCTCTACAGGAATGACAAGAACATTAATAACAATCTCTAGAGTTTTCTGTACATTTCCATGTTCTTTCATGTGTACATCTTATTGAGTGTCCGTAACAGCACAGGCTCTCGTTCTCCAGCTCTTGCCTCTGCCCTCCAGCCCAAATGAGAGCTCTCAGCGCCAACGCGGACTCACACATCCTCACCACACAGCTTGACACCACCCCACTTTCCTGTGTGGACCCCAGACTTTCTCATCGTTGCCAGTGTTAGTCTGCATCTCAGGTTCTAACTTGACCTTCTTCTAATTACACTGTCCTCGTTCTGCCTGCAGATCTTGTAGGGAAAGTTGTTTCCTACCTTTGAAGAAAACTTGACGAAAGACAGGACCATTTGCACTGGTTGCAGAATCAATGGGAATTTTTAAAACATTTATTCTTGACTAAAACAAATTCAGAATTCTAAATTAGAACCCCCAAAACAATATCAAGTAAGTTAGGAAACAACTGTACTCAGACTTACAGTCTGTCCCAGGGCTGGCATGCTGTAGTCGCTACAGTGACCAGAAACTCCAGCAGTCAACTACCCGCACCCATACACACACACACACCCACACACACACACCCACAGCCCAGGAATTCTTGTCTGACCCTTTTCTTTCACTTTTATTGAGAAACTGCAAATCATGGTTGCCAGCACAGCAATTAAGTGGCTGTACCATATTTTGTCCTGGTTGTGTGGACATCTTCAGAAACGCTCCATACACAAAAATAGAGTTAGAGTTTCTGGGAGCCGTGCATACAAAGGGTGTAAGCTGTCATATATAAACAACTGCACGCAATTCTTTTGAATTAAATACTGTTTCTTATGTTCTATTAAAAAAAAAAAGCTGGAAGAACAGAAGGTCCAAGTCAATTCCTACCAAAACATCAGAAATGGCACTGAGGATTCTGACCATGCAAACCACTCACTCCAAGTCTAATTCACACAGAAAGAGTCATTTTTACTCAAAAGGATATTGGGGACACTGCATGGACCCTGACTTTTGACAAAACTGAGTCAGGACAAATCCTACCAATGTTAGAGATAAGTTAACAGAAAAATAAGCAAATAAAACAGATAGGCTAATAAAATATTTTATTACAAGGGAAAGGAAATATTATAAGGGAAAGAATACACATTGAAAATTCTTTTCTGTAGAAACAGTATATATACAGTGGTAAAATATGCATAACAAAATATATCATTTTAATCATTTTTAAGTGTGCAGTTCAGTGGTATTAAGTACATTCACATTGTTATACAGCACAGAATATATATTTTAAAATTCCTTTACAGTATCCTCCCTGAAATACAGAGATAGCTTCTGAGGGGGGAAAAGTACAGGGAGCCAATAAAACAGAACAGATTGAAATACAGGCAGAAATAATAGGGAGGTGACTAAAAAGTTTTTTGTTTTGTTTTAGAGAGAGAGAGAGGGCATGGGTGTGCATGTGTGCAAGCTGGGGAGGGGGGCATAATAGAGAGAGAGCCTCTTTAGCAGCCTCCATGCCCAGCTCAGAGCCAACGGCGGCGGGGGGGGGGCACTGAATCTCACCCCTGAGATCATGACCTGAGCCAAAATCAAGAGTCAGAGCTCAACTGACTGAGCCACACAGGTGCCCCTAAAAATTTTTAATGAAACTGCATTAAACTTCACATGAAGGCAGCAAAAGGCAAAACTGATAAAGAAAAAAAAAAACTATTCAGTGATGTGGAGGACAATCTTGAGAAAGCACTCCAGAACAAAAAATAAAGAGGTAAGAAATGCCAACAATGAGAAAGGTGGTAACAAAATAAAAGAAAGAAGTTTATGGGTCTAAGCCAATCAAGGCAGCTGAACCCCCATTACAGTGATTGGTTCAGAATGAGCATGTGACCTGTGATTATCCAATCAGAGTGAAGCACAAAATTTTTATTTAACAAGTGTGAGAATAGATGCCCTCTCTCCTAGATATGAGTAAGGCAGGCTGTTGCAGCAGAAACTTCTGGCCACCGTCTCACTTAAATGTGGAAGGTATGGGAGAATGAAGCTTATAAAGGACTAGGAAAGGGGCGAGCCAAGAGAATTGACAGCCTGATAATGACATGAATCTGGGGTATATGTTGCTTATACGCTTTCCTATCTTTGGATTGTTCTGTTTTTAATCTAAGAAACCCCGTTTATTGTTTAGGAAAATTTGAGATTTGAGTTTTCTTTATTTGAATTCAAAAATCTTTTAATGAATACTCTTAGTAAAATCCTTCCCTTAGTAAAATTGCCTCAAATCAGAATGCTCAATCTGAAAATTATAAAACTAAGAGTATTCCTAAGACAATTTTAAAAGACCTGTACTTAGGTCTAACCTAGTGAAAGTTTTAAATGTCAGTGAAAAGAAAAAATACTAGAAGCTTTCAGGCAGAAAAATACAATTAAATACCAGGCTGACCTTAGACTTCTTGGAAATACTAAATACTGGTAGACAGCTAAACAGTGCTTAATAGAATTTTGAGGGAATTCTTGTTTTGATTCAAGAATTAAAAATATAGGGAAAAAAAAGCCTCATTCAGGTGTGAAAACAATAAAAAGACCTCCCTAGTTACACAAAGATTATGGAAGTGTAACAGTAGCCTTCCTTAAAAACAAAAACACACAAACAAACAAAACCTTGCACAAAAACACTCCATATAAAAACACTATATAAGGGAACAAGTGATCAAATTACAAATGCGAGAAAAAAAGCTATAACATAAATAGACTAGTATAAGTACGAACTTTGAAGCTATGCTTAAAGTGCTTGAAAATTTCAATTCAAAACCCAAGGTGCCAATAAGTCTTAAAAGATGATTTCCATGATTAAACCAATAACTGATATTTAATAAAAAATATGGTTCCATTATAACAGTTTAAATTAACAAGACTTCAAAGCAGAGAAAGGAAAAGCATGGGGACTTAAAGGCACAGGCATATTGGTTGACCGGTATTCCTTAGGAATTCGCTAGGAAGAAGTCAATAGTTCACAGTCTGTTCTTGGCTTCAGTAAAGCAAGAAATATGAGTTAATTCGATATTTGGTCATCTTCAAGGCAACCACTAGGACAAACAAAGGGAAACTATTTAATTTCAAAAACACGGAGAAAGACAAAACAAAAACTTCACATGTGTGGTCAAAGACAGAAAACAATGGAAGGCGTGAAATAAGAAAGACAGGAAAATAGCACAACAGAAGCAGCAAGGAAAACCAAATGCAGGTGGATGCTGAAAGGGTAAAGACAATCTGCCTTTTTATCAAAACGGATATGTTTTGCAAATTAGAATATTTTAAAATACAAATTATGTTTCTAAGTGATAGTAAAACAAAAGCAACAAAGATTAAAAAGGAAAGAAACAGCAATGGTAAACGTTTGATGTTGGATAGGACTTTTCCTCTTAATTCAGAATTTTGTTTCGAGCCCCACAGCTGAGGATGTTGGAGGCCCTGGATTGCCAAATTCTAAAGGGAGGACTAAGTGTCTCTCATGCGCCATCCAGGGCATAAAGAGGTCCCCGATGCCATGTCCCAGCCTGCTGACATAAGGAAAAATGAACAATTCAAAGAACCTTTAGTTGAATGGGCAGAGATGTTAGTGATGAGGTTGTGGGATACAGGTGAGGTTCAGTGGGGTGGAGTCCGGAGCCGACGACCAAGAAAGAATTCTTGAGACGTCTTTGGTGCAAAATTGGTGGTTTATTAAAACACGGGGACAGGACCCGTGGGCAGAAAGAGCTGCTGCCCCAGGTTGTGAGGGGTGGCTGGTTATATACTATGGGGTTGGGGGAGGTAAGGAAACAGGGAGGTTGAGAAAATACTTTCATATGTTAAAGAAGACTCCCAGGATACCAGAGGCCTTGCCATTGTCAGGTTAAGGTTGTTTACCCCTCCAGTAAGGCATTAACATGAAGATAGTTGGGAACTTCCTGGATTCCTAGAAGTATCTGTCTATGGCCTGCAGGTTATAAGACATTTAGTGGTATTTACATTCCCTTCTGGAAGCTAGGTTATTGATAGAAATGTTTTGTTCTTGTAAACTGCTAAGACATTTGCAAACTGAGGGAGACTTAAATCTTGCAGGATTGTGGTATCTATAGGTTAACTATTTCTTTGTCCTTTAGGGCAGCCAGGAGTGCCTGAGGAATGTCACATATATCCCATGGGGGGGGGGGTTGCAGGGTGTCAGTTTATGCTTTGTCTTCAGCCAGCCTTCTGCTCCCTCATCGTTAGGATAGGTCTTACTGGGCAAGTGTGCCGAGATTGTCTCTCCCCTTCCACAGGGAGGGGACAGAGCATACTCCCCAGCTCCATGAAAGCAATTTAGGGAGTTTAGGGTACCTTTCAGAAGAAGACATCTGCATCTCTGTCTCCTGTATTGACCTGCAGAGACTTGCAAACCCATCCTGGTATTGGCCTCGGAGCAGAGGGGCACGTGGTAAGAAAGTTCTTTGAAGCTTGATATGTATCCCTGGGAGTTTGGGAACTTAGTAAACATAGAGACAAGTGGCCGATGCCCTGGAGAAGTCTGAAAGCTAGGGTAGCATGGAATGTGAAAGAGAAAGAGGCAACGGTGTGGTCGGATGAGATGGGAGAGTTTCACGTGGCCTAAGAGGATGTAGGGAAGGTGGACGGGCTTGAGCCTTCTTGAAGATGCCCCGCCAAAGAGGGTGGCCTGCTGGGGTGAGGAAACTCAGCAGCAAGAAGTGTACTGCTGGGGTAAGAGCTACGGGCAGCTCCCCCAACATTAGAAAAATGCTTCAGCCCATTGTGCTTTGGGACCTCATCTTTAGCAGTTGTATGATATTAACATTTCAGTGCATGTATTTCTAAATATATGGATATATTTACCATTAAAAATGATATATACAAAGAACTTTTAATTTCATGGGCAGCTACTTACTATATATTGTTAAGCAAAAAGATCAGGATATAAAATCATATCAATAATGTAAACTCAATGCATTTTTTAAAATGAAAATACAAGGATCAAAGATAAATATGTCCAAATGTTATGAAAACTAGCTGTCTCTTGGTGCTGGAGTTGAAGGTAATTTTTCTGCTTCTTTCTGCTTTTGGGTATTAAAAATGGAAGAACATGTCGTATTACTTAAAAAGGGAAATATGCAACAGGCATTCATAGTCTGGGGTTTGTTGATGGATGGGCTTCAGCCTGTCCACGACTCCTCTAAGGCTGTACATTACTTTTTGTGTAACTGAGTTTGTCTGGAGAGAAAATGATAGTTTTCAAAGGGATTCATCATCCCAGAATTACTAAAACTCACAGATTGAAAATTTTTAGAACGTGGTTTAAAAGAATCATAATAACGTAGCAATCATGTTCCAGATTTGCCCCATACATTTATATTAAAAAGTTCAATATTTGAAATAGCATTATTCAAACAACTAAACCAGCAAAATTTTACTTGTTTGACATTCAAATGCACAAACTTCTAAAATATTCATGAATCTCTTTCTCGTTTAAATTATAACTGCCACAGAAACTGTTATTCCATAAATATTTATTGAGGGACAGTAGAAGGAAGGTACCAGGAAGCATGAAAACCTTTTTCAGATAAGAACACCAGGTCCAAGGTACAGAGACATGAAGAAGAGGGACTATACCTTCGTGGAATGATTTGTTTATTTATGTATGGATAGCTGTATGGGTGTGTGCATGTAAGCATTTGAGTGTTTATTTTTATTCATGCTTTACCTTTCTCAGAAATATTTAGGGGTGCCTGGGTGGCTCATTCCGTTAAGTGGCTGACTCTTGATTTTGGCTCAGGTCATGATCTCAGGGTCCTGGGATCTGCCCACATCTGACTCTGTGCTCAGTGGGGAATCTGCTGAAGGATTCTCTCTTCCTCTGCCCCTGCCCCTCCCCTCACTCTCGTGCAGTCTTTCTCTCTGTAAAATAAATGAAGAAATCCTTTTTAAAATTTAAGGAAACGTAGAAAAATAAATATAACAACATAAAATAAAATTTAAAATAAGCGAATCAGTTGGGACAAAGGCTAAAATGAGGTAGAAAAAGTAAGACAAAGGCAAGAGTAAGGTCGGTACTCTTAGTTCATGCCAAAGTTTTAAGTTTCCTTGTAGCCTAAACAAAGAGGTCGCAATGATCTGTTACATGATTCTTGTTGCCCAGAAGATAAAAAGAAACCAGTAACTCAGGAGAAGCCCAGCTACTGCTGGTTCTACCACCAAAGGGAACGTTCCCCCGTGGGTCCTCATAAGGAGGACACTGTATAATATAATGAACATCATCTTCACGGGATTAAATAACAAACGACATCCTGATGGAAAATGGGCAGCAAAGTCTCTGGGTCATCCTAGGCATCACCGGAGAAGTCCTCAATGGCCACGTACTTAAAATCACAACTCCCCAGCCCCCTTCCCAGCTCTGTTTCTTCCCATAGCACTTGCCATCAACTTATATTTTATCTCTTTTTGAATCTGTCTTCCCCCCACTAAAATATAAACTTAATGAGGGCAGAGATTTTGTCTCATTCATCTGCATTCCCAGAATTTAAAAGAAGAGCTAGCATATAGAAGTTGCTCAACGTATATTTATTGAAAGAACGAAGGAATTTCATGAATTATCATCATATAATATGTAATTATTATTATTGTCAATGAATTATTAGCAGGATTCACAGAACTTTTTTATATAATATTCTTTAAGGTACACAAGGTAAAATTAAAATGGGGTTAAATTTAAAAAGGCAATTCTATGAAAGTCACGACAATGTGGTATAAGAATATAGCTTTCAGTGGTCAAGATGTGAATTTTATGACATCTAAAGGAACCAATAAACTGTGTATTTTTGAATAATCCTTTATAAATATAGATTTGATCATTACAATGAAGCTGTAAATTGGGGCTGTATTTCCTGAAAGCGGTTAGAGATGAGGTATTCTATGTTTCTGTGACGCACATAGCTATGTAGCTTGGTTCAGCTAAGTCGGGTTAGAAATCAGAGCAAGGAGTCTAAAAAGTGACACAAGCCTGAACTGAAAATAAGTTTGGTACCCACAGAGACAGACCAAGGGATATCTCCCAGCCAGAGCCAAGAGTTTTCCCAGGAAAAGATTAGGTATCCATGTGAACATAAGATAATTTGATGATGATGGCCTCAAATGTCTGTGCTGTAGTTTAATAGCTGTTAAGTTTTTAGCCTAGGAAAAATTTAAAGTAGGATACCCGATGGCTCATCAGAACCATCCGCCATCTTAGTAAGATTCCCATGAAGTAACATGCACTTTAAGCATCTTGTAATTGCAGACTATACACTAAAGCAAATAAGTTTATCTTCTGGATAGAGATATTTTCCATAAGAGACTCAAATATCCAGAGACATTTACAAATGTGAGAACTTTAGTTTGATTACAATTGTTCTGTAGCTATTCTTTCTAAAACTAGCATTGAACAGAATCAGCCATCAGTTCAAGTTGGTCACAGTTGCTGACAATAAACCATAGAGTTGGCATCTAGGAGATCTTTTTCTTTCTCTTGGAGATTGGGGAAGGGAGATCATTCACCTAGGTCATTGTGAAGTGGTATCATTTTTCTTTTTAAGTGAAAGAAAAGAACCACAAAATCTCCCCATTTTATTCCCATCAAATACTATTATTGGATTCACAAAAGCCTACGTACTCCTACCTGACAATGACAACCAATAGTGATGCAAAATGAGAAGTGATGTGTGTCTAGGGCAGATGCTCAGCACAGATTCTCCGGGAGAACTAGAGGACTCGTGTCCCCAGCTCCTGGGGATGCTGCTCACATTCAGTGCTCACCTGTCAGCCTCTTTGGGAATCACTTCTGCTGAGACAACTTGAACCTGGCCCAAATGCACAAAGACCTCCACCCATGTGCCCTTGGAGGGCTCTCCAGAGCTGCCCATTTCTGCACATTCAAATCTAGCCTGACCATGGGGGCCCTGCTCAAATACCATCTTCTTCTAGAGACCTTTCCAGATTCCCCCAGCAACTCTTCCTTCCTTCTCTGAATGGCCCTGCTCCTTTACCTGACAGGGTTATCAGATACAATATAGGACATCCAGTTAAATTTGAATTTCAGATCAAAAACAAATAATTTTTAGTATGGGTATGTTCCAAATATTGCCTGAGACATCCATGTACTAAAAAAACTATGCATGGTCAAGCTGAAATTTAAATGTAACCGGGCATGTTCCTGTAGCTTTCTATACTTCATGGAATGGACCATTCACCCCTAAAGGTGTTCTTATCTCAGCTTGAGTAGCACAACCCTTTAAGGACTTATTTCTCTCCTTCCTCACAGGGTTGATTCTGGGGCGAGTCATGTCAGCCCCTCTTGAGTCCAGGATCTGTTCTCCCTCTCCTTTCTCCCAGCCAGTTTTCTGCTCCTGTGAATAGGAGAACAGTCCGTTGCTATTCTACCTTAATTCCAGGTGTAATAAGCATACAATACCTGAGGTTAATGTAAAAGTCTTTTGTCTAGGTTGCCCTAGCAACACCTGGTAACTAGAGTCAAAATTTGCATTAAAGATAACAGGTCAGAAGCTGAAAACAGCTCAGAAAACATATCATTGAGTGCTATTATCCCTACCTCCCTTGGGTCATTTTCCCCTCAAGTTATTGTCTGTCACTTGCCCACACAGAAGCTTATCTCCTACTTTTGCAAAGTCTGACATGTCATTATCTGGAAAAGAACACAATTATAAGGAAACCTGGAGTTTTACTGTGGAATCCTAATTCCGAATTATCTACGAAAACCCTAATTTTAAAAGTCCAGGTTCCACTACCACTCCTCTAAGGTCCCAGATGTTACCATTTGTCCATCTCAAGAAAGGCCCATTGACCCCTGCCCCTTATTTTCTCTTATTAAATCAAATCTCCATTGTAATGGTTTTTCTTGCTGCTGTAACAAATCGCCACATATTTAGTGACTTAAAACAACATATATGTATTATTTTATAGTTGTGGAGGTCACAGGTCAGACACAGGTCTCACTGGACAAAAACAAGATGTCAGCAGGACTACGTTCCCTTCTTAGTCTCTAATTGGTGATTCATTTCCTTGACTTTGCCAGCTGTAGAGGCTGCCCACACTTCTTGGTTCATGGCTCACTTCCTCCATCTTCAAAGCCAGCAATACAAATCTCTCTGACCCTTCTTCCATCATTCCATCCCATCTTTCTCATCAGAGCCTAGAGTCTCCTCTTTTAAGGACCTATGCATTTGGACCTATGGGGGGCACCCCTGCTCCCCAGAATACCCAAGATAATCTCCCCATCTCAAGGTGATTAATTTAATCATATCTGCAGATTCTCATTTGCCAAGTAAAGTAACATATTCACATGTTCTGGGGACTGGTGTGACAGGCCATGGGCTGGCATTATTCTATATACCACATCCACCCATAACAAATGATTCTTCCTGATTCTGGGGTAAGTCATTAAAACAGACTCAAAAATATTTGGAGAGTTTAAAAAATAAATTAAATATAAGTGTATCAGATAGGAAAAAATAAAATCACGAAGAGCCACACCAAACCTCTCCTTCTCTGCATGACTTTCTTCTCTGCAAGAGATGTTGGTCAGATGACCAGGATAAAATCTCTCCTTGCAGAAACCCATCCCCCAAATTCCGTATCAGTTAATGCAGTTTCTAACAATGCAACAACTAATCCTGAATCCTAACAGTTCTTCTATAAAGACGAAATCTATGTAGAATTAACAACTCATATTATTACTTGTAGAATTCTCCCGAAGTTGAAAAATCAAAGAGTGTTCATCAACTGTGAGATGAGTCCCGTGTTGATCTGAATGGTAAGTAATTATTGCATCTACAGGAAAATTTTTCAAAATGTTAAGATAATTCTCATTTCAAACTCTCAGCTATGAAAGTGACTTATTTCTAAATCAAAATTTCTGCCATACCTTATCAATGCAATATTTATATTCCTCAAGTTGACAGAGTAGAGGTACATCTTTCTTCTGCAGCAGGTAGAAGTGAAGAATGCTTACCTCTGGTTATTCGTGAAGTGTTAAGATAATCTTCCACTTGGGATTTCATGAGAGTCCTAGAAAAATAAATAGCCTAATATATATTGTATGGGGGGGGAATAATCATCTATCTACTTTTTGCAATATAGAAAATAATTCTGTTCGAAGCTCATTCCCAAACTCTTTGCCTTTTTCAAATTTCTCAAGAAAGCTACATACAAATTCTTATTCAAGAGGCAGCTATTGCAGCTAAATACAACCAAGATTTATTGGTTCTCCTTCCTCAGTGAAAATCTATCATGCCCATTTGATTTTCCAAATAACTCAAGACAACAGACCTTCGTGGGCATTTTGGGAATTTTCAATACAAAGTTATGAGCAGTCACTTCCAATAGACCTCAGTGCCCCCACCTCCAAAACCGTCCTTGGCCCCCCCACCATGACCCAAGAACTAACAGCAAGCTAAATGCAATGAAAATGAGTCTCAGAGGGGAGCTGATGAAAGAAAAGTGGCCAAGAAAAAAAAGCCACAGAGAAAAATGAAGAATATGTCATTCTAAAAAACATGAGTGCATAGAGCAGTGCCTGGCATGTAGTCAGCACTCCATAGACACTGACTGAATGCTGAGGCTCTTTGTTTTCTATTGGACAATTTTTCACTGAGCAACCTGTCACACAGAGACAGAGTTCAGGGATGATAATATCAGTGGAAAAGGAGTTGGTGAGGTGGGTCTTCTGGAGACTCTTCTGGTCACAGCTCTGCCAAAACTAGATGTCTGACTGGGGGAAAGAGCCTTACACATCTGGATCTCTGATTCCTCTGCTGAAAAATGAGCCAATTAGACTATGATATGTAAGATCCCTTCAAATGCAAAATCTATGATTCCTTGGACACTAGAAGGGATTCAGTTGTTATAATGGTTTGTCTGGACCTTAGCTAGGAGTCTGGTCACCCTTCTTCTCTCACAGTCTTTGTGGCTGTGACCTCTGGCCCTGTCCTTCTGCTAGTTCCAGCCCTACCTTAGTTCCTCTGACCCCAAGGTCAACCAGTGGTAGAGCCATCACCATCAATAAGAATAGTGACTGGCCTGTGCAGGGACTCCTAGGAAACTACTCTCCCTTCAACTCATATTCTCAAAGGTTTTTCGATGTATATATTGGATCCATGATTTTTCTTTTGTGTGGAAATGACCCCACCAGTAGATATATTAGCCAACTTTTTGGCATGGTAATAATGAAGTTAAGAATACTAGGCAGTTGTAGCTTCTTTGTTCTATGAACAAACACTAAACTGTAATTGTAACTACCTATCTCATTAATAGTGGGCTATTACTCATCACAGTTCCCAGAGAAATAATTCAGGCATAACCCAAAGTCCATCCTGGAAAAATGTTTCGAAGAGCATTCCAGTGCTCCTTGGCTGATGGTGAGGTCTATCAGCTGCTCGGAAAAGGAAGTGTATTTCTCTCATCTCTTCTTTTTCACTCAACCCTGGCATCAAAACGGCAGATTCCTCATGAACAGACTGGGAAAAAAAAAATTCAAGAAAAGACAATATTTATGTAAGCCAGTTCCTGAATAATATTCGGTTCTTGATAATAGAAAGCCTCCCAAATGCTTTATCCCAAGGCTCCCTAAGGCCCGTAAAACACAAATACACACAAATCATGTTCAGGAATCCTTATTAAAGTTGATTAATGCAGTCCTTCAATTCCGCCCTGTCCCTGAGATATGATCAAGCGAACTCATTAGTAAAATACCTTTGTAAATGATGCTTTAACACAAACCAGATGAGCAGACGTGTAGTAGCAGTCAAGCCCACCATTCTGCCTCATTTTGACTGATCAGCCAGTAACCGGTTTCCTTGGGGAGAAAATGCAGGGGAGAAAAATAAGCTCCTATTCTACAAATAAGACTTTTAAGAAAAATTCTAGAAGAAAAGACTTTGGCTTACTAATTTAAAGTCTGATGAAATGTTCAGTTAGTGACAAAGCACAACTTCTAAGTCTAATTTATGAACACAAAATCTAACAATGCAAATTTAAGGAGACCTAAGTCAATAAGGTTGACTCTCCACTAAATTAATAATCAGTGAGTTTTTCCAGAACTAAAAATGAAAATATTTTGTTTTCAAGAAAATACCACGGTAGATCTTAAATAATAATTATTTTGCCAACCTAAAGTCCCTTGGGTTCTACCATCTGCCTGAACAGAAAACTCCTACCTCTTTTCTACACAGAACTTTGCACAGGGTCATAAAGCCAAAGCCTTTCCATAAATTAAGGTACCAAGTCCTGTTTGATGCATTGATTCTCCAAGAAGACTGAGGAATTTAAATCAGTGATCCACACATCCTGGGACTTTTTCCCCTGGAATAAAACAAAAGTAAGATTTTAAAATCAACTGGTTTTGATTTTACAAAATAGTATCTTTCATATCCTAATTCTATTTTCAGGGGAATAATTACTTGAGAGAAGAAAATCAATTCCATCTCATTAGATAATGAAGGGCATTTTACATCAAGCAACAATACCTTGAACCTTGCGTAGTAAGTCAAAACAATGATGATAATTCCAAACCAATTTAAAGAATAAACCAATATGAGGGGGAAGTCCCTGAAGTAATGTAATAAGGAACTGATATTTGCAATCCTCTTAAACAGAGCATACATCAGCACAGACATCAGGTATTTTCCTGTATTCCATCTCAGCTTACATTTGAGTTTATTACAGTAGAACAGAACGTGAAGGTCTTCGTATCCTGAACAGAGTATTGGGCCAAATAAAAAGTGACCTCCAATTTATGGTAGTCGAAAGTGCAAATAAATGTCATCAAGTTGCTTTATTTCTTCTCACAGCCAATCAGAAATAAGGCACAATAGAGATGGGATTTGATGGGGGTGATTCTAAGTGTTGAAAGAGAGGTCAGGTCAAAATGAGGAAGGATTTGGAAAGGGAAGGGTGGGGTGGCCAGAAGGCATCACAGGAACAAAGGATGGTTTAAATCATGAAGTAGATATAAAGAAAGTTTTCCCAAAATCCTGCCTGGGCTAGCTCCACATGGAATGCTCCCAAATCTCGCTTTGCTCCAGCCCACCCACCTCCCTTTCCTGAAGCTGAATTTGGGAGTTATTTCCTAGCAGCCCTTGTATGAGGAATGGAGGAGACTCCCCCTTATCAAACTCCATCCTCAAGTTTAAACAGTTAGTTGTACTTTGTTTTATTCCATTTTATTAACTGCATTATAATTGATCCTAAATTTCTTCCATGTACCAGGGAGTAAGGGAAACAGCTATAAATATTTACTTCTTGCTCCTTTCCAACTCTGGTACTTGGTCATCATACACCTTCCTAAGTGACTGGGCCTTGAACTTAGCAAAACTAGCCACAAAAAGTGGGATCTCTTTCTTTCAATCCCATCATTTCCAGAAACTACTGGGAATGACAAACAGAAACAGATTTTTTTCTCTCATCAGGAAAACACATTAATAGATTTCAGATTTTCCAACCACTGGAAATAGGTATACCTCCCAGTGATTTATACCAAAAAAAGATTCTGAATAGGTATGATGCCCTTGGAGAAACCCTTGTCAAGGAATGACCCTCAACTCTGACCCCCTAACTTTTTCTCCCAAGCACACAGGATCCCAGGTAGATTCTCAATGCTCTTAATGCCTTGAGACTAGTTTCTGCTTTAAGAGTCTTCTTGATCCAGTTTGTGTTATGGTCTGTTCCAGATTGACCAGAGGGATGTATATACAGGTGCCCTCTTGCCTTTCTTAGAAAAGGAGAAGGTATTATAAGCTGGGGTCAATCGGACATCAGGTGTCTGCCTCAGTCTTTGGGATTGCTCAGTGCAACCTAGCTATTCTGGTCCTGATGCTTACCTGATGGCCTTTAAGGTATGCCTCCTGCTGTTCTGGTACTCTCCAACACTCCAGTGTTGTGAAATGAAAAGCCAGAAGACCCATAAATGGTCATAACTTTTCCATCAATAAGAGATTGTCAATGGATTGATGAAAAGGAATCTCACTAAAAATAATTGTTTACATATACGGAGCACTTGACATTCACAGATCATTTTCATAGATTATACAACAGAATCCTCAAAATGACATCATGAGATGGGATAGATAATTTAATTTCCTTTTTAAAAGCAATCAGACCCAGAAAAACCAAATGACTTGTTTACATTACAGGATTAATATGTAATAGAGATAGAACTTGAACTCAGGACTCCAGATTTCAAGGTTGAGTGTGCTTTCCAATGTATCCTGGTGCGTGTCATGTCTGAAATGAAGGAAACCAAATCTAAAAGTTCAGCACTCAACACTTGGGATACTTACAGACCAGAGACAAGACAGCACTGCAGACCAGTAAGAACTCAATAAAGCTCCTGAATCCCACCATTGGCACATCTTTTAGACTTGGATACTGGAAGATTACCTTTGGTTTTATCAATCTCCTTGGCATCCAAGGAGATATGTCAGGGGGGTCCAGTGAGGTCCGGAACAGCAAATCTCCACCTTGGTAGTTTATAGAAATATTATTAAAATGCAGATTGCCAGACCTGGTGCTGCATCAGAATCTCCAGGTACATAACTTGGATTTATGCACTTTTTAAAAAGCTTGAAAGGAGCCATTGATGCAAATCTAGGATTGTAAACCACTTCTCTTGAGTACAGTGAACTCTACTTGTCAATTATACTCATAAAAAACCATCAACTGAAGGGAACTCAAGGTTTATTGGATATGGTAGTAATAGGCTTAGTTATACGTTTTAATAAATATTTTTCAGTTTTCATAGCCAATATTGATACTATGATTTTTCTTCTCTCTGAAAAGCCACAGTAAGAGAGAGGGCCATCCTCCTCCACTATCCGTTATGCTTATCAGTGAGGCAGCCTCATTAAAAACCAATTAAACGGGGAGCCTGGGTGGCTCACTTCATTAAGCATCTGATTCTTAGTTTTGGCTCAGATCCTGATCTCAGGGTCACGAGATCAAGCCCTGCATCAGGCTCTGTGCTCAGTGTGGAGTCTGCTCAAGATTCTCTCTCCCTCTCCTTTTGTCCCTCTCCACTCTGCGCACGCATGCATGTGTGCATGCGCACACGTGCTCTCCTTCTCAAATAAATAATTTTTGTAAAAAACTTTCTTCTAAAAAAAGAAAACAATGAACAATTTCCCTGGCTTAGACTCAAACTAAAGTAGCATAATGTCTGCAACCAGAAGGAGGCAGAGTTGCCCTGAAAGCCAACCTGACACATTGAACTTGGTTTAGACACCTCGGGGCAGGGGACAGTCATCCGAAGAGTCTCAGTCCAAAGGCAGCTCTGAGGAATGTGCCTCTACCAACAAATATTTTGAGCCATCTGCGTATCCAGCAAACCAAAACCAGAACAACAAAAGAGCCCCTGCAAGCAGCAGTGACCCTCCATAATCCCTATGGGTAACTAGTTAGAAAATGACTGTTAGATGTGCTTTAATCAGACTTTTCATCTACTCACAATATCATGTAAGAACAGACACCACATAATGTAACTGGCTGTGCTATCCTCTGCATTGGCTGCTAAAATGTTTAAATGTAAATTTACAGTATACTCCTAGCAAAATCTATAAATTCCTTAAAACATTTACCAGGTTATTCTGTTTACTAACTTCATTTCTGATGTCATCTTAATATCCCAATTTTTCTCTTAATGCAATTGCTTTGCTCTCTTATATTCAATTATATTTTATCTGGTTACATGCCATATATTTTTTAAGTTGCCCCACATACTTTTTAGGGAAAAGGAAAGAGAAAGAAGAAGAAAAAGAGGAAAAGAGGAGAAGGGAAGGAGGTAGGAAAAAGTATTCGAGATCAGCCAGAGCTTAAATTCTCCATCTTCTTTAAAGATTTTGTATTATCTACTTACTACAAATGACATTCTTACAAATATGGATATTATATTATTTCAAGTTATTCAGAAAGTGCTGTGGTTTTCTAAAAATATGTTTATCTGTTCTAGTAAGACTAAATATTCCACTTAGAACTGTAAAATAAGTGAAGCAAGGGGGTAAAATTCATTGATTTCTTCAGCAATTTCTTTAGTGAGGGATGCAAGGTGGTAACCCCTTCCCGCACTCCATTGTAATTGTGTGTTAGCCTGCCTCCCCTCAAAGCCACACCACTCCTGCCCATCACAGTATCCTGGCACATGGTAGTCTTTCAACAAATTTTTGTTGAATGAGTGACTACGATCTAAGCTAAGTCTTAGAGATTTGAGGGCACAAACATGCATAAAATAGGCCCTCAGCTCTCCAGAGTTTGGTATATAGACTGTGATAAACACATACCAATGAAACATATGTACCTTGGTGGCTCAGTGGGTTAAGCATCCAACTCTTGATCTCAGCTCATGTCTTGATCTCAGGATTGTGAGTCCAAGCCCCATGTTGGGCTCCATGCTGGGCATACAGCCTATTTAAGAACAAGAACAAAAAAACACACATATAAGTATATACAAATTGTTGTCATAGAAGGTAAGCTGTGATAAATTATTTAAATGGTTGAGAAAATAAGTGTTATAGGAATCCCAAGATAGGAGAGCCTTCTTTCAGGGAAGCACTCGGGGAAAGATTCATGGAAAAGAGATTGTCACCACCTGGAGGCAGTACGGGACATTCCTGCCACTTGGAGAAAACACCACAGGAGCAAAGGAAACATGGGAAAATGCATTTGCATTTCAGGTTCAGGAGACAAGTTGACTAAAGAGGTAAATTGAACTGAAGGATGATGGGAAATAGTGGTTGGTGTTAAAGAGACTGTCCGTTACTTCCCTTTCCATCAAGCCCTTCTTCCTTAATGAGAGAAATCTCACTTCAGCTGTTCTCCTTGGTGCCTCACTAAGAGACTACGTTCCCATCCTTTCTAGAAGATAGGTGTATCCGTAGAATTATGTTTTGATTAATGGAATGTTATCCGAAGTGTCACATGGGACTTGCAGCAAGGCTTTGTAAACATAAGGGGGCACACCTTCCTCATCTTCCATCGTGTACCAATATGCGTTTGTGTAGACTGAAGCCTTGGCAGCCATCTTTGGCTATGAGGCTGGTCAGTCCTAGAAGAAGCCTTGATCCCCGAGGACTTCACTGGACCACATACCAGATCAGTACGACCTACGACTGGTCTTGTTTTATAGGAGAAAGAAATAATGTCTGTGCTGTTCAAGACTTTCACATCAGGTTTTAATGTTATGGGAAGCAGAACCAAAACTGATACATTAGAAAAAGACGTAAGCACAACACACACCCAAAACACACAACATGAAACAAAAAATGTTACCCTGTTCCCATAGGCCATTCGGCCAACTTTTCCACCCATCACTTTCTTGACTTTCCTAAACCCAGATGATACACTCCGCTACATTTAAGTAATGTTTACCACAAACAGAGCCCCTGAGAAATCATCTCCAACAGCAACGTCGAAAGCAATTTTCCAGCATCTGATTTTGGTGTAAATCATTAAGATTTTCGCTTTGGCGTGCTGCAATTACAGCGAGGCAGGGCTGCAGTGTGGAATTAATCCAGGTGTAATAACCAGGTCAGCTTCAAAGGACTTAGTTCCTGCAGGAGATGAAGGCAAGGACAAGGGAGGGGTCAACACTAAAACTTAACCAACCAGCCAAGGAGCTGGTATATACCCTAGGCAGGTATATAATAAACACCTAACTAATGTGAACCCTCGACTGAAAGGACCCATTTGTGCAGCAAGATGAAGTCTTTATTTTTACTTGCAAAGCAAAATCTGTAGTGTGTGAATAAATGCAGGAAAGAAGGTTCTGTGGTAGGAGCCCCGTGAAATATTTTAAAAAAGAACAAAAGATGCACAGTGGCCGACAAAATGGAGTTTGAGAAAGCGTGGTGATAACAGGAGCCTGGGGTGATAACAATTAACTAATAAGAGAGGAGATCAGCACATCCCATCTGATTAATTATCAGCTCCCCACTTCCAGGGGGGGAACTGAGTGGCCCCAGGAGTTGTGTCAACATTTGCCAGTGGCTTTGAAAGTCCCTTTTGAACAGAGGGGACAACAGAAGAGAGGAAAGTAGCACTGCCTCCTACTGACTGCCTTTCCCGTGAAGCACTTGGCCAACTTGGTCCACGCCAAAAACTGAGGTCCGACTTTGGCTTCTCATTGGGTTCTTACCCGCCACCCCCTCCATCAGAAACATCCAAACAAAACCCATACTTTTACTACTGTTGCAAAGCATTTCCACGTATATCTTTTGATGCTAATAACAATCCCAATGAGGAAACTGAATCACAAAGAGTGACACTGAATTCACAACCATCACTGAGTGATTCGGGTTTTTGGAAGAGTCCATTCAAGGTTATGGAGGTGCTGATGGAGAGGATGGAGGAGGAGAGGAAGACAAGAAGAGAGGAAGGAGTCTGTATAGGCAATGACAGAAGCCAAAGGGTACAAGATACACTCGAAAAGAGTTGAGTATCGGGTGCATGGAGGAGGAGCTCAGGATGGAAAGGTAGGCCAGGTCCCTGTTGTGGAAGAATGCCTCCAATGCCAGGCAATGTGGGATTGGTGACTATATGAGTGCGGGCTAATCACACGCCTTCAGAACTGGCTTTAAGAAAAGTAATCGGATCGGGATGTGTAAGTTGAACACAAGTAGGAAAGCTTGAGACTAAGCAGAAACTTTGGGGGTAAAGTTGATGGGGTAACCCGTGCAATTTTCTCTCTCTCATGCATATGTACCCACAAGTTTTCCTTACAATGAAAACTATTCCTAAACTGAGGTTTCCTTTACTCTGGGATGATAATCACGCCAGGCTTCACTTCGGCGTGCAAAGCCTGAGTGAAAAGCCCGTGTGCACGTCACTTAAGGGACCCTGCTCCTTCTCCAGCAGCTGTCCAGCGTCACCACAAAACAAATATGTGGGACTGTTGACAGAAAGCAATAACCCTTCCTACAGCTGTTGAATAAATTGCCTATTAGCTGTCCCGCGCCATAATTCATGTCAGATCATGTAGATTCAGCCCTTATGAATAACTGGAAAAATCTTATCATTAAACGAAGTTCTATACCAAATCCCTAAGCATTTTCTTGTTATTTTCTAAAGCTGTTCCTCCTTCCGGCTCATCCCTGAACTTTCTGAGAGCTGGCAGAATCAAAGATAAGCAAAAAGTTCATTCTCTCTGTGTACTGTTCCTCTGGGGACAGGCCTCTTGGGTCCTTGGGATTTATATTTTAGAACCACAATTTAAATGCAGATTTTTAACTCCCATGTTGAGCAGCCAAGCAGGTTTCTGACTTGATTAAAATACTGATGCATAAATTTCATACTTCACATTTTTCTTCTATAGCACGAACCCAGCTAAGCGGGGTGGCACTGAAGCGATGTTTTTAATGAACTTTCAGGTCGTGCAGAAGGTCTCCAAGAAAGTTTATTTTCACAGATCTGTTCTCTAAGTCTTAAAGGAACCGAGTTCTGCTACTTTTTAAATAGGATTTTAACAACAACTCTTACCAGTGGAAGCCCATAAACTGAGGGGACATATTGCTACTTGGTCCTGTCGGCGGGGGACAGAGACAGGACAGCTAGGAGACAGGAGAGAAAATGTGGAATTCGCGGTCCAACTGACTAGTATTTTGCAATTTGGGATTGGGAAGCTGTCTCAAGCACTTTGAGCCTCAATTTCGCCACTTAAGAAAGTGGGGGTGCTTAGCATGCTGACATGAGGGCACCGTGGGACAGCAGCTGAGGGACAGAAGTCACATGATAGATGGCAGTTCCTCACTCCTTCACATCTAGGTTTGCTATTTACTTTGTGAACTTGTCCAAGTCACATCATCAATCTGGCCCTCAATTTCCTCTCTTGTAAAACTGGGGAAGGGTAGATGAGGTGATGCCCTAGGTCTCTTCGAGCCTTAATACAATGACCCTCTGATCCTGCTCTAAGGGTCACAACCACTAACCACTATGGCCACAAACACTGCAGTGGTGGGATGCAGTGGCAGGTCTGGCTCAGCAGGCCGGAAAACCTGTAGACAGCTAATCGTATGGACAAGTAACACAGCTTGAGAGAAGAGTGAAAGCAAGCCGACTTGAACTATTCCTGTTTTCCTTCTCCTTCTCCACACAGAGGCCAGCGCTTCAAGGAAAGAGAGAAAACAAGATGGCGGTGGGGGCAGGAGGATGTCATGACGGAGGGCGTAATAAATGGAAAAAGCCAAGAAGGAAATCAAAACAGAAAACATACTCCATGTAATTTAAATATTATATAAGATGCAACTTATAAAGCAGAAGATACACAAAAATTCTATAGTGGAGGAAGCAGACCTTCTTAGCGGCAACCCCCAATGGCCAGCATCTCTTCTTCGCTTTCGCACGTCCAGCCCTTAGAATCATGAATGCAACCTTGGGATCTGAGCACAAATCAGGTTCTCTCTCACAAATGCAGTTCTAACTCTACTTTGTCTTACTCACAGTGACCAGGCAATCTAGGGGACAAAGAGAATGAATGTCATTTGTGTTTGCCAGCTGCCAGATGGAGACTGTAGGTGAAGGATTTCAAAATTCATAAGGACTGTCCATCCCCAAGGACTGTCCATCCCCACTCCTTAAGAAGCAGGAGGTCTTCCTTCGCTATGCATGACAGTGTTCTTGGGAATTCAGCAAGAGTCAAGCCTCAACCACAGACAGCACACAAGCCAAAGACATGTGACATTCTCCAAGAAAATTGACCAAAGACATTTTTGGCATTCTACCACTCTGATACAGATAATTTTAAAGAAGGACCATGTTAGTTGTACTGAACTCAAGTACAGCAACCATACTGATGCCAATTAACCAAAGGAAGCAAGAGTTACTCTTACCTTCAACTCAACCAGGAAAAACTTAAAAGCATGTCAATAATGGGCTTTGAGATCTTAAGCCAGAAATTTATGTGACTTGGTTACTGTAAAAAAAAAAAAAATCCTAAAAATTACATTTCCAGCAATATGATAGAGACACTTCATAACAATCTCTCTTTGTCTCCTGCCAATATTGTCCCCTTTCTCTTTACTAAGTGGATTTAGGTTGTAGTTTTATGGCTGACTTGTTTGCAGCCTACCCCTTCCGGGTTTGCCTTTTGCTGTTTGTGAGTTTGAATTCTGTGCAGTAAAACTGAAGTCTTCAGCCCTACCTCTGCCATCAAGTTTATTCTGCCTGGGGCCTCTCCCTCAGTGAGAGGTTTTCCTGACTCTCTTGGAGCAGAAGGATCTCCGGGAACCCACACCCCGCCTCCTGGACAGCCATGGCGGGCATCCACTAGAGCCAAAGTTCTCACAGAGAGTCTGCAAGGTCAAGGCTTGATCCCTAACAATACTGAGGACTTCTCGCTGTTGAAATTGGCACTGAGGATGCCAGTACCAAAGCTGCTGCTGTCTTAGTGCAAAGACAAGTTCATGACACCAAACCCCACCGGTAGTGGCTGTATTCTGCACTTCCGCGTTAAGTACTAGCAAGTGAAAAAAAGTTTTTGTTTTATTTTAAAATGTCCCTGATGATGGGGCGCCTGGGTGGCACAGCGGTTAAGCGTCTGCCTTCGGCTCAGGGCGTGATCCCGGCGTTATGGGATCGAGCCCCACATCAGGCTCCTCTGCTGTGAGCCTGCTTCTTCCTCTCCCACTCCCCCTGCTTGTGTTCCCTCTCTCGCTGGCTGTCTCTGTCAAATAAATAAATAAAATCTTTAAAAAATAAATAAATAAATAAATAAATAAATAAATAAATAAAATGTCCCTGATGAGTATAAATAATTGACTTGATGACATCTCCATCCTGAGTATGTGTCTTTTCAACATTCTGTGTGATAAACGGGTGGGAAGTCTACACAAAGCACTGTGTTACACACAGCAGTGCCATGTTGTCTCGAGGAAAAGCACTTGTTTAAAGGTTTGAGTTGGGGACTGGACTAGCTGCTCCTCCATGGAACATCATTTTGACTTGGAACAACAATGGGAAGATAAACTACAGTGATTCAGACTCGGCAGACATTTTCTTAAAAATGAACAAAGGAAGTCTGTCACTTCAAGGAAAACAATGGACGGTGTTCGTTGCCGATAACAACACTTGAGCTTTCAAGCAAAAAGGAGGTTTGAGGAACTTGAGTCCAGGGCTTGAGCTTGACACTTGCCCATTCTGAAAGATTTTTCTCTTAAAATCAGGGATGATACTGATGAGTGTAATTTTTTTGTATTACATAATGCAGTGCGTCAATAAAATCTGTATAATTGATCTGTATAACTCAGTGAATCAGTATTTTCCAAATCATCAAGGCGTGAAGTTGTGTTTAAAAGATCCAAAGTGCAAGACAATAGATTTTAATGTAATAAAATAGGAAAAGTTCGTTAATATGGCCTCAGACTCCGTATTGCAAATAACCTTTAAGAAAGTACAAACTTGCCAAGTTTGGGGGAGTATCAGTGTACGATATCCACAGCTATCTGAGAATTCGCTTAACATACTTTCCTGTTTTTCAACGACATATTAGTGTGAGGCCAGATTTTCTTCATGTAGTTTAACCAAAACATATCTCAACAAACTGAATGCAAAATCTGTACCCTGTCAAGAAAGTCTCAATAACCAGCCAGACTGCCCAGCTCCTAGTTCCTTCAGTCTCCCCTGCACCCTTGTTTGGTATCAGGACCCTCTGTATCCCTTGTACAGCATTTTCCAGCAGCCGTTTACTCCGCCAGCGCCCTTGGCATTACGTACTATCATCATTGCCATTAACCTGAGCCACGGGTGATTCTTGCTAACCCAGCTGGTAAGCAGCAGCACAGAGACTCAGACCACAATCAGCCAGCTCCGGAATCCAGCCTCCTTCCTACCATACTTCACTGCTTCTGTGACGGGACACTCTGCTTGAGGGACATGCTGTATCTTCAACCCAGAGCTGGTTCTTTGGCTTTGGGTTAAACCATCTTCTCCAAACCAGCGGAAAAGAATTCCTGCCTCTCTACTCATTCTTTGGAATTAAGACTTTTCTTCCTAATCCTGCCACGAAACTAAAAAATGAGCTGCTGCAGGCTGAATTGTGTCCCCCCAAATTCATAGGGTAAAGCCCTGACCCCCCGTATTTGGAGATGAGGCCTTTGGGAGATCATGGGATTCAGATGAGGTCATGAAAGTAGGCCCTCGTGATGGGATTAGTGCCTTTTATAGACATATTAGTGCCTTTATGCCTTTATAGACATTGCAAGTTTCTTCTCTCTCTCTCTTCCCTTCCCCCCGTCCCCCCACTAGCGTGCAGAATGGTAAGTCCCACTGCAAATACAGAGACAGCGCTCACCAGACTCCAACCCTGCTGGCACCTTGATCTTGGATTTCTAGTGTCCAGAACCATGAGAAATAAGTTCTTGTGTAAGTCACCTAGTCTGTGGCATTCTGTTATGTTGTCAGCCTGACCTAACATATGAGCACAACTCAGATTTTTTTTATGAATTCTGCACCTCGCTTGACCTGCACTTAAGGTGTCTTCTGGTTCAGTTTTTCTCATAGCACAAGAATAACAGTGATGTCCTGAGAATGAACAGGGGCTGATAGAGGACCATGGCCTTCCCCTGTAAGTCTTCAGCCTCCAGGAGACCCACAGCCCTGTCTCTAGTCCCAGAAAGCCAGAAGAGATGTGCGCTCGGAGTTCTTGCGCACATATTACATTCCTGCTGCGTTTAATCTTTCTGTTTTTTAACCTCCGCATTCTCCTAAACTTCTTGGGAAACATGTAATGATATTTAATTTTAATTCCATAGCTACTGTGGATTTTGCTGACTAGAAATGGGGGCTTCTAGATGCAGTACCTTAATCCTCTTTAAAAACAGCTCCTGGGGCTCTCTGCAGCTGTAAAGTGTAAAAACAAAAGCGGGATTTAAAAAATACACATGCGTCGTGGTAATTATTTAAAGTGCAACACGTCAGGTTTAAACAGTGATATGAATGCATCCTTGGGATAAGTGAGGCATTAGTGGTATAAATCTTGATTATGGGTTACTGTTCTCTGGTTTTATAATGTAGTAACAATTTAAATCACTCTGATGGGAAAAAATTAACCCATGCCTGCCTCTTCTTGGGCCGGGAGACAGACACAGCTACCAGGCAGGAGCAGTCTTCTGCTTTTGTGGCAATAGGCACCATGGTCTCTACCTCCCTTGCTCCTTTGCTACCCACATTCACAGAGCCTTGTCTTTTTCTCTCTCAGACCCTTATCTAACTTTATAAACACACGTGCAGTTCTTCCCCAGACTGTAAGCTCTGTGAGGGCAGGCCTGATGTTGATGTTTATGGCCATCCTACTCCAAACCTAGGCTGATGGCTGGTCCCAGTCGGCTGAGGACCTTCCCAGTTTCAGCTCACAAAGCCCTACGTCCTGGGAAGCCCTCAGGACAGTCGGTCCCCATCCCCTAGCACCTAGTTCAAAGCAGCTTTTGAATGAAGGAACAGCCTTAAGGACTCACCCACTTGTCATCCCTAAAAGAACAAACAGTGCGGTTGCTCAGAGCATGACTGTGGAGCTGGGTGACTGGGTTCAAGTTCAGGTTCTGCCATTTACCAGCTATGTGACCTTGGGTAGCTGAATTTCTCTGTGACTCCGTCTCTTCTTCTGTAAAATGGGAAATTAATGGTACCAACCACAAAGGGCTGTTTGAAAATCCAGTTAGTTGGTAGATGTAAAGTATTTAGACCAGTGCCCAGGGCACCCTATCAGAAATTATAGAAACAGCTGACCTAGTACTTGGTCCATAGTAGATGTCCTTGTTTATTGAAAACAGTAGGGGCAGAAGCAACCCTGGGCCGAATTGTGAATGAAATGAAATTCTTCTTCAGTTCTTTTGCTTTTTTTCTAGTCTTATCAAAAACCAGGTCAGGCACCTCCCCGCTGGGTATTCAGTATAAGCCCCAGCTAACTCCGTCTCACTGCAGAGCGCTCTGCCCTTCCTCTCTAATGGGGCACCATATTCTCTGGCCTTGTTCCTTCTTTACTTCTCTGCTTCCGCCACTGCCTTTGCTGTTACAGAACCGAATTGCTGGTTGCCGATGAATTCATTTATGCTGAAACACCTCCTCCCCACTGTACTTCACCTCCCACCCACAGGGATTTAATTTTCAAAGGGAACTCCCAGAAACTTCATCTTTTAATCTAGGGAAACCAATCTCTAATGTTTGGGATTTGAGGCTATGTGGGAAGGGAGGGGAGAACTGGGAACAGGGTCATTTCAATGGCTTCTCACAAATCCCTGTGAAGACCCCGTGCCTGCTAACCTGGAGGACTGGTCTGGCTGGAGGCTCTCTCCACAAATTCTTGCTTTGAGACACACATTCATTACTGGTTACCTGATAGGTCCTAATGCTGATTATACTGGAAAGCTGCAAACAGGTGAAGACTTAGCTCTTACACTTGAGTAGATGTGCAAGGAAAAGAAGTCCAAAGATACAATTTGGAGAGAATAGATGCTATCACCACATCACCCACTCATGAGGGTGAATTTCTGGAGGGGGAAAAGGCCATAAGAGAAATGACTGAAGGTAAACTCACCAGGATGAGTGAAGAACACCTCCACTTGGACCTTTACCTGGGAAAGGAGTCTTGGGGAAATGCCCAGCCAAACACAAAACGGAAGTAACCGGAGATGAACTTAGAATTTCCCTTTCATTGCTAACGCTCTCTCTGTTACTAGGCTGGACTCAGGCATTGGATGCCAGCTAAACCCACCCTCCCATTTTTATCCCTTTAGTGTCTTAACTTGAAGGCTAATCTCAAGCACAGCAATGGATTTCAAGTATAATGATGGGTGTATACAGGAAATAACGCAGACTGTGCATGTCATACCCTAAAGGCACACCCCAGAGTCTTCCATTGATAACTGGACAAGGTAGAAGTTAAGGTCAATAGTGAATCACTCTTTGTATGGCATGATTTTTACAAAATGCTGTTATATTTTGCATTTGAGGACTACTTAAAGATAAATCATCTTTAGTTTGGTGTTTTAATTTTAAAAACTAGAAATGTCTTTAACAAATCAAGTTGGGACTTGGCAACGCCCCTCCACCCCAGCCACCATTCCAATGTTTCTTAAGAAAATTTCTACAAACAGTAACAGCCCTGAGGGACAAGACTCCAGGGACAAGATTCCTACCTCTTTCCTTAGTGAGCCTGGACAGGTCCTGCCCAGGAACTGAGCCACATGCTGCTGCCTACAAAGTTAATAAGGAATCGTGTAGAAGTTCAGAGGTTCGAGGTTAACATCAAGAACTTCAACAACATTCAGGGGCACCTGGGTGGCTCAACTGGTTGAGTATCCAACTCTTGGTTTTGGCTCAGGTCATGATCTCAGGGTCGTGGAATCAAGCGCCGCATCAAGCTCCATGCTCAGTTGGGAGTCTGCTTGAGATTCTCTCCCTCTACCCCTCTTCTCACTTGTGTGCACATGCTCTCTCTCTCTCTCTCTCTCTCTCAAATAAGCAAATAAAATCTTTAAAAAAAATGAACTTCAACAATATTCTCAGCTAACACATACTACTCAGGAACTTACGAACTTGAGTCAGAAACTGCCCTGTGGTATACAGCCCAGTTACTTGGGTTCTAATATAAGCTCCTTCTCCTTTATTTAGTTTTCCAGAGGCATGGAGAAGCAGGGCACACGGTCCAGACCAGTAGAGTGAATCTTCTCAGAGATGATGTCATTTGGGGGGCTTTCAATTATTCCCCTCGCAAAATATCTTCCTTTCCCAGCTGTCACAGAAGCTGAATTTTTTATTCATTCCTTTCTACCAAGGCTGAATTTCTCTAAAATTCCCAGAAAATACTGTAGAAGTGGTAACACGGTAACCCAACATCTACCGTTAAAACATTTCATTCCAGGGGCGCCTGGGTGGCACAGCGGTTGGNGAATAAAATCTTTAAAAAAAATGAACTTCAACAATATTCTCAGCTAACACATACTACTCAGGAACTTACGAACGTGAGTCAGAAACTGCCCTGTGGTATACAGCCCAGTTACTTGGGTTCTAATATAAGCTCCTTCTCCTTTATTTAGTTTTCCAGAGGCATGGAGAAGCAGGGCACACGGTCCAGACCAGTAGAGTGAATCTTCTCAGAGATGATGTCATTTGGGGGGCTTTCAATTATTCCCCTCGCAAAATATCTTCCTTTCCCAGCTGTCACAGAAGCTGAATTTTTTATTCATTCCTTTCTACTGAGGCTGAATTTCTCTAAAATTCCCAGAAAATACTGTAGAAGTGGTAACACGGTAACCCAACATCTACCGTTAAAACATTTCATTCCACCCTCCACGGCAATAAGAGGAAGGGCATGGTATTCAGACAGGGAAGATCTATTACTCTGGTGACTAAACTACTAAGTACTTAAAGTGAGGTATTAGGGATTTCCCAATTAAAGCAGACTGATACACAAGTGTTAGGGGCTGAATTGTGTCCTCCCACAATTCCTGTGTTGAAGTCCCACTCCCAGTACCTCAGACTGTAACTGCATTTGAAAATAGGATCTTTCAAGAGGTCATTAAATGGGGTCATATAGGTGGTCCTAATCCCTGAGATGGTATTTGGTGATAGGGTCGTTCAAAGAGGCGATGAAGGTAAGATGAGGCTGATAGGGTTGGGCCCTCACAAGGAGAGGGAGAGACACCAAGGAGCATGTAAACAGGGGAAGAAGCCATGTGAGGACACCGTGAGCAGGCTGCTATCTGCAAGGCAAGGAGGGAGGCCTATGGGAAAAATNGAGATGGTATTTGGTGATAGGGTCGTTCAAAGAGGCGATGAAGGTAAGATGAGGCTGATAGGGTTGGGCCCTCACAAGGAGAGGGAGAGACACCAAGGAGCATGTAAACAGGGGAAGAAGCCATGTGAGGACACTGTGAGCAGGCTGCTACCTGCAAGACAAGGATGGAGGCCTATGGGAAAAAACCTCTGTGCTGACACCTTGAATTTCTACCCTCCAGAACGGTGAGAAGATAAATTTCTGTTGTTTAAGCCACCACGTCTGGTATTTTCTTATGGCAGCCCTCACAAACTAATCCAACAAGGGTCCTATTTCCCTATGAAATAACATTGCATTTGATTTATTCCTAAATACAGACAGCATGTATGTTGGGTCCAGGGGAGTATTTCGGTGCCCAGAAGTGTTAGAGCTCAGTGAGTAGTTAGCTGCTGAAATGCTATGATAGAGGAATGAATAAGTAAGCAAACTAATTATATCAAGTATATTTAAAGTGTTGCCTGACTGAAAGATAAACAGTGAAGGGGAGCAGAAAACACGTTTTTCTTGTTACATGGTTGACTGGCTTTGGGCCAACTTGCTCAGACCACAAAGATTCCAACTTTCACCACCAATCAATTTTCTAGCCTTAAACCACTAGATATTTTAGGTGGCAATTATATCTTCACTGTCTGTGTCTTTCTGTATGTGGCTGTCTCTGTGTGTGTCTCTCTGTCCTTCTGTCTCATAGCAACTTATTGTACAAAAATGAAATCGTAACGAATAGCCGAAACAAATAGCGTGTGATCCAGGGAGGCCGGAGCAAACCCTTTCAGCGACCAGTTCATCTCCCTTTGGGTCTAGCACATATCCAGAATTGCCAGTACCAGTATCTGGATCTCATTGCTTGGCTGAGTTTTATGACTGTCAAAACCAGAACATTACATCCACGCAGTGCTGGATGATTCATGCCACACACACGTACACCATATCAGTGCCCCCCAGCTACTTTCAGCCAATGACTAAAGGAGGTGGCGAGTAAACATGCCAGCTCTTGCCCCATTGCTGGAGGAGCTCTGGGATGTGTGCTACATAGCAGGGAGCAGGGCCCATGACCCACACTAGTGGCTTACTAGATGCGCGCCCTTCACCGTCTTCTCTCTCCCTTCCCCACTCTTCCTTCACATCCCAAATAAACCACTTGTATTTGAATCCATAGTTCAAGGTCTGCTTCTGGGCAAAGCCAGATTAGGGCAAAATAGACCTGGTTTAGAATCTTGACTATACCACTTACAAGGTGAGGCAAGCTCATCTCCCTATTTGTGAATGGAAACGGTTCATCCCTACTTTGTGGGTTGAAATCAACACCCGTGAAGCTCTGAGGACTATGGCGCGTAGCATATACCTAACGAGTCGATCTCTCCTCTTTGGTTTGGCTCTCCCCGCAGGAGATTTCAGACCAGCAAAGAGTTATATCATTTGATTTGTTATGTAACAACCCTGCCCTCCTCTTCAGTTTAGTGGCCGAAAGTGCTGTTATTCAGCTCAAAATCCTGAGGGTCAGCAGTTTGGGCTGGGCTCAGCTGAACGGTTCTTCTGCTGGCTTGTGCTGGGTCTGCTCATGCAAAGGTGGGCCACAGACAGTGAGTTGGGTGATTATGCTCCTGGGGGTCAGCTAACCGCCAGCGTGAACAGGGGAACTGAGCCACGTGTCTCCTGTCACCTGCAAAGCTGCCCCAGGCTTCAGGTGGCAGCTCAAGTCCCCAAGGGCAGCAAGATGACAAGGGCTAATGCACTGGTGTTTTTGCAAGTTTCACTGTCGTTCGCGGGAGAAGGACTTGTAGAAGGACCCTGCTTCTGGATGGAAAGAGCTACCAAGTGCTAATGCCAGGGTGTAGATAGAGGGAGTGGAGGAATCTGTGGCCGTTTGTGCGACTGACCACAAAGAATCTGCCTTACACACACCTGAGGGGCTTCTACCAGCCGTCTGGGGACCAGCAGGTTGTGGTGGGATCTCCCATGCTAGGTAGCTTGCTAGCGATTGCAAAACAGGCTGGCTCTCTCGGGTCAAAAAAAATAATAATCCCTCAGCTGCACTTACTAGGTAAATTTAGGAAGCAAAATGTGTAGCTTTTAACTTTGACCGAAGTTAGAAGTTTTTGTTGGAAGACGATAAAGAGAAAAGGGTTTGTTTTTTTTTTTAATCCAGAACTGTATTTGTTTTACTAAATTGTTCGGATGTGTTATCATTTTTTTAACCACCACTAATGTAATTATATTAATCACTGGAATGGTCGTCTGAATGCAGATATTCACACAAACACATTCTTCAAGATGCTGTCTAGAGATGTAACTATAATCAATCCAGGGAACCAGTTTAAACTAAGCTGCTTCTTCCTTCCACCCAAAACCAATTAATTGCAAGCCTGAAGACTACACAGAAAGATTGTTATCATTACTGCTTTCTTGTAAAAGCAAACCATTTTTCTAAGTTGAGTATGGGTCATAATTACTCATCTTAATTTCAATAATAATTACCTTTATAAGATTCTTTATTAAAAAAACTCTTTATAAAGCCTTTATAAAAAAAACCTTTTCTAATAAAGAAAGAAAAAATTATAAATAACTTCAAGGGGGGAAATAGTGCCTTGGATTCAGTAAATTGCAAGCAGCATTTCTGGCTACTGAACAAAAACTGGTCTGCTCAGTAAAGTCCAGAGAGGCTCGGGGCACAGCCATGAGATTGAAGTAATTCTCAAGCTGTTGTAATTGCATTTATTTCTTATTAACTGGCTACATATATACTTCTGATATTTTGTTAAACTCTATGCATAATTAGGATAAAAGAATTAAGACTCGACTGCCTTCCAGAAGGTTATTGAGAGGATCTAGGCCGGTGGTGACAATCCCCTCCCCTCCCCTCCCCACCCCATGCATACGTGTACCCACCACCAGCTTGAGCAAGACTCACAAACTTCCTCTAAGAAAGGCAGTCAGGCCCTTGGGATGCAGGGCAATGGCTAAGACACATTATTCTAAGTATAACTCTCTGGTGGTCAGGAAAAGAACCATTCAGTGTCTTGCTAGCCACGGGGCTCCGCTGGAGGGACATGTCTCCAAGGCAGGGCTAGGATTTGAGTCTCCCTCTCAACATGGAATCCATGAGGACGGCTCTTTTGCAGGCAGAGCAAAGGGGAAATCCCAGACATGGAGCAACGGTGGGTTCAGCTAGCCCATCTCCAGACGGACAAACTGCACAGTGAAAAAGGACAACACTAAGGGGAAGGTGGCCGTATCGTCCGTCATCCAAACCAGGATACTTGTATTTATTTATTTTTAAGATTTTATTTATTCGAGAGAGAGAGAGAGCACAGACGGAGAGTGAGAGGGAGAAGCAGACTCCCTGCTGAGCAGGGAGCCCAATGCAGGACTCCATCCCAGGACCCTGAGATCATGACCTGAGCCAAAGGCAGACACTAAACTGACTAAGCCACCCAGGCACCCCGGAACCAGGATTCTTTTAATTATGCCAGGACACAGGCATGACCCAGGGCTTCCCCAGTGTGGGCGGTCTCTGTGTGGGAGAGCTGACAAATTATCTGAGGACAGGAGGATGTTTTCTTCTGATCTTGTGAAGAGGCCAATCAGACTAAGCAACAGCAGAGCAGAAGCCGGTGTTAACCTCTCCGAGGGCATCTTTCCACCCCCTGGCCTCCCAGCAGGGCTGTCACAAGCTCCACGCAATGGTCTTGACCTCTAGTCCTGGTTCTTCTATCCAACTTACAGTGTGAAGCCTTTGTCTGCATACGTCACACAGATGCTTTGTGGGCCCAGTTTGGTGGTTTGGCAGAAGAGTTCAACTATTAAAATGTCCTCTGGGAATTCTCAAGAATTCTGCCCAGTCCTGTACAGACCTGGACCTGGGGGCAGGGAGGGGGGTGTCTTTCCAGTATCTTCCTGCTCACAGCTCCTTCCATGCCCCTTTGGAATGATCACCAGCATTTATCTGTGCCCTCCAGGGGGCAGCCGTGGATGTCCCCCACACAGGAGGAGCCCCACTGAGCACTCCCATAGCCCCGGCCCTCAGTCCTGGTGCATTGACCTCAGGGGGGTTCAGACAGCAGGTTACGCTGCAGTTTTCTGCCCCTCTCCCTTTGGAGACAAGAGAAGGATTACAATTTTAGTCTTCCTTTGATTATTATAGACTTCCTTTTCATCTAGGCGCTTCCCCAAGGGGAAAAACAACACCGTCTCCTGCCCTAAGTGAATGCTTACACCACAGATGACAGTTGAAAGATCTTACAGGGGCTCAGTAAGTATTAAAGTATTAGAGTTTTATCTCATTTGAAAGAGAATGGACTCACACCGTCTGCATGCCAACCTCCTTTCTTTTTCAAAATTACCAAATATTCCTGTATAGAAACGGTTTTGCTCTGTGATGCAGGTGCTATGAGATCTTTAGAGCTAACACAGTCATGGCCAAACACCAAGTATTCTGATCCTGCCCATCACAGGAACACCTGTCTTCGGAGACCAAGCCTTCTTGGACCCTCTCCTCTCCGGCTGTCCCACATCCAGTCACCATCAGTTCTGAAGGATCAGCCCCTTCCTTTCATTTCCTTTACCCCCCTCCCCAGCTGCTAACCTCCTGGCCTCATAGCAACTCCAGAGCGACAGCCTTCTACCTGGATCCCCGGCTTTAGGTCTCCCCCCACCGGCCAGCCACGCCCACTAACCTCCCCTGCTCTCCCCCCCTGACCCCTCGTTGGTGGTAATTTGTTAGAGCAACACATTCGCATTGCTTACAAAGAGGCAGACACTATGTGAAGGATTTAGGGTTCACTAGCTCCCCATTGCCCCATGGCAATATGGGGTGGTTACTACCATTACCCCATGTGCAGATGAGGAAGTCACTGAATGTCACTGACTGAGAGAGCGAGTGGTAGAGCCAGATATCAAACTCAGGTGTCTGATGCCAAATCCTAGGCAAGAATTCCTTTCAAACTTTTTTCAAATGTGGGTGGAGAAAGGCTCACCAGATAATAATGATAGAGAAATAAGGCATTGCTACCCCTTGGCTGGCAGAACCGTGGGAAAGAAAGAAGTCTCTGCTCTTTGCAGTGGACTTTGGATGCATGAGAGGAGCAGGCCGACCCCACGTCTACAGCCCGCAGCCCCAACAATCCGGACAATCCGGCGGCTTCTGGGAATGCGCTCACACAGTTCTTCCTTTTGGATCTTGTCCATTATTAAATCTTTTTTTTTTTTTTTATCTCTTGCTGGCTGTGGGAATAAGGGAAGGGGAGTATGGGAGGTTTCTCTGGGCACAAGTTTGACTCTTTCCTTCGCTGAACCCCCTCCCCCAAATAAGACCGAGGATCCCAGTCTTGAGGAAATGGGATGTTTCCTCCACAGGTCACTTCAGAGCTGGGTTTTAGTCCAACTCCACCTTCCCTGATCTCCCTCACCCAGTTGGGTCTTGCTTTCAACCTTCTCACAACACTGAAAATCTCTCTGAAACATTATCACCTTTAACATCTTTTCATTGTCTTTATGGACTTATTTAATTAAAGTGTCTCCCCAGCCTCCATGAAGGTAAGAGTCATGTCTATCTTGGTTCACGTTTCTATTCTTGAGAAAGCCTCCTTGAGTTTTGTCTTTTCTGAACCCCCACATAGAATTTTATCAGCAAATCCAATCAATTCTACCTCCTAATTTATAACCCGAATCCTTCTCCTGACTTCTCTCTTTGTTGCTGTCATCCATGGCCAACCCTTCGTCACCTCCCATTGGAGTTATTGTCACAGCATCCTGCTTCTATGCCCACTGTCCAAAAGGCTTCTTTGCACAATAGCCACAGATCAAATCACAATAAAACCCAAAATCTTTAACCTGACTTGCAAAGTCCTGCAAAATCTGACCCCTGTTTTCTTTTCTAAACTTAATGCTATGCAATCTCATTGTAAGGCCAAATGGGAGGTCAGATTCATTCTAGCTTTATGGCCTTTGTCCTCATGTTCTCTGCTGGGAATGTGCTGCCCCTGACCTCCCTTCACATGGCTGACTCCTCAGCATTCAAATATTGGCAAATGACACCGCCTCTGATGCCCCAATCAACCTCGTTGCTCCCTGTCATATTCCCTTTATAAATTTTCCACCTGGAACTTAGTAATTCTACTACTGCATGATTTTTTTTCTTATTTGTTTCTTTGTTGGCTGACTTCTCCCTTCATTTAAATTAAGCTTCATGAGAACAGTGACATTGTCTTTCTTTACTCGATCCCGGTGACGAGAACAAGGTGCTTGCTAAATGTTTGTTAGTGACTTCCTGGCACTTTGCCTGGTGCAGTATAACTTCTCAGCAAATATTTGTCAAATGAATGCACAGCAATCTGGTTTTAAATTATTAAAACTTTATGCATTTTTTATTTGGTCTGACAAAATTAACACTGTTTTAAAATCTGATTTCAAAGCATTAATTTGACTATTCAAACAAAAACCTAGCAAAACTTAAAGATATAAATCTGAGGTCCAGAAATACTCAATGCAACTTAGCTTTGAGCAATGAAACAAAAGCTTGTCGCACGTTATGCACATTCTAAGGTCTACCTAGCAGATAGACCCACAAGGGAACTTGTAAAATGCTTTCATAATGATCCCTTACATGTGTACAGCTACCAACAAATATCACTCACGTTTCCAACGCCATTCCCGCTGGACTAAAAATAGGATTACAGTAAAAGTCATAAAATGGTAAACATTCTGGGAGTCTCTTCTCCCAGTTTTCCCGAGAGGACCCTCTGATGAAACTTCCCACTGCCCTTCAAACTTGTCATGGAAGTCACTCCCTGGGGCTGTCTCCCATGTGCTACCTGAACCAGGCTTCTGTTTAGTCACTTAGAAATATTCATTCCCTCCTTCCCTANCGCCATTCCCGCTGGACTAAAAATAGGATTACAGTAAAAGTCATAAAATGGTAAACATTCTGGGAGTCTCTTCTCCCAGTTTTCCCGAGAGGACCCTCTGATGAAACTTCCCACTGCCCTTCAAACTTGTCATGGAAGTCACTCCCTGGGGCTGTCTCCCATGTGCTACCTGAACCAGGCCTCTGTTTAGTCACTTAGAAATATTCATTCCCTCCTTCCCTACTTTTATTCACACTGGTGAAATCTCCAGTAGCTGCTGCTAACGAGAGCCGACCAAAGCCACCACTGCTGAAGCCCAGTAGGATGGCCACCTCTCCAGGAGCCCACTCTTTTCTGTGCTCATGCGTTGAGGGCACCATTAAAGTGTTCTGAGTTCATTTCCCATCACTGCTGTAATTGCTGCCACCAACCTGTTGAAACCTTCCTTGTAGTCTCAGTATTTCCCAGATATTTGAGAGAAACTATGGGTTTAAATTTTGGCTCACTAATTTATTGGAAACTAACCTCACCCCATCCCTTCACAGGATAGACAGAAATTGTAATGTGCTCTGAATCACTCCATCTTCCCTTATGGCCACTACTCTTGAACGAAGCTTGTGTATTTCAGCTTTCTCTTTCTTTAAAATAAGCTATTTCCCAAATAAGTCATTGGTAGATATGCCCTACCAGTCCTTGAAATGTTCCCAAGTTGAATACAGCTTAGGCTTATATTCACAACGCAATTCCACAATCATATATGTTTTTTTGTTTCTCATGGCAACCACATAGTGGGAGCAAAATGACAACTATCTTACATATAAGGATATAGAAAAAAGCATGAATTGCCTGGGATCACACCATCAAGTCACTGCTGGAGCTGGATTTCAGTGCAGGCCTCTGGACAACAGCTCAAGAGCTCTTTCTCCTACATCAAGCTCCCACTACTGTCTCTGAATCTCTATCTGCTTCCCCAACTCTTCCCCAACCTCAACCAAACTTGGAGCATCTGGAATCTCTAATAGTTCTGCTGATTTTCAAGTGAAAGTTTTAGTTTGTACTTTGTGTTTCACATCACCTGTTGTCAATTCTGCCCCTCAAAATATCCACTAATACTGGAAGGCCAAATTCTTACTGCTTCTAAAATGGGGTCCACCAGCCCAGATCCTGCAATATCCGCCAGGATCATTAGCTATGCTTCTTTGGAATAAAGGCACAGATCTGAGCAAGTTGAGCCCCCTGTTAAATTGAGTCCCTTTGCCTTTATTTCATAACTAAATAAATTATTTCCCTAAAAAGGAATTATCTTCCTTTTAGGAGTACATGAATTACTCCCATGTTATTCAAAAGAATGATGCACTTTTTTGGGGGGAGGGGGGAGCTTTACATGGGTAATAATTTTTTCTGACCCTCAGTTTTCTCTTCTAGGAAAAAGGGAAAGTAACACAAACCCATAGAGTCATTTTAAGAATCAAAAAAAATAATCAGTAAAATACCAGCATGGGAGAAAGCACAGAAATGTTTCCTTAATTTGTGGCCTACCACAAACACAAATTTAACAATTAAAATTTTCTATACATTCTCTGTTCTCTTCAAGTTTTCCCTGATACATTGTAAAGCATCTACACAAAATTCTCCCTAAATTATTTTTTAGTCCTTTCCTTTTTAGAAGATGTTGATTCCTTATGTTATGCGAAGTAAGTTGATTTGGGCCAGATTAAATGTGCTCATCCTGGCCTTTGTCACCTTCAGTTTTTTGATCCTACTAACAAATTCCACTCAGAGCTGAAGCAGTGCTTTATAATTATATCCACATCCACTTTCTCTTACAAAAATTCAAGCTCTATTAATTCAGATATCAAATGGAGGAAGAAAAAATATTTGGGGTGGCTTCACTTTCTAGAATCCAAACGGTGATCTTTGGATTATTCCTAATTGTGGAAAATAATAAGAATATTTATAATCTCCTTTGCAGTGAGCAAATCAACAAAGAGGTATCTGTTATTCCTAGAAATTAAAGAAAAAAATTCCATATCATCATGTACGTTATACTGTGTATACTGTGATGTCTTAAAGATATTTTAGGTGGAATCTGCAGCGGCAAATGCTACGCTAAATAGATGAAGCCCCATTTTTTACATTAGTAAAATTTACAGTAAATATACTTTAATTTTTAAAATAAGACTGAGAATAGCAGTAAATCTGGTATCAAAGTGGGTAACAGCCTTCATTAAGCCACCTAAAAGGTGTTTTTTTAGCTTTATTTTTGTTTTGTCCAATAGTAGAAATCACTAATGGGATCGTATTGTTTAAAGTATAGTATTGAGGGGCACCTGAGTGGCTCAGTTGGTTAAGCATCTGCCTTTGGCTCAGGTCGTGATCTTGGGGTCCTGGGATTGAGCCCCACATTGTGTCTGGCTCCCTGCTCAGTGGGGAGTCTGCTTCTCCCTCTGCCTCTCCCCCACCCCATGCACGCTCTCTCTCTTAAATAAATAAATAAAATCTTTAAAAAAAATTTTTTTAAATATAGTATTTGAACAACACAAGGATCACTAAATCACAGGACACATTTTTTTTTTAGCTTCCTGAAATCCTTGGGCACCATCCCCAGTATTTTACAGATGACTACACGGTAGCTCAGAGAGCAAAGTATATTATCCAAGGGAAGAAATATAACCTACCACTCCAAGAGCTTGAGGGGAAAAGCAGCAAGCCCAGCAAACATCACAACACACAGGAAGTCATCAGCAGAAGGCACAGGTGTACACAGTCCCCTCTCAGCATCCTGCTCAGAGATAAGCCCAGACCCAGCACAACAGGATGTCGCTGCGGGGCTCTAGCACAGGGTCTCCACTGCCTAGTTTCTCTCTATATATTGGGTGAGCATGAGAGTGGCCTTATAAGCAGGTGCAAACAAATGCCTGGAAACCAAGCCATCAGAGTATCTTAATTGCTGGCCACACAGAGCAAGTGCTGG
>NC_048218.1:195639122-195755814 GCF_002007445.2 Ailuropoda melanoleuca | reverse complement strand
ACCCCCCCCACCAAAAAAAAAAAAAAAAAAAGATCTCTGAAGAAATGGAGATATTTAGGTGACGCCCAAAACAAAACAAAAATAATTGAAATTAATATCATCAAAGAACATAGATACGCATCTGTAAACTAAGAAAAGGATGGTATTTTTAAAAAACCAAACAAGCAGAGGACCTTAAAATTAAAAAATATGATAACTGGGATAAATACTTAATGAAAGGAATGGAAAGCAAGGTCAAAGAAATCTCCCAAAAAGAGTAGAATCAAAAACTAAAGAATTGGAAAAATGGAGAAAATATTTTAAAATTAGAAGATCAATCAAAAGGGTCCAATATGTGGTTATCAGAGTTCTAGAAAAAGAACAAAGAAATAGGTGATGGGTAGTTATAATAAAATAGTATAAAAAGAAACTTTGCAAAATTCAGGGCAAAAGTCTTAAGATTGAAAAGGCCTACAGACACCCATTGCAATAATTTTTTAACTGCATATCACATAATCATGGAGTCAGGCAACTCCAGGTATAAACAGTAAGGCGTAATTGCTTTCATCAAAATAGCACCTGACTTCCCAAAAGCAATACTGGATCCCAGGAGAAAGTGGAACCATGTTTTTAAAATTCTACAGGAAAATTATTTTTGATTGACAATTCTCCCACCAAACAAACTGGGTATGTTCGTACAAATAGGGAATAGTAACATATATGGATATGCATGGACTAAAACCTGTTACTTCCTATGAAGCCTTGTCAAAGGAAGCTACTGAGCTACAGTAGCTTTAAAAAAATTAAGAGAGAAAAGAAAGGAAACTTGGAATTAAAGAAATAGGTTTTACACATGCCCAGGAAGTTTCTGGACAAGACCTCTGTACCAGTCTAGAGATGCAGGATGGTGACTGTGCGGAGAAGATGTGACAAAGAGGAACTAATGATTGTGACTGCTTGCAAAATTTCTGTCTGGGTGGTAGACAGATGTTTAATAATAATTAATAGAACTATAATAATAATATAATCATTAGTGATAATATGTAATATAACCATAGAGCGAGTGGTGTGAGGAAGGAGAAATGGAGAGGCAGGAAGGAATCCTCTATCACCTTGACAGGAAATCCATCACTACTGAGTAAAATCAACCCAATCAAGAAATAGCAATAAAAGCATATTAAGATATGTGGAGATAAATATGAAAGGAAACAGCTAAAATTGTTAGAAGTGGCAGCCTCTGGAAGAACCTAGAATAGTGCCCTGTATATCGCGTACCAGTCAGAACTATTTCCAATGCAAGCGACAGAAACTCAAATTGAACTAGCTTTAGCAGAAAGAGGAATGTCTCAGCTCACATAACTGAAAAAAAAAATCCATGGATCGAGATAGCTGAATTTGAGATAGCTGAGTTCAGATTTTCAAAATAATGTTTATATAATGTCTGCAAGAAATTATCTCTTGTTTTTCATCTCTCGGACCTGCTTTCTTTCTCCTGAGTTGGCTTAATTCTCCAGCAACCTTTCCCCCATATGGGGGCAAAGATGGTCCCCTGCATCTCTAGGCTTACAGCCCTTAGCAGCCAGACTCTACGAATCCTGGTAGTTGTAGCAGAAATCCCAGAAAGGGTTCTTGTGGGTCTGGGTTTGGTCTTGTGCCCATTTTTGAAGCCATCTCTTTGGCCAGTGTAATCTGATGCTATGATTGGCTGGACCTGTGTCACATGCTCATCCTTGGAACTGGAAAAGGAAGCTAGTTCCACCTGAAGCACATGGAATAAGGGTCAGGAGAGCCGTTCTCCAAAAGGAAGTGGGGGTATGTGATGGTTGATTATATGTGTCAGCTTGGCTAAGCCATGGTACCCAGATATTTGATCAAACACTAATCTAGATGTTGCTCTGAAAGTTTGTTTCAGAATAAGATTTAAATCAGTAGGTACACTTTAAGTAAAGCAGATCACCCTCTGTAAAATGAGTGGGCCTCCCCCAATCAGCTGAAGGCCTTAAGAGGAAAAAAAAAAAGCTGATATCCCTCTCACTCTAACTCCCTCCCTCAAGAAAGAAGGAATTCTGCCTTCAGACTTCAGACTTGAGCTGAAATGTCAATTCTTCCCTGGGTCTCCAGCCTTCTGGCTCATCTTGCAGATTTTGGCTTTGCCAGCCTCCAACAATTGCAGGAGCCAGTTCCTTAAAATCTCTCTAGAGATAGAGATAGCAAGATGATAGAGATAGAGATAATCTATTGGTTTCTTTAAAGAACTCTAAGGGCACTTGAACCTAAAGAGATAAGTGAAGATGCTGCATAGACCAAAAAATCATCCTTATCATCGTCGTCATCTACTCATTGACAGCTTAGTTATTATTACAGTGGCAGACTGGCCAATTTTTAAAGTAAGGCTACATTAAGTGGAAGAACGGGATACATGAGTGTCCATAAATTCTGTTACAAATGCCCATACAAAGGTAAAGGCACAATTCATTTAAAGTGATTAAATATTTGTCTCTAAAAGCCAGCTCCCTATTTTATTTCAAATATGGACGAGAACATCGGTTTGGAGACTTCGGCAGACCAGGAAATGGGCAAAAGTGGGTTAATAAGTATCTCATGGTTGACCAGAGACCTGTAAATAACCAAGAACAAGAGCGGCCCCAGAGAGGGTGATGTCGCTTGTAGGATTCCCAACCAGGCGAGGGCTCAGTGGTAACTCTTGAGTACACCGAACTTCCGGGGATGCTTACACAGAGACTTCCGCTGGTCTCATCTTCCCACTGTCTCTAGTCTAATTATTGTTTAGGTTTCTTTTGCTTGAAAACAGGATCCTTTTATCAATTACAGCTAGCATCCTTGCAAGTGAGAAAATTGGTGTCAACATTTTGGGTACCATGGGAACAGATTTCCCAACCCCCAGGTCTTTGGACAGGAGCCCAAACTGTTCTAAGTGAAACAATCTTAAAAATGGATCCAGGGCCATTTCTAAGACACAAGGGTTGACAATGACGCTTACTGTAACAGCTTCTTCCAAAGGGCAGCAAGGAAGATAATGAACATTTCTCACCTGCCGTAAACAGTAATGATAGTAATTGTTAATACTGCATACAGTCTACCTTTTACCAAGGCACACACATTTTTTTAATAAAAATTACTATTTCAGGTATTTTAAGCTGCTGGCCTTCTGGTCACACCACCTTGCAGTCCAGCCCATATTGAAAATAGCTGATAGGCTAGCACTGTGTCAACACCCACCCAAACGAAGCTGGCTTCTCATAAAACTTCCCTGAGAGCAGCACATAGTGAACAGTTTGGATTTCACGCAACTCCTGAGTGAAACATGCTCCTTCTAAAGAAGGTATAAATAGGGATCTGAGATGATGACAAAGCAAGTCATAAAAATTGGTACAACAAATCTGTCTAACTGGAAAGTAATTTTCCTCTGCTAAATAAAAATGCAAAAGATTCACCCAAAATTCAATTTCACTGTTTACAAAAACCCATAGCCAGGAGATGATCAAATTAAATAGACAAAATTAAAACTTGAAAAGTGAGCAAGAAAGACAGAGTAGCATAATATGAGGTAAGACTAAATAGACGTATTAAAAAAACAAAGAAAAAATGGCCAACTGAGAATGTTAGAAGGAATGAAGATGGGGGCGCCTGGGTGGCACAGCGGTTAAGCGTCTGCCTTCGGCTCAGCGTGATCCCAGCGTTGTGGGATCGAGCCCCACATCAGGCTCTTCCGCACTGAGCCTGCTTCTTCCTCTCCCACTCCCCTGCTTGTGTTCCCTCTCTCACTGGCTGTCTCTATCTCTGTCGAATAAATAAATTAAAAAATCTTTAAAAAAAAAAAAAAGAAAGAATGAAGATGAATATTAGTGAAGGAATATCCTAGAAGAATTAAATAGTATGAGAAAAGTTAAAAATCAAGAGAATACCAGAAAAAAAGGAATTAAAATTATAGATGGTCCTAGAAATTCAGAAGTCCTGTGATCAATACCCCATTGAGAAGTAACAGGATCCTTTGAAACAAGGTGACTGATGGTGGTTTTCCCCCAGATTGGAGATCACCGCTGCAGTTTAATGAGACTTGATATCCTGGGCAAATATCCCTAAACAGATGCAGGTAGTCCACAGAGTGTCTCAAAATCAGGTCTGCAGACCACACTTCCCACTATTAATCAAAACCAAAAGCATCATATCACGGACAACACTACCGTGGAAGCCAACAAGCTTCTTGGCAGCCTACTTGGGGAGGAAAAACAAGACTCCAACAGCAGCCACTCTAAAACTCCAAGTTCTTAAAGGACTAGATACCCACCATGCAGCACAGAGCCTGGGAGTAGCTCTCTGCTGAACTGGGCAGAGCTGAATCACACCATGAACTTCTACCCTTACGGAAAATCTGTGTTAGCAACATGATTAGGCCGTCCCTTTTATCTCAAAACACCTCGCCAGCTCGATATTCCTCTGCAGTGTCCATCATGGAACGCATCTTGTCTCAAGCTAGAGGAGCCCAGTCCCTTCTGGAGCACCTAGACAGAAATAGGACAGAAATTGGAGGTGAGCCAAAGGCCACATACCAGAATGAGCATAAGCAGGACACAGAGTGCCATACTTGGCACTGCTTTTCAAAGGAAGTTTTGTGGACCACATACCTCAGAGTCTCTGGGGACTCTAGTTCAAAGTGAGATTCCTAGACCGTATTACAGACCTAATACATCAGACTCTCTAATGTGCAGCCCAGGACTCTGCACTTTGAACGAGCACCACCTCCCACTCTCAAGTGATAGGTATGCTCACCAGCAATCGAGATTTACTGCCTTTGAGGGAGAGTGGAAGCAGGAAGAATTGGACCAATGGGCCAAAAATGTCTCCTCTGGGCAGGAGCAAGGGTGTAAAGCACAGAGACTGCGGGCACATCTAGCAGGAACTGTGGGGACATAAGACACAAAGCCACAGAACCAGAAGGGCAGTAATGTGAGGGTCTCAATACATTTTCTAGCCCTGGGCAGTCAGCACCTCTTCGGGAGAGCCGCCGTCCTCTTCTCTGCAGGCATGCCTCGGCAGCCATTAAAGGCATGGTGTGCTGAGGGATTACAGCTCCTTACTAATTAAATTGTAAATCTCGTTTCAAGTGTTTGAAAAAACCAAGGGCACAAAAATGCAGGCATCTCTCTAAGCTAGAATAGAGGAGCTGTCTTAATCTTGAAAGAACACAGCCCCCCAACAAAATCTACATCAGAGGAGAAGCAAAGAGTCCTTGAGGGCTGGGGGGGCAGTTATCAGCTTGATAGAGTGCAGTTACACGTTACCAGAGCCAAACGTGCTGAACAGACCCTCGGAGTGTCGGCGACAATCCGAGAACCTTCCTTCCAAACATGTAGCCCGCTCCAAAGCTCACGCTGCCACACATCCCCAGTCTCGTGCTCAATTGTAGACTTCTTCTGAAAACCTGACTCTCTCACGCTGTTTGACCCATAACATTGGGGTTTCTCAAATCCACTTATTTTAATAGAGTGCAATAATCTAGAGTCACAGATCTAGGCCATTCCTGGGCTCAACTCATCATGCCTCCACGTGAAGGGGAATGGTAGCTGCAGACACTGTTTACACCAGGTCATGCTAGGGACTCGAATATAAAAGATCTCAAGACCGACCACCTTTCGCTCACACACACACATACCCACACACACACACACACACCCATCCTCTCACCCAAGTGCCAGTTTCTTCCCATGAGGAAGAGGAAGGACAGATACGGGACTCAGAGCTGGTGGGGCAATCTTCTTGTACGGAGCCCCAGCTTCCCATGGAATGGAAATGGCTCTCTTATGACTTCTCCCCACACACTCACTTATTTTATCCCATGATGGGTGAAATTCTTTGCATGGCAAATTGAGTACTTCAGCCCCATTTTCCTGTTCCTCTGCCTGCCTACAAAGAACTCTGGTCTGATAACCCATCTCCTCAGGGTTGCAGGGAAACCCAGGGTTTTCTAGTCTGGCCTATCCCCGGGCAGGTGAGCCTCGCTGAGCGTAAGAAGCTGAGAAGTTCAGTATTGCCATATGCCTAAGCCATATTCTCCAAACCAGCCTTTATTACCAAAAAAAAAAAAAAAAAAAAAAAAGATATTGGGAATTCCATTTGCTTTATTCTTTCCCTATCTCTTAATTGGTTCAAAATTCCGTAAGAAGGAAAGTGGAGTAGTATATCGGCTGTCCTCAAATCTCCCAACAGTTGGCTTTTACTTTCAGTTTAGGGAAGAACATAAATCCCTGTGGTCAGAGAAATACAGGGCTCCCCTCAGCCAACCCTATGGATCCAGACTGAGGGGGACAATGGCTTCCCAGTATGGCTCTGTTACATATTTTTCAGAGTGGTTTTTGGGAAAACAAAAGCAAACCAAGAAATACACTGGTTGCGTGAGACTTAGATAGGTGTGTGGGTGAGGACTACTGTTGAATTGGAGATACCATTGCTCTCTGTGATCTGCCATGTCTGGTTGATTGGACTAGATATAGGTGCCCTGTTTGCTATGTCCACCATGTTTGATCGTTTCTCCACACCTTTGCACCTGCTGTGCCCTCTGGAATGGACTCTCTCCAGGCACCCCCCACCCTGGCCATTGTTCACTTGGAAAACTCCTGCTTATGCATAAAGACTTAGTTCAAATTTCATTTCATCCTGATCTTTTTCAGAGTTACATACTTCTTTGTTTTACCTTAACACCCTGTTTATACCTCTAGTAATTGCTACTGTTACTTTTTCTGTGCCCCTTACCCTGTTAGACTGACAATTCTGGAAAGCATAAACTGTCTTACTCATGATTTTTATAATCCCCAACTCCTAACCCAGTGGCTAGCAATCAGGAGCATGTAACAATGTACATGGAAAGACAGACAGGTGGAAAAAAAAAAAAAAGACAGGAGACAGAACAACACAGACACAAAGAGTCAAATAGAAGAGAGAAGGAGAAAGGTTTGAATAAAGACCCACAAAGAGAGATGAGAAAGGGGAGGAGAAGCCATGAAGGGGGGGGGAAGGAAAAAAAGAAAGGTGAAGTCATAAACATAAGGACATAGCCCACCCCTCATAAATATATTTGCTAAGTTCTTCTTGACTGCTGGAGATAGATATCAATGGGGGAGGACCACACGCCCAACCAGAAACCATGGCAAATGGAGTGGCACTAAGCAGCCAAGTGGTTGCTCTGGAAAACTATCTAGACCCCAGGCAGCCCTGCAGAACTGTGTGCTCATTGCTAGTCAAAGTATAGGGGACAGGGTTTACTTGCTGAAGTATTCATGAACCCTCCCACGTGTGGAAGCTTTCTGTTTCAACTGTGTTAGGAATAAATGACTTTTCTGCCTGCTAATCGCAATTCCCAATCCTTCTTCACTTGTCTCATTATTTAAATAATGAAGAAAATATTTCAAATGGATTTGTATTTAATTTTGACCTCCAGACCGCATGGCCTGATTGCGGGACTTTCAGGAGATAATTTAAACCTTAACATTTGCATCATAAGGCATTCAGTTCTGCAAGTATGCCATCAATCTGCAAGATGAACTGTGATTCACTCCTGTAGGTGTTAGTATGGGATTATGTAAGCGTTGCCAACAATGAAAAGAAATTACTAGAAATTATGGCAAAGAACAAATAAAAGCAGCTTATCTATAAAAGTGTTACATCTCCATATAGTAATAAAAGATGGTCTGTATATAGAGAAGTAATTTACAACAGCTAGTAAGCAAACCAACATTCTTTTAGGTGATGATCAAAGCATCGTGTACCCAAGAGGAAAATATACAAAACCAAACATAGCCACATAAATAGAAAGAATTAATTAGAGATTCTTTTTTACATTGTTTTATCCAATGAGTTGGATTATTTTTTCCCAAAGTAAGGAGGCCCATGATACATACAAAGGATTTCCTTCATGTGTCCACATGAAGCAGTAAGTCCTAGTGGTCAAGGACCAAAGCGATTCCTTGATTAGCATTTAGGACAACAGCACAGGTAAATAGGCTTTTATGTCTTTCGTGGTGGCCATGGTGGTTTTGAGGGGCGCTGCTTCTGGGTTTTGTGTTTTCTTTGTAACACCATGAGACCATCAGGGATAGTACCTCCTCTTTGTTAAGCCCTGAAGAAATGTATCAATAGGCAAATAAGGCTCAGGCATTATATTCAAGAATCTCACTCGCCAGTGGATTGGCCAGTGCTACAAGTCTGGAGATACAGACGTTCTGTCTTCTAAAGCCTAGGTCCCTGCAGAACCCCCAGGGGACTTAACAGACATGGAACATGGAGGCCCTGTCTGCCACCCTCCATCTCTCACTTTCCCGTGAAACCATCTCTCCCTGGATTCATACCACTCCTCCAACACTTACTTTATTTGCCTTTGTGTCAATACCATATGTCTACTTGCCATGTCCTCTATGCAAATCATAGGTTCCTTAAGTACAAAGGTAGGTCAGGCTTGTACTGGTGTCATTCATTGCAAGGAGCCTGGTATCTCGATTAGTAAACTGTTCTGTCTTATCTTCCTAAAGGTGCCTGAGTCCTTTGAAGACATGAACTGTGTTTGATATGTTCTGGTGATCGCCCAGTACTCCAGCATAGTGCCAATTCCATTGTATGCTCTTAGGAGATGTTCGTTGAATGAACTCAGAGGAACATGAACTACGGAGAGCAGAAGCACTCCTGTCTGCTAGCCTAATTCCATTCTCTTCTGGCTCTGGCATTTAGCTCTGCTATTTTGTTTATTCCTCTGTAAATAAGATGGGTTTTATCTATCTCAAAGTATATTATAGAAATGAAATATTTTGAAATACTCTGCACAGTTCTTGGCACTCAAGAGAGCACTCCAGTAATGGTATTTATTCCTCTGTAAATAAGACTGGTTTTATCTATCTCAAAGTATATTATAAAAATGAAATATTTTGAAATACTCTGCACAGTTCTTGGCACTCAAGAGAGCACGCCAGTAATGGTAGCTATTATAGAATGTCACTCTCAAGCCTAGAGGATTGATCTTAGGGTGAAAAAAAATCCCTGAACTCTTAGTTTTGAGTGGGGAGAGGAATTGAACCCTTGTGCTCTAGCCTTAAGGGTGTTTTCTCCCTCCAAAATTCTTGATATGTCAAGTTTATGGGCTGAAACTAAAGAAATTTCCCAGGGTCTACATGAAACCATTGCAAAGTAGTGGTTTTTAGCTTAGAGTTCATGAATGGGCTTTGGCCAGTCCATTAACTCATAAATGCATTCCGAAACGTGTATGTATGCATGTAGATGCATTTTTCTGTCCAATGATTACATAGCTTCGATCAGACACTCGAAGGAATTGGTAGCTCAAAATTCAGAACTCCTACTACTCTGAATAATCTTAGGATAGGTTCTGCTTTTCCCTAAAAATCACTGGAGAGAATTTTCCTCCATGAATTGAAGTATCCAGGAAGATCTTTTACTAGGACGTATATCATATTTTATAAAACCAGAGAGTTAATGATTTTTAAAACCCAGAGAACTGAAAAAGAAGAGGAATATCTTATACCCAGAGGTACAAAATATCAATATGCCCTATGCAACAAACAAGTGCCAATGATTAAAACCTGACACATGCTCACTTGAACACCTGGGCTTGAAATATATTAAAAAGAAATGTCGGAGCAATTAATAAGCTTCTACCCCTGTCCATAGTCATTGAGAGAAAAATAAACAGAAGCTTAGCAATTGCAAAAATCGAGAGCAGAGTTTTGTTAGTTCTGCAAGAAATTCCAAGAAAACACATTTCTTTTTTAATGAAATGTACCACTGCAGCCAAAAGCATATACGATAAAAATTTTGTGGCATTTCAAGAATATTGTTTCGTGGGGCCAGCTCCGTAACTCTGATTTCAATCATCTCAGGTTTCAGAGCCTCCAAAATACCACTTCACAGATATTCCTCTATCTGTTAGCTTTCTTATTAATAAGCCACCCAAGTATTTCCTTAATTAAAATTTTACCACTGCTTCCCATGCCATTCCAGTGGTCAGAGAATATGTTACCTGCAGAAAGGAAAATATTGCTGATCTACTGCCTTTATATAAACTAATTTCTCCAAATGTCTTTATTTATTCATAAAGCACATTGAGCCAAACACTGTAATAGATTCTAGAAGTAGAAAAGCAAATAAGGTAGACATTGACCCTGACATCAGGGAGCTTGCATTCTAGAAGAGAAAAAGATAGGGGGGAAAGTCAAATAAATAAAATAGTTTAACAGTTGTATGTTATGTTTAATGCTAGTATGGAAATAATCAAGAGGCTTAAGTTTAGAATAACAAAGAGGACCTTGTATTAGATAGTCCAGGATGCCACTTCTGGAGAAATGCCACCTAAGCAGAGACAAGAAGATTTAAAAAAGCTATGTCCATACATAAGAGTGAGAAAAAGAGAATCTAAGGTTAGGGAAACAGCATGTGCAAAGACTAAGAATCAGGAAAGACAGTGTATTTTTGAGAAAGGAAAAAGCATGGTGAATTCCATCCATTGAGGGAGAGGAAGTCAAGACATAGGGTTGGAGAAGAAGGGACAGGATCATGCAAATCCTGGAGGCCATGGTTAGGAGTTCAGACTTTGTTCTAGCTACAGAGGCAAGTCACTGAAAGGTTTTAAGCAAGGGAGTGACATGATGCAATTTCTATTTAAAGAATAGTATCTTTAATAATAAATGAATAGTGAATTTGTATGGGAATACTAGACGATGTTAATGTGAAATAAGTGGCCATGATGATGGAGTGAAGAAAAGAGATTGAGACATATTTAAGAACTAGAATTAACAGAGTTATCTGGTAGACCAGACACAGGGTCTGAAGAGAAATGAAGGAATCAGTACTACTCTTGGGACTCTTGTTGGAGAGAATGGTGAGACCATCTACTGAGATGAAGAAGATTTGCAGGAGGTACCAAGAATCCATTTTCAACTTATAAATTTTGCCATATATCTGTTGCATTCAGGAGAAAATGTCAAGTGGGCAGCTAGCTCTACAAGTCTGCAGTTCAGATGACCGACCAGGGCCAGAGACATAAATTTGGTCTTTAACATTGTAGTAGTATTTGAATCCTTAAAAATGGGCAAGATCCATCTAGAGAGAAAATTTGGAAAGGGAAAAGGGCCCTTAAGAGCCCCCCCCCGCAAAAAACCCCAGCCATTTAGAGGATGAGTTGCAAAGGGAAGCCAGCAAGGAGGTCTAAGAAGGGGTGATGAGTAGAGCAGAATGAGAGCTGGAGTAGTGAGAAGCACTAAGAGAAGAAAATGCTCTTCCTTCCAGCTCTAAACATCACGCTTTAAGAAGCCTTGGGGAGAAGACCATTGGCCTCAGGTACATCTGTCATTGCTCCCACTGTTGATTTGACTTTAAATATACCTTAAATCAGTGCTTTCCAACCTTAACATGAAGACCTGGGAAATGATAGTATGTTTCATTCCGTAGTGGGCGAAATGGAGGGTCTCTGGAGCCCTGCTAAGGCTGCTCAGGGCCTGCAGGGGCAGCTATGGGATCCCAAATCACAGCAAGGTAATGATGTTGGCTCAGTCTGTAATTAGACAAGCAGATCAGTGAGAACTCTTCCGGTTAAAGATATTGACAACAACCTTAGCTAACTTGAGCAAAAATGTGGAGAACTTAATGACACAGGGGTAACTCAAGGGACCCAGGACTAGAATCAGCTAGGCCTGAGGGAGGATTGGAATGGAGAAATGGAAAGTCATCAAGCAACACGGGTTCCTCTCTTGGCATCTCTCCTTGCTGCTTCTCTCAGTAGTCTGCTTTGTTAATTTTTGGGGCAGAGCAGCCGTCTTTACTCCTCCATGTTTATGGCATGCTGTCAAAGCCCCCCCCCCCAAGTTCAAAGATTCCATCTCTATGTCCCAATTTCAGATTCCTGGGGGAGGGACTCTGGCCCAGCATAAACCAGGGGTGCATGCCTGTTCTGATCAGCTGAGTTTGGAGGAAGGAGTTGCAGTGTGTAAAATGGCCGCAGGGAGGCACTATGAGCTGGGCACACACTCCAAAAAAATATTGCTAGGTCCAACATGAAACTTTCACTTATCTTGATTATAATATTATATTCCCTTGATTCTAAGACATCATCCATTATAAAAAAAGATCCATTCACTGAGTTTTCCAGACAAAGCAAAGGCCATGTTATCTATCTATCTATCTGTATTTAAAAGCCTACAGAAGTTTGTGTTTGTTTATCCCATCACATATCACTTTCTTCTCCAGGATCAGTATGGACATCAAAATCTGACTCTAAGTTTCTTTTACAAAGTATAAAAATAATTCTGAGTCACTTTTAGATCATAAAGTTATTCTAATATTCATTACCCATGCCCATTGCCTTTTTTTTTATTTTAAAGATTATATTTATTTATTTGACAGAGATAGAGACAGCTAGCGAGAGAGGGAACACAAGCAGGGGGAGTGGGAGTGGAAGAAGCAGGCTCACAGCAGAGGAGCCTGATGTGGGGCTCGATCCCATAACGCCGGGATCACGCCCTGGGCTGAAGGCAGATGCTTAACGCTGTGCCACCCAGGCGCCCCATGCCCATTGTCTTGACAGACATTGCAATTTTTGGATTGGAAATATAATTGAAAAGCATATCAAAGAATCTGGAATTTTGCCTACATTTCTGCTTTGATTATACTTATAGGATTTTTAATTGAATTACATATCACTGGAATTTAACATGCTTTTCTTGAAAGTCAGCTAAAGGTTTTTGTCTGATGTTCTGAGCATGAATGATGGACCTTCACAAAATTGGTTAGACACACCTTTCTCCTGGCTTTGAAAATTCTATGATGTATTCTGAAAAAGCTGGCCTTCTCTGGTCTCTTTAATTGCATTGCCTGATGTGTGATAGTCTTCTGCATACACAGTAATTTTTTGTTTCAATGCTGTACAATGATGTAGACTTACTTAAAAATAGTTTTGTTGATTTTTACAATTACACTCCTAAATTGAATTTAAATGCTATGCAAGCTTGGTACCACCAATGGGCCAACTCAGCTGAGGTGATCACCTAACCTTCTGTGCCTGGCAAAGCCGGCACATGAACATGGGAAAGCAATGGTAACAGGTTCTCTGGCCACCACCTGGAGAGTCTCTTTGGAAAGATTTTAAGACACATCCGATTTCAGAAATGTCAAAATATGGAAAATGGACATCTTGCAATCAAATACATATATATATATATATATCACACACACATATAGTTTCTTTCACTGAGACTTAATGTGTAATAGACCTTTTTAAACTTAGTGATTCACATGGTTTAACTCACTTAATCCTCATGACAATCTAGCCAGCTATAGCTCTTAAGTCCATTTTATAAATGAGAAAACTAAGGTTGTAAGGTTAGGTAATTTCGCGAAGACCACCCAGCCAGTGAATAACCAAGGCAGGATAGAAGGCCAGCCTGACTCCAAATCCCACGTGTTTCATCAGTGTATCAAAATGCTTCCTAATTAATTATGTGATACTCAGCAAGAGTCACTAAAGATAAGATTAATTAATAAGATAAATTATAAGATTAATTAATAATACGAGTTTATCCACCTTGCTATTATTCAGTTAACTGAGCTATTCTATTTTTCCAAGAAATGTGGACAAGGCTACTTGTAGTAGTTACTCCTTTTGTCAATATCATTTCTAGTATAAGTTGGATGAATCACTGTTCACATTCCCTTGATTTTCTCATATTTAAATTCATGGAACTATTTCAAGCAATAGTAATCATAAGGAGTGGAAAACAACATGCATTTAGGGTTCTATGAGGTGCACAGCTCTTTCCCCACACCGGTCCTCATCCAGGTGTCCAAAGCAGAGACCCACCCAGCAGCTGCCTGAGGCTGACCATCACCTGCACAGGACAGGAGACAGGGCAAATGAACACAAAACGTGCCCCGCTCCGGTAGCCCCCTGATTCTTCCACATTAGAATTCTGCTTCTGGAAATGGTACCAATGGGTGGTGTATGGGACAGCAAGGTGTCACCTCAGAAGTACTAAAAGACATACGGATGGCCAACAGACATATGAAAAGATGCTCGACATCACTAGTCATCAAGAAAATGTAAATCAAAACTACAATGAGATACCTTCACACCTGTCAAAATGGCTAAAATCAAGAAGACAAGAAACAACGGGTGGAGAGGACGTGGAGAAAGGAGCCCTCTTGCACTGTTGGTGGGAATGCAAACTCACGCAGCCAGTATGGAAGACAGTATGAATTTTCCTCAAATAATTAAAAATAGAAATACCATATGATCCAATAATTCCACTATTGGGTATTTACCCAGGGAAGACAAAAACTCTAACTTGAAAAGATATCTGTGCCCTATGTTTACTGCAGCACTATTTACAATAGCCAAGACAGAAACAACCTAAATGTCCATCAATAGACAAATAGACAATAGACAAATGGCTAAGGAATATATATTTATATATATATAAATAAAATATATAATACATAATACAAATATATTTAATGGAATATTACACAGACATAAAATAGGATGAGCTCATGCCATTTGAGACAACATGGATGCACCTCGAGGGTATTGTGCTAAGTGAAATACATCAGACTAAGAAAGACAAATACCATATAATTCCACTTCTACATGGAATCTTAAAAAATGAATAAACAAAAAGCAGAATCAGAACTATAAATACTGAGAACAAACCGATGGTTGACAGAGGGAGGAAGGTTATGGCTGGGCAAAATGAGCAGAGGGAAGAGGGAGATATAGGCCTCCAGTTATGGAATGACTAAGTCATGGGAATAAAAGGCACAGCAGAAGGTGTGGTCAATGAGACTGTAATAGGGATGTAATGGGATGGATGGTAGCTACACTTGGGAGCACAGTATAATGTATTAACTTGTCAAATCACTAAGTTGTACACCTGAAACTAATGTAACATTTTGTATCAACTATACTCAAATTAATATATTATATACATATGTGTAAAAAATAAATAAAATGGACATAGGGGAAGAGTATTAAGAGACAACCCCAGGCACTGCAGCTTTTCTTAGGAACGTGGGTACCGCCTGAGAGCCCAGTTCCTGTATTTGTTAGGAAACAGCGTTGCTTCCTCATCCTACCTGCTGGGATTTAGTGAAGAGGGTCTTCTTCCCACCATGGCCAGTGGCAAACTTCTTGCCTACTGGGTACAAGTAAATCAATAAAACTCATGTTGGGGGCGCCTTGGTGGCTCAGTCAGATAAGCATCCAGCTCTTACTCTTGATTTTGGCTCAGGTCATGATCTCAGGGTCGAGAGATTGAGNATTGGGCCCCCCCCCCCCCCCCGCCGTCAGGCGCTGAGCTCAGTGCAGAGTCTGCTTGAGATTCTCTCTCTCCCTCTCCCTCTGCTTTCTCCCCACTCATGCTCTGTCTCTGTCTAAAATTAAATAAATAAATAAAATCTTTTTAAAAATTAAGCTCATGATGAATATTATGATAAATTATATCTTATAATATGTATTAAGATCATAATATTATAATTACTGCACGAGGAACATTGCAATCCGAGTGTGGTAACTCATTCATGGCACTGGGGCCTCGTAGGACTTCCTTCCCTGATGCTGGGAAACACACCCTGAAAAGCTTCATCACCTTTCCAAGGGATGTGGTCGGGGCTTATTTAATAGATTATTCAATGAACTGTAGACAGAACCCATTTCTATTGTAAGAGAACTAAACAAAAGACACAAAAATCTTTATGTGCAGGTTTTAAATGTGTTCGCCTTGTTTCTCATTTCCTTCTATTACGTTCAGGCTCACAGACTGCTCTAATTCACCATCTTTATGATTTCCTCCCCATCGGGCCTATTTCCATTTCTCTGCTATTAGTCACGCTCATCTATGTGGCTTTTAGGTTCAAATCCAACACCTTGATTTATCCTTTTCTCTCATCCATTCACTCCCATCCCTTCGTGCAGCAAATATTGAATCCCTACTATGTCTCAAGTCCCATATGTTTATCCATGTGACTAACTCACTGAGAACACTGAAATCAGTTCAAACAGACATGAGATATATTTAAAAACAAACAGAAAATTCAGTTTTACTCTTCCCCAGAATCCCAATTGGCTTCTGAGTTCCCCTTTGGGCACCTTTAGATTAGAAACCAGATCTGCCCCTTCTTCTGTCACCATCAGTGTTGTGCAGGGGAAGCGTCCGCAGTGAGAGGATGGTGGATTTGGGCATTCGGCAAGTCTGGTCTAAATTCTACATCACTCACCAGATATGAGAGCAGAAACAAGTTTGGTAAATTCCCCAAGCCTTGGTTTCTTCCTTTACTATATGGGACAGTTATATCTCTCTCCTGGGTAGTTCAAAAGCTCAGACAAATTATTGTAAGTAAAACAATGCAAAAGGGTAGGCAATAAATGTTACTTCTCCAATGCCACACACCTTTCTTACCTGTGTCTTTGCCTTCTTTGTATTCTGTGATGTATTCAGTCTTTATCTAGTGAGTACCTATTATGTTCCAGGCACTGTGCTATTTTTCTTCTTCTATAATGAACTCGAGATCTTCTAAATGGAAAGGACTTGGTCAATCTGGATGGAATGGAGACTTGCCTTGGCTTTATTTGCAGAGCAAACTAGCTTTTTACTAAGAATTTATGTACAGGGAGTGGTGGGGGGCGAGTGGGAGCGCTGATGGAAGTTATGCCCCCTGCCCACCTGCACCTGCCAGCTCCCCTGGCAGAGAACACCACTTCCATTGAGACCCCAATGGTCTTGGCTACCGCAAGCCTTCTCCATGCACTGCTGTGTCCTAGGAGCCCTCACATATGAACCAAGTGCAAAGAAGACTCCACAACTTCCCACGTCCTTGTTCAGGGTCCCCAGCTCTCTTTTCCAAACTGGCTTCCAGGCAGGCAACTAATTTCTCTACCAATTAACCTTTTCTGCCTGACTCTGGACGACGAGACCTCTTAAGCCAGCTTCCTTCTAGCTTAGTCCCTGGATTATTTTCCTTCCACTCACATTTCCATGGCTAATTAGCCACCCATTTCTTCATTTATTATTGGTGACAAAACCTCTTTCTTTTTTATTTCTTTTGTGTTGAATTTTCCAATTTGGAAGGAAAATATTGTTATGGGTATATAATGACTGTTTAGTAGTTTTTAGCCTACAATTCACATATGTTATGTCATTTAACTATTACAACAACCCTGAGTTGTAGGTGTTTTCTTTTTAAAGATTTTATTTATTTATTTATTTATTTATTTATTTATTTATTTATTTGAGAGAGAGTGAGGGAGAGAGGGAGAGCATGAGTGGGGAGGGCAGAGGCAGTGGGAGAGGGAGAAGGAGGCTCCCCGCCAAGCAGAGAGCCCCATGCGGGGCTCAATCCCAGGATCCTGGAATCACTACCCAAGCTGAAGGCAGACACTTAACTGACTGAGCCACCCAGGCATCCCTGAGATGCAGGTGTTATGACTCCTTCTACTTTGAAGATTAAAAAATCGAATCTTAGAAAGACTGAGATGTAGGAAGGGGCTTCAACTCCATATTCTCTTCCCATTACCCCAGTTTGAAGAATTACTACAAATATTTTGCAAACAAATTCATAAATATAATAGATTATAAAAACAGTGCCTGTAATTGTCGACTGATACATACATGAGATTGCCTTTGTTTTTCATTAGTTAGATATTCGGTCCTAAACACTTGGACATCATCTATTCTATAAGGAGCAGGTGAGTTTAAATTTTGAAAAGCAATATCTCAACTAATTCATCCATTTCAAGGGGCTCATTAGTAGAATATTTTCCTAAGCATCAGTAGGCCATAGGGCTACGATAATAGAGTACAATTATTACCATCTACATCAATTCTTCGTGTCCGCATTGTATTTATCTACTGACAAAGCCCTATTCCCCCAGTGTCAGCACTATACCGTTAATATAGCTTTAGAAAAGAATTGTATTCTCTCTGACTCATATATCACTAACAAAATTACTAGCAAAGATCCGATTCTCAATTACAAGCACAAAATAGGCCTCCATTGTAGCATATATCAAGCCCATCTAGTTCAACATCTATTCTCTGATGTCGCTGTATTCCATCAGGATGGGCCAAGTCATTAGAAGACTTTGAGTGTTCCTGTAACATCATATTATCAGGTTGTATTTTTCTTTTGGATCTTCAGCTTTTGCCTTCACATCATAAAATCGTCGTGACCAGTTTTAAAGCAGACTTTTAAAGGCATGTGTAACTTTGACATTGACCCCTGCCTACTAAGGTGGGAAAACCTTAGCAGACTTGGCCCAGAAGAAAATCCCCTAATTTCATCAGTCAGGTTTTCTGGGGCAACCAGCCTATTGCTTTACTCTCTCCCACACTACTAAATATCCAACAATATAGCTTATCCTAAACATCACAATATAAAGGCCTGTCTTAGTCTGTTTAGGCTGCTGTAACAATATACCATAGACTGGGTGGCTGAAACAGCAGATAGAGGGAAGTCCAAGGTCAAGTGCCAGCATGGTCAGGTTCTGCTGAGAGCTCTCTTGTTACCTTATAGATGGTGACCTTCTTGCCATGTCCTGACATGGCAGAGAGAGAGGGTGCAAGATCTCTGGTCTCTTCTTATACAGCATTAATTTTGTTTTGAGGACATCACCCTCACAAACTTATCTAAGTGTTATTATCTCCCAAAGGCCCACCTCCAAATGACACGACATTGGGGATTAGGGCTACGATATATGAATTTGGGGAGGAGGACATAAACATGCAGTGCATAACAGTGCCCTCACCACTATGACATAACCTTCCCAAAAAGTTTTAAGTTGCTGGTAATATCACTGGCTTGTGTACAACTCCTAACCACACCTGCATAGAGGAAGAGAATAAAGGCAATCCAGGCAATCCAGAGTGAGATCTTAGGCCCAGGCATAGCTTCATGAAGCTTCTGTGAGCTGTGTTTCCTGCAAAATGGCAGGAAGACTTCCTTACCAGTTGCCTTGAAAGCTAAATGAGATAGAAACTGGGAACATGTCCAAGGATAGAAAGAATGCACAATAAACTTCCCCTTAAGAAAAATAATTGGACAATTAACACAAGATAGCTTGCCTGGATTACAAGCCAGTTGGCAGTGCATCAGACCCAGTTTGGTGGCTATGCTCCCCCAACAGGAAAGTCTGCACCCAAACCCAATTCCACAGGATTCCCCAGTGTCCCCAGGTAACTGAGTTTCCCAGACAACTCTTTAAACAATGGATTCCAAATCCAGATATCCCAGGAGTATGAATAGTCTATTTGTCTCAGCTTTAACATGACCACTTTGTTGTGCTTATACTATAAAAGGTTAAAGCAATAGGGGGCAAAGTACCTTCACTCAAACATACATTTACAGCATATCCAGCAAAACTTGCTAGCTCCAACCCATCTCCCTCCAGAGGCAACCATAGGTCTTTCTTCTTGCTGACCCTTGTCTTTGCGTAAGCTGTCCCCAATAAAGTCTATTTACTATTATTCTGGCTGGCATTGTGAAATTATTTTGAGCCCTACTGCAAGACACACAGTGATCATGAAAGGACCCATCTTGAATAACAAGTGGTAGCCACAGAGATTTACCCTGCACAAGTACCATATTCACATAATGAAAGGTGATTTCATTTTTAATGAACCAGCATTAAATAAATGTTGTAGATTGGATTCTACTGGTTTTATAGGTTACACATAATTAGCTTGTAAATTTGATTTGGATTGTGTTTATATAAGAGCTATAAGCATAAAGTGTTTATATCTGGCTCTATATTCACATTTAATCAGTATTTTAACAAAATAATTTAAATCAATACTTGCGGTTGGAAGATATCATTATGTTTGTGAATTCTGGGCTTTGCTCAAGCCCAGGGGAGTAACCCCAAGACTTCAGCAAACACATTTCTTGTTTTCCCAAGAGAAGAACTACCGAAGAGGGTACACCTGGCTAAAAATAACTTTCTATTGTACCACAGTGGCTATTACCTGAATAGCATTCTGAACATCGGGGTATGAGGAAGCCTGAATGAGAGAGATGTTACTCACCCCTCAGTATTAGAAAATACACTTTGGGATGACTTTCCCTCCACAGTCACAAGTTGTACTGAGTCAAGCATGCTTATTTGGTATTCCTAGAGCTTGATGGGAGAATCCCTTGATATAGAACTTTTCTTAGCCCTAAACTACTCAGGTGATTTCTGACCTTATCAAAATTAAAGACTCGTCTGGAGTTTGGAAAGGGAGCAGACATGCTAAGATATTATATCCTTACTAGAGGACTTAAAATATTCCCTTGAGTCTCCACATGGAATCAAGCAGTCCCAGTCTTACTCTGTGACACTAACATTGAGTTTGCCTAGGAAACTTAGAACAGTGGGGGTTATATCAGACACCAGAATCAAACCAAGTAGTACAAAGGTGAAGGATAAAGTCTCTGGATACACTGGAGTTTGTCTAGCAAATCTGTAATCCTAAATCCCATTTTCACTTCTACGCCGGCCTTTAGGGACCTCTTGACAAAGATGTGATCACTTGGAAATTAAGCCACAATGACTGCATCTCTAGTCAAGTTAAATTGGATTCCTCTCTCATTTGCTTTTCCATAAACCATTTAAGCTTTTGAGTTTCCCAACAAGCATAATTCACAAATTCATTGGCTTTTGGGGTTCTCGATATAACTTTAATTCTGAACTTAAATGAACTGGCTTATAACAATATTCTGAATATGTCAAATATCATTATTGATTCTCTCTTGGCATACTGTGGTCACTCTGTCGCCTACCTATATATTCATTCTTGCAGGGCATTAACATATAAGGTCAAAGTTCCAGGAGAGGATATTTAACCCCACTATTGCTGGTAACTGGAGACAAATGCAGCGGTTGGTTTTGTATAGACATGAAACAGCCAGCTGGAATAGCAATATATAACATTATCAAAATGTATCATGTGTCAAACGCTATTTTAATATACTGATTTTAATTGTTTTATTAAAATATCCAGATAGTATCAAATATGTTAATGTTTATATGTATTTTAAATCAGGCATCTGTTTTGCACTCTTTTAGGGAAGAGTTTGTATAACTGATTTCCTGTTTTGTATTGAATTAAACTAACCGGGTGAGTACAAAGCTCAAAGGAACTGTTCAGACATCCAAGGTAAGAGCTAAAAAATAGAACTATACTATTTAGTGGTGTGTGTGTGTGTGTGTGTGTGTGTGTGTGTGCTTTTAATTCCCATAAGGTATTTGAAGGAAATCATTTGAAGAACTGTAGTGGGTTAGTTGTTCTGGAAATGATGTTTTCTTAAAGAGAGAAAAAGATGAGATGGTACCAAAGAAATGGAATTTAAAAGAAACTTTGAATTAAGATTAAAATACAATGTAATGTCACAGTTCCTGGGAAGTCTTAAGACTTCTGGGTAAGTTTTAGTCATGACTGAAAATAAGGTGCCAGCCTTCTGATGACCACACTGTTCTCCCCGTAGCAACCCATCACAGCTTCCCTCCCTGCTCACACTCTCCATCTGGTGGAGCTCACGGGAGAAGACTCTGCCCTAACACGTTTTCTAAGAGTGTAGGCATGTCAAGGAACATCCAGTGTGTTTCTGAGGATTTTATTTCTATGCGCCCAACGAGCTGCCCGAAGGAAGTTAAGATGTAACATGTTACAGTTAGGGAAGGGAAAAAGACAAAGGCTCTCGTACCAGACAGAAAAAACCAACTCACCCAGAGATAGATTTAAAATATTGCCCAGAGGGGATAAACACACACACACACACACACACACACACACACACACAAACACACAGCTATATATGGATGTGAATGTATATGGATGTATACTATAAACAATATATCTATAAACATGTACATAGATCAATATACCGTACATCCATATGCGTGCACATGAAGACAGAGAGTGCATGCTTTCTTCAGGAAGAAGTTTGATCATTTCTAGTTTGATCTCTCTGGGCATAATCATTTAAATATTTATTACATATTTTAAAGGTCACCTGTATAGATATAGATATAGATATAAATGTGTTAACAGTAGCAACAGAAATATTTTTAAAATATTAAGGAATAAATTTAATTAGAAATGAGCAGAAATTTCCTGAAGAAAATGTTTTATCTCTACCGAGGCCCATACAAGAGGACCAATAAATCACATACCCTCTTCTTGGATAAAAACCTTTAACTTGTCAAGATGCCAATTCCATTTAGTTTAGTCTATAAATTTAGTAAGATCCAAATAAAAATACTAGAAAGGCTTTTAACCTTGTGAAATTGCAATTTTTCCCTTTTGTACAATTTTATTTGTTAATTTTTTTCAGAACAAAATTAAGTAACAGTGATGAGTTTTCATTGTCTCATTTTTTACTCTTACTTGAAATAGTTTTCACCATTAGGAGTTATGCCAGCATTGGCTGATACCACACACACACTGTAATGCATTAGTTAGATGGAATCAACTCAACATTTCCGTGTTCTCCTTATGCTGAACTTCATAAAAGGACAACGCAGCTTATCTCCCTTTCCACTTTTTTCTTGTGGCTTCCAATGCTGCCATTCACTGCCGCCTTCCCTTCACTACTGTCCTTTGCTGTCTCTGCCTCTTTAATCTGATGTCTACATATTGGAGATGACTCAGAACTTGTCTATCTAAACTCTTGCCCAATATAATCTCATTGGGTCTATGTATATAATCCTAATAAAAAAGCCAACCTGCACCTTTCATTTAAAAATAAATAGAAACACACATGCACACAAATATAAGTAAAGCGGGGGAAATCTGATCAAGATTGATGGCTTGTATCAATGTCAATATCCTAGTTGTGATATTGTATTGTTGGCTTTTGAAATGTTACCTTTGGGGGAAACTGGGTTAAGTATGCAAGAAATCTCCCTGTATTATTTATTACAACCGTATGTGAACCTTCAGTTATTTCAATAAAATTTCAATGAGAGAGAGAGATCAAAGATTATGTAACTCATTACACCAAAACATTTTCAGATGACTATTGTATTTAAATATATATTTTTAAAGGGGGGAGAAGGAGAGAGGGATCTGATTAAATTTTAATTTCCATATCAATAATTTTCTCTCGATTCTGATGTTTATAAAGTTTTTTTCAATGTAAAGAAATTACGTTTTAAAAGAGTCCTTTATTTTACCCAGTCTGTTATCATGCATTGATTTTGAGCTAATTCTGTATGTCAGCAATTCTTGCATTTGCACCAAATCTAAACCTCCTAACACATATATTCGACACTTCCTGAGCCCATCAAGTACACAAAAAATTTTACTATATGATCTCTTATTTAGTGAAACAAGCAGACCAAAGAAAAATGAAATGTTGAATGAGAATGTGATTCTGCCATACAAACCTTTATTTCTGCTAAATTCTGCACATGTGCAGCTCGGCTTAGAGGAATCCTGATGAAGATTGGTATCCAACTGAAGAGAGTAGAGAGTTAACCATGGGAGTCTGTCTGGGGTTCCCTGGCTTCCCTTGTTTTAGTCCTATACTACTCCTGCCCTTCATATTTCCTCTCCTTCTGCTCTTTTTTTTTTTAATATTTTATTTTTAAGTGATCTCTACACCCAACATGGGGCTGGAACTTAGAACCCTGAGATCGAGTCACGGGCTCTACGGACTGGGACTGAGCCAGTCAGGCACGCCTCCTTCTGTTCTTGAGGGTGGGAAGCACCACGCGTTCTTAACGTTCCTCGGGTGATTCCAATATGCAGCCCACTTTGAAGACCCCTGGTGTAGCCATTTATTTGGTGGTTGGCGAAGGTCTCTTCCTGTGGGTTTTGATGGAAGAGGAAGTTTTCCTAAACCGTGAAAGAACCGGGAGCTCTCCTGGTTGTCAGCCCCTACTTCCAGATACTTTTCAACCCTGTGACTATTTCCTCCGTTCCCTGGTGAAATGTACCCCCCACCATCTTACTCTCCAAATGCCTCTGTCTCCTCGCTCTGACCCGCGTCTCCAAGCTGCCAGGGCCCCCTACCCCATCTCGCTGTGTTCCCACCCACCGCATGGAAGAATCTGCCGCCTGAGTCTCTTCGGCCCCATCCTCCTTCCAAAGCGTGGTGGCAGTGCTCTTGCTTTCTGGAAAGGTCATTCCCTCTTCCTTGGCCCGGTCCCTCTTTCAGCGCTCTAGCATCCAGGGAAGCCAGAGCAGAGCAGCAGAAGAAACACTCTTGTGTGGACTACAGACCCCTGCGCGGAAGTGAGCTCGAGGGATGGAACATAGGAGAAAGGCAGGTGCACAAGGAACTAAGAATTGAGAGGTGAGTTCCAGACTGAGAGTGTAGGCAAGCGTGTCTGTATGTTAAACTGCATGTGGAAAAAGTATTCGTGGTTTTCATTTTGAATAACTAATGAAAAGGAAAACTAACATTTTGTCCTCATTCCGTATTGTGTAATACCTAGTAATTTTCTTGAATTGTTTATCATTTATATAATTATTGTGCAGCATGCAGATTTATGTATCTATATACATAAAATGTTATATATTTATATATATATAATTTTGTGCTACATGGATATATGTATGTATATATCAGACAAATTTATGAATTTTACTTCACAATGATGCCTACTACTGCTTGTATTACTCATGTGACAACTCATAGGTTTGTAAGATCATGTGGTATCTGAAGTTGTTGTGAAGTCCATTGTTTGATCTTTAACATATCCAATTACTGCAAACGAGTCCTGTTCTATCCAGTGATTCTTCACAGAGATTTTTACAATATTCTTGTCCAATAAGGTGCCACTCTTTTTCTGTGATCTGGTCTAAAAACAGGAGCGATTAACTGAAATATTTTCAGTACGTGGTGCATAGTTACAGAGCGTAGATAATATCCATTCTTCCAGCAGGGGGCTCTCTCACCATTGGAAGTATAGATGGGAAAAGATAAAAAATGATCCACTCAGCTGTTCGTTCAATTCATTTACTCACTCACCAAAATATCATTGAGTTCCTGCTCACTGCCAAATTCTGTTACTTTTCAGGGATACAGTAGGGAGGACTTTATTCTCCTGAAACTTAGAATCTAGTGTCCAATTTTTAGCTACCTCCACTAGAAACAAGCATTCCTTCCTGAGTAAAAGCTGGTATTACCAGGACACCCATTTGGAGATGAGGTGATTCTGCTTGCTGAGAAAGTAAGTACTTTGGAAGAGAGTTTGAGTACACGTTAAATTTGATTTGCTCTCCTCTGTGCTCTGAGAGATGTATTCCCTCCTGCAACTAGAAAAGAAATCTCTGTTTCTCCCATAGCCTCTCCTGAGAGCCAGCCACTGCTTTATTCTGAGGGGGAAAAAAAAGACTAATCTAGTGAGATAAGCTTTCTATGCCAACAATTTCAAATTTGTGCTCTTCGAATCTATTATTCTAAGAATGATGAGGGACTTAGGATGCAGGCATCGTAAACATCCCCTAGTGCAGTGGTAGTCAACTGGTTTCGTGCAAGGACCAATTCAAAAAAATTAAGATTTTTCAGATTACATTGTTGTTCTCCCTCCAAATAAAAATGACATCATTGTACCTTGTGGGAGAAGATCATTCTTACAAGTTGGATTATCCACTTGAATGAATGTTTTCAATGTAATAGAGAAGATTGGTGCTGCTTTATGGGCTTACTAAAACATTGACCTCTGAATATATTCAAGAGGGGAAAGGTCATGGCAGCTTCTGATCTATCTTCTTTACATTTGAGGCTAGATGCAGCCCAAGGCCCATAGCATGAACATTCCGGATGTAGTGTCCAACCCTCTCATTTTGCAGACTAGGGATCTAGAGCCCAGAGAGGGGGCAGGACTTATCCATGACACACAGTGAGCTCTCGGGACATCTTTTTTGAGAAATCATTTTTAAAGATTGTGAAATCATAGCATCTTAGAGCTAAAGTGAATCTTAGGAAGTCAATCAATCTAACCTTCTGCCCCGAGGGAAAGCCACTTTTCTAGCACCCCTAAAATGACACCGTACGAGCAGTGACAGATTGCTAACTGTCTTCTAGCTCTCAAAGGGGCCCACTCTGTCCTGAGTTTTCTCATTGTATAAAAGTCGTACAAGGGGCCCAAAGATAATTTCTTGCCATTGTTTCCAGTTTTTTGGTTTACATGTCTATAAAGAACTGTACTGCAGTTGCTTAAGGACAGTGATCGTAACTCCAGTTCCCTTATTCCAACTAAACATTTTCTATACCAACTTTTCAGCTATTTTTCATATGCTCTAGTTTCTCCTGACAGCCTCAGATCCCAACCAGACCCTAACATGTGATGCCATATGTGATGCTTTTCAGCTGAATCTGACAAGCAATGAGAATGGTGCAAGGGATGGCCATTTCCCAGAAAATATATTTTACCTGCAGAGAGATTAAAGAGGACTCATTCTGAGCAAGTGAAAGTTGCCTTTTGTGCCATTTCAACCTATGGAAGGCTTTTTCAGTTGAGCTAGGTCTCCAGGCTAAAGAACGAGTTTAGTTAGAGAAGCAAAAATCAAAACATTCCATGCATATGATAGCAATACAAATCAACCCAGAAATTCCAAACACTACTCCCTCCACCCAAGTTCCAGTGCCCAGGCTCAGGGTTAACTGGGCTAAAATGGGTCAGTGAATGCCTAAAGGTCAGTGCTGTCTCGGAGATACTACGTTGTCATGAAACACATATTCTCCAGTAGCTAGAGATAGAACTATAAGGCGTCTTTGGGTTTCAGTAATAAGCACACCAGGAAACCTACCGGGGAATCAACAATGCAAATTTCTTGTATTAATAAATAATATATGAATGTTTATGCAAATCAGTGAGTACAAAATACCCATTGCAACAATTTCCAGATTATTTCCATTTCCTAAAACTAGTTTTGGCTAATTAACCATGGTGGAAACTAATCTATTGCCCTCAATCTTGCTGAGACTCTTTATGATACTTTCAGCAGCTTGGCAGTCACTCACAACGGTCCCAGATTGATGCCAACCAGTCCACATTGGCAAATGCCCAGAATTTCATAGGAGTCTCCCACACCTTACATGAAGTGTCCTCTATATCTTTTCATCCAGAAACAAACCACATGCTTTACCTTATTGTCAGCACATCAGGGGAGACTTTCAGAGGCTTACAGTCATCATATTCACTGGGTCAAAAATAAGTTCACTTATGCGAGCCGTGGAAGAAACTATTTTAATTTTTATCTTCAGAAAATTTAGAAGTCACAGTACCAATCCCTCTCCCCATTTGAACTTGGCCCATGTTCAGTTTTACTGAGATCATGTTCTCATGTGTAAGCTATTAAAATATTTCACATACACTCCATTTACTCTCTTTGGAGACATCTTAGCCCTTGAACATGGGACATTAAGATAATAGCTAGTAATGTTCCTACTGCAATTTGTTGGGTATCTTGCAGAAACTATTTTGCCTTCACAGATCATCTATGCACACGTGTATTTTATTCACCCACGTTCTGCAGAGGAGGAAACTGGGTTTTAGAAGAGTGAATTCACTTGTCCAAGGTGCCTTAGGTAGGAGGTAACAGAACTGAGATTGGATCCCAGGTCTGCTTCCAGAGTTTATGCAAAGCACCACACTTCACAGAGGCTGCGGCTCGCTGAGGAAGGGAGAATCACGATTATGGCTCTGTATCTTCTACCTGGCCAGCATAAAAAATACCTGCTCTGGGAAGGACTCATTTCACGTCTGACAATTTTCTTAAATGTCAAACCAAATATGCACACCTGCTTCCTAAACACTTATTTTTGAAAATCCTAGAATCACTTTCAACCCGATGGTGAGATCCAAATCCATCAGCTCTTTTTCTCCCATTAGGAAGACAGCTTCATGTAATGAAAAGCACACAGAATTGGAAGTCAGAAAATGGGGTTTCACCATCTACTATTGTGGGTAAGTTATTCCCTGGAATCTAGTCTCTCAACCCTAAAATGCAAATAGTAATGTCATCAATTTCCTAGAGTTGCTGATCATTATTAAAGAAGAATAATATATGTACAAAATATTTCTCAAAATCCTGTACAAACATTCTAATTACTTTTATGCTTTGCATTTGTTGATATGATTTCTACTTTCTTCGTAGATGTAGCCATCTGGAATATTTCCGTATTTCCACAAGATGTCAACAGAGTGAAGGAATTTTCAAATGTTAACTTCCGTAGTTTGTCAAGCATACAATGAAAATGCTGAAGCTCAGATTTCCTTACCACTTCATTTTACTTGTTTTAACAAGTACAGAGAACAACGAACGGAGCTAACAATCATTCCCCATTACTTCTCCAACATAAAGCACTCAACTTTTTAATACACGTGAAGCAAGTAATAAGCACAGAAATACATAATTGCTTTTTAAGAAATACTTGCTTTTAGTTTACATTTCAGAGTAATGTGGAGGACTAAATTATTTTATTTAAATGATCTTTTGTCAGGTAAAACTCTCAGTATCATAATAGATTATGTAATGGGAGCATAGTCACGGGAAAAAGAGAATGACTTTTTAAAGGCATTAGACCTTAAACTCTATCAGTATTCATAAACCATAACAAAGACCACAACAATCTGTTAATGAAGTAAGATTATCAATCATGTTTTATATTATTTCTATATACAGGTAGACATACTCCGGTATTGCAACATTTTTTAAATGTAGATTTTTTAATCCGAGATTATCTTTCTTATAACAAAGAAATGCAATGCACATGTATTCATCTCGATGCTAACTTACAATTGAATTTCTTTCATCCTGTATCTTTTTATCTTTATGTCTGAAAAAAAAATCATGTTTAGGAAATGTGGTTCGGGGCGCCTGGGTGGCACAGCGGTTAAGCGTCTGCCTTCAGCTCAGGGCGTGATCCCGGCATTATGGGATCGACCCACATCGGGCTCTTCTGCTATGAGCCTGCTTCTTCCTCTCCCATTCCCCCTACTTGTGTTCCCTCTCTCGCTGGCTGTCTCTATCTCTGTTGAATAAATAAATAAAATCTTTAAAAAAATAAATAAAATCTTTAAAAAAAAAAAAAAAAAAAGGAAATGTGGTTCAATTTATACCTTCAGGGTCCTTCCCCATTCCAGTATCTGACCCAACTGTTAAGGTGCACCCTGTGCATTTCCTCTGCCTTTGCCATGATCCTGAACTATATTCCAAAAAGTTCCTGAGTCAAAGCCTGCTGTTATTCGTGGGGTGCCCCTCCTGCCAGGTTTTATCCTCTTCTAGCTACATTGAACTGTTTGCTTTGTGCATCCAGTCATCTGCAGGCAAACTGCTCCCTTCACGGGAGTAATGAAAGGCCAGTAGACAGGATATCAGCAATCCTCAGCCTCAACAGAAAAAGCTGGCTTTGACAGTAGTCCTAGAATATCCTATGCGTCAGACATTGTTTAAATATTGTACACGTATGAACTCAATGACTTCTTGCCATAACTCTGAGATAGGTACAATTATATTCCACATTTTATGGATGAGGAAACTGAGACACAGAGAGGTTAAGGAAGTCACCCAAGGTCACACAGCTAAGAAGTGCCAGAGTTGGGAATGCAATCCCATTTTAGGGATCATGCTCCTAGCACTTTGTTATATCACCTCTAAATGAATAAACTTGTGCACAAATAATTGTTCAAAGGACCACCCAGCATCTCTGCTTTTGGACAGGGAGTATTCTAGGACTTTGTTTTAGTCATTCATTAAATATTTATCGGTCTCTGCTAGTGCTGTTACACCAGGCATTGGAATACAAACCTGAGCAAAGCAAACAACAAACAGCCCTCATAGAATCCACAGCGACACACAAAAATCAAATAAACTCATAAATATGAAGTAAGAAGCCTTATATAAATAAAATACATGAGGTATCACTGCACCCCTAAAAATCATGTGCCTAGGGCACCTGGGGGGCTCAGGCAGTTAAGATCTGCCTTCAGCTCAGGTCATGATCCCACGGTCCTGGGATCGAGCCCGGCATCAGGTTCTCTGCTCAGCTGGGAGTCTGCTTTTTCCTCTCCCTCTCCCTCCGTGCTCTCCCTCTCTCTCTCTCCCTCTCTTTCCAATAAATAAATAAAATCTTTAAAAGAAAGATCATGGGCCCGTCTACTGGATTTCTTAGCATCCGCAACTCTTCTGCAGTTTTGCTGAGAGATAAGAAGGAGTCTGCTTGTGCCCGCAGTCTGTGAGCTAGTACGGATTTGCTTGCCTCCTTCCTTTGTGCCTTGTTTCTGGGGAAAGGCCTGGTTCCCACTCTACCACTTCTTAGTTTTGAGCAGCTCTATTCAACCAGCCCCATCTCATTCCTCCACTAGCGCAGAGCTGCCCCTTTGAAACTCAGCCCAGGCCACGATTCTATTTAAACCAGCAGTCCTCCGGGCCTTTGCCACTTGGCTGATGGCTGAGTTGTAGTGTTAGGCATATTGGCCCAGCTTCCGCTTCCCCTGGTTGCCCACATTCCTGCTACCTTCTACGCACACTTGCGAATACCTGGATCTGGTGTCAAATGCTGCCTTTATGCTTGTTACTCTGTGAATTCTACTAAGTTTCTCAACCTTTCTTAGCCCTCTCGTTTCATCTGTAAAATAAGAATAAAAATATCTACACCATAGACTTGAGTGGCTTAAATAAGATAAGACCTCTTAAGCAACTTTTAGTGTCTAACAGTCAGTAAATAAATTCATTCGTACAATGAATACTTACCCTTAGATACTGAGGATATTACCCAACAAGTACTTATCCCCAAGCACTGAGGATACATGGGTAAAAAAGACATAAATTGGTTTCTTCATTTGTGAAGGTTATATTCTATCAGGAGAGGCAGCTAAAAAGTAAAATAATGTAAATTGTTGTTGTTATTATTGTTTTGGGTTTGTCTTGGTTTTTGGTTTTTCTTTTAAGTAAGCTTCATGCCCAGCATGGAGCCCAGTGCAGGGCCCTAACTCGCGACACTAATAGTGAGACCCAAGCTGAGATCAAGAGTCGAATGCTCAACCAACTGAGCCACCCAAGTACCGCATAAAGTAATGTAAATGTTAAGTACTGTATAGGAAACAAACAAACAAAAATGCTGAGATAGAAACACAAGGGAGATTTACTATAGATTGTGGTCAAGAAAGGGGTGGGGGGAAGAGGCAGCCAGATAAAAGAGCATATGCAAAGGTCCCGAGGTGAGAAAGATTAGCAAGATTGAGGGCCCAAAGGACCACAGTGGCTAGAGCCTGGTAAGCCAGGGATGGAGTGGCACAAGAGGAGACTGGAGAGGTGAACCTAGTAAATGGTTTGGATCTTTCCTATAATTTAATTCCTCCTCCTCCCACTACCACCTCTAGCCCCATGTTGTTGTTTTTTAAAGAACAGATAGGTACTGCTACACAAAAGTCTAGTTGATTCCCATCTTAAGAATTCGTCGTGTTACTACTGATCCAGTCTTTATGGAATAAAGAAAATAAAGGTTGAGATGGACGGTATGATATACATCATGTTCTTCTGTTTTCTTCCTCTCTTCAAATGTTGGTGCACCCTGGGGACTCAGTCCTATTTCGTTCTTTCCCTCATAATCTGCTTCAGTCTCATGGCTTTATGTAGCATTTTTATGCCTGTAACTCCAGTTTATATCTCCAGCTCCGATTTCGCAGAGCTCCAGATGCATATCTTTTTTTTTTTTAAGATTTTTTATTTATTTATTTGACAGAGACAGCCAGCGAGAGAGGGAACACAAGCAGGGTGAGTGGGAGAGGAAGAAGCAGTTTCCTAGCAGAGGAGCCTGATGTGGGGCTCGATCCCACAACGCCGGGATCATGCCCTGAGCCGAAGGCAGATACTTAATGACTGCACCACCCAGGCACCCCTCCAGATGCATATCTAACAGCACACTTTACCTTACTACTTGGGTGTCCAAAATTAAGATGGTCAGAAGAGAGCCATACATTTTTGCCCTCCAGAAGTGTTCTTTCCCCAGACTTCCCCATCCCTACCACCATCCAACCTTTCATTCAAATCAAAATTGCAGATAAAATCTCTGACTCTTCCTTTTCTCCTACCCTCCTCCATCCAATCCATGAAGGCCTATCAGCTGGACAGCCACAGCAGATCCCTCATCTATTTCTCTGTCTCAACAGCCATCCTCTCGTAGGGTCAGTCTACAGTCACCTGGGCTACCTGAGCTACCGGAACAGTTTCCCAGATGGTCTACCTCTTTCCCACAGTCAGTTGTTTGTTTGTTATCCCAACAATCAAGTCTCCACACACCAGCCCCAGTGATCTGTTGAGGACATGAATGTAAATCACATCATGTCACTCCCCTGCTTATAACCTGCCATGCTTCCCACTGCACTTAGTATTCGATTTAGACACCTGACTGTGGACCATGAGACCCTAAACCATCCAGACCCTTAGCTTCCCTCTCTTACCTCACTTACTCTTCCTCTCCTCCTGTGTCACTACACTCCTGCCACCCTGTCTTCAAACACATCCCAACAGTTTCCACCCAAAGAGTTTCATGTGTCTTGTTCCCTCTGCCTTGTGCCCTGCCCCCTGACCTTTGGGGTCTGGCTTTCACCTGTCCTCTAGGTCATGTCTCAAGTACTTCTCTCTCAGAGAAGCCTTCCTTAGCTTCTAGTTTTAAAGAAGTCCTTCAGCCGAGATGCCCTTCAACAGATGACTGGATTAAGAAGCTGTGGTCCATATATACAATGGAATATTACTCAGCTATCAGAAAGAACGAATTCTCAACATTTGCTGCAACATGGACGGCACTGGAGGAGATAATGCTAAGTGAAATAAGTCAAGCAGAGAAAGACAATTATCATATGATTTCTCTCATCTATGGAACATAAGAACTAGGAGGATCGGTAGGGGAAGAAAGGGATAAAGAAAAGGGGGGTAATCAGAAGGGGGAATGAAACATGAGAGACTACGGACTATGAGAAACAAACTGAAGACTTCAGAGGGGAGGGGGTGGGGGAAGGGGATAGACTGGTGATGGGTAGTAAGGAGGGCACGTATTGCATGGTGCACTGGGTGTTATACGCAACTAATGAAGCATCAAACTTTACATCGGAATCTGGGGATGTACTGTATGGTGATTAACATAATATAATAAAATTAAATTAAAAAAAAATAAAGAAGTCCTTCATTCCCCTACTTATTCTCTGCAACAGCTCTGCCCAACAGAACCTCTGTGATGGAAATATTGGAAATGTTCTATAACCAGTGCTGTTCAACACAGTACCCATGAGCCAAGCCCATGTGGCTAGTGAGTACTTGAAATGCCGCTACTGCAGCTAAGGAACTGAAATTTTCTTTTTATTTCATTTTCATTTGTTTTAATATAATTAGTCCCATGTGCAGATAGGGGCTATCCTGTTGGACAGAACAGCTCTATAACATCACCATATTTTATTTTTCTCACTGCACTTGTAACTACCTGAAGTCATCATGTTCATTTCTTTTATAGTTCCATGAGGGCCAGGGTTCTGGTCTACCTAGAAAAAGTGCTGGACACACAAAAGGTCTCATATTGGTTATCACAAATTCAGCAGCTTAAACACACACATACACACACACACACACACACACACACACATTTATTATATCACAGTTCTCGGAGTCAGGAATCCTGGGCATGGTTTAGCTGGGAGCTTTGCTTCATTGTGTCTACAGGTCTACAATCAAGATGTTGGCAGGGCTGGGGTCTCATCCAAAAGCCTGACTGGGGAGGATTCTGCTTCTAAGCTCACATGGTTGTTGGCAGAGTTCCATTCTCTAAGGGCCACTAGAATGAGGGTCTGTTCCTGGCTGGCTGTTGACTGGAAGCTACCCTAAGTTCCTGGCCATGTAGGAACAACATGGCAGTGTATTCCATGCCAGCTTGCTTTATCAAAGCACGCAAGCCAAGAAGGGAAAAGAGAGATTTTGCTACCAAGACAGAAGTTGCCATCTTCTGTAAAGTAATCATGGAAACGATAGCTCATCACCTTTGCTGCATTCTTTTGTTTAGAAGCAGTTCTGTAGACCAACCTACCCTTGAAGGGAGAGGATTACTCAAGTGCATGAAAGCCAGGAGGCAGAGATCATGCCGGGCCATTTTAGGGGCCCACCCACCACAAGTGGTTATTAGCTATTAGCTGAATGGACAGATGAGTGGATAAAGGAAGACTCTATTCTGGCTGAGTAGCTGTGCCACTTACAACACTTTTGTTCCTCACTGTGGAAGGTAAAGCCTCTTGCATAAGAAATTATCAAGGAAAAAACAGAGAATCTTTCTCTGAAGAAATATGGAAAATTAAAAGAGCAGTGAAAAAGAAGCTCCTTAGCAAATTGGGCAGATCTTTACTTGATAACTACTAAAAGCACGGGCCCTGGATCATACTGCTCAGATTCGAACCCTAACACTGCATTTTCCCAGTTGTGTAGGTAACTTCCCCGTGCCTCAGTTTGCTTCTCGGATTGAGGTCGGGATTTAATAGATGTGGCCATCTTAGAACAGTGCTTGGCAAGGAGTAAACACTCAAGAAATGTTAACTATTACCGTTATTATTACTGCTACTACTACCAAATTTTGTGTTGAAAACACATTTTCTGCTTGGATTACTGTTAATGTGGTTCTTATAAGTTAATGATTAGATCACTCATGGTTCTTAGTTGCAGGCAAAAAAAACCCAACTCCAGCTGACATATGCAGAAAATGGCATTATTAAAAACATAAGGAGTGGCTCCCAGAATCACTGGAAGCACTAAAGAACTGGGGTGGGGCTGCAGCCAATAACACCATGCAGAATCATGAGGCAGAGCCTGTCTGGTGAGACCCTTGCCCTCACCATCCCCACTACTGCATTGTCACCTCTGAACCTCAGAAGTGATGACCTTCATCACCAACACCCCCAGTCCCAGATGCTGCAGAAGGCCATCTGCCCTAAGGAACTGAGTCTCCTTCATCAGTCACCACCACAGAGCTGGAATCTCATAGCCCCCACATCACTGGCTCTGGGCTCTCAGCTGGCACCACGTGACTGATGGAGGCTAGGTCTCAGACGGAGGCCAGACAAGCAAGAATTTGGCATTTTCTTCCTCTATGATTGTAAATAGGCCTGCTTCTTTCCAAGATTCATTAGAAGGGGAATTCCCAAAACAGAAGATGAGCATTCCAATGCTGGACAGCCAAAATAACTTCTAAAGGCAAATGTCCACTAAAGTGGTCAGTAACGATTTCTCTATCACGAGCATGATTTTTTAATCCGTGCATTAAAAATTCAGTAATTTCCTGCAGAGAAGTTCTCGCAAGGATTTACATCTCTCATTAAATTCCTTTCTAAGTTGAAATGATAGTCTTGGAGCTAAAGTGAAAGATTGGTCAAAATACGAATAGTTTGACTGATTTATTTGTGCCTTATTTTTTCACCAGTGGATTTTCCTTTTCCAGAAAATCGTTAATTGCACATTATATTCTCCATCAAGACTTGTACCCTTTCAGCACTCAGATGCCGTGATATAACAAGCCTCTTGCCCTATAAAAAGTAAGATTAGTCTCTATTCGTGACCTCCTTGGAAGAAGTTCAAATTCTTATTGCTTGTGGTATTTTATTTTAATTTTATTTTTCTGTGAGACAGTCATGAGAGTTTCTTTCATCAGAAACTTCAGAATAGATGGCTTTGAGCCCTTGTGATTCAGCACCAGTGAACTCGATATCCAGCAAAGCCTCCTCCACACACCAGAGAAGGAGCCTCTGACACCAAGGTCAAATCCAGATGGTCCTCCAAAAAGATTGTACCGTTTTACATGCCTACCAACAGCTTAAAGTTGATACAAAAGAAAGACTCTTTGGGGAAAGAGTCTTTTCTCTCTAATCAGTCTTTCTCAGGAAGAAATTTCTGCTTTGGGGAATATTCTACTTCCATTATCTCAAGAATCTGGAATTTTTCTCTAGTCTTTTACCTTCAGGCCACAATTTCCCCTTTTATTTTTCCCTGATACTACTGTAGATAGGTTGCCCAATAACCACACATTTGGCAATTTGATCATATTCCTTTAAAAATACTTTATAACAGTGTGAGGGGAAAAAACCAAACATTGAGATGCAATCCATGTGCAGATTGGTAAACTTGAAGTTTAAATCTTGGTTACCTAATTCAGCTTGATTCATTTTAGTTAATGGTTCTCAACCAGGGGTGGCTTGGCCCCTTTGGGGACATTGGCAATGTCTGGAGGCATTTTGGTAGTCACAGGTGGAGATAGGGAGGAGTGATGCTACTGAAATCTGTTGGGTAGAGGCCAAGGATATTGCTAAACCCCCTACAAGGCACAAGACCATTCTCTACAACAAAAAATTATCCCAGTCAAGGTGTCAGTTGTGCCGAGGTTGAGAAATCCTCATGAACACAATGACTTTCATAGGCATTTCCAGTTTTCCTTCCTCAATCCATAGTTCTGTCCCTTCCTGGCAGACAGACACCTCTTCTGACTCTCAGGTCTTTAAAAAACCAAGATTCTTCCTGAGAGGTCGTTCCAGATTGCATCCTCAAGCCTGAACTGTGGAGGATGAAGCTGTGCCCTAATCTCCCATTCTGAATATTCTGTGAACCAAATTACCTTGGTAAATACTCCTTGGTTTTGAGCCTTTTCTGAAACACTCCTACTCAGTTATGTGTATCTGAACCTGGGACTTTAACAAATTCAACTCCTGTTCTTATCACACTGTGCATGTCCACCTTCAGTTTTTCTAAAAATTATAGTTCTAAAGCCCTGATGGGCATCCACGTTCTCCACCTACAGTCTATGCAGCCTTGGAAAGTCATCTAAGCTCTTTCCACTTTACATCCATATCTGCAAAATGATATAATAAAACTAGCTTCACAGGGTAGTTTGATCAGATGAAATAATGTAAAAACCTTTAATCATCTCTAAAACAGTAGAAAGTTTGCTTTTACTGTTAGTATTCTTTTTCTCCCCACCTTCTTTTCATACCCTGCTCTCCTAAGGTTAATACGTGTAGGGCTTTCTGGTGAGGATGTCACATTGTGTACCAGTCAAGTATTTAGTTTCAGCAACAAAACCAGTATACCTGTAACATGCATTTGTATTACATTTGGCCCTACCCATAAAGACAGTGAATTACATAGTCACATGTTTTGAAGAATAGAGAAAGCAACACACTGCAATTAGACCCTCCCCCAATTTAGCAGAAAAAAAAATTACAGATGGGTCAGGATTTTTACCATATAGTGCCTGGGAATAGAAAATAAAGTGAAACATCATAAAAGAGCTTATTTTTTCATAAGAACAATCTGACGATTTGTGGTTGAAAAAATGGCATCAAATAAAGCAAAGGAAGAACAAACAATAAATAAAGTTCCATAATCTTTGAAAAAGAAATATACTCCAAGCCATAGAAAATAAATATAAATGCATTGCGTGTATTGATACATGATATTTTTGTTAGTTTTAACATTTATAAGACTTTTTACTGATGACTTGGATTGTTCATTTTATGAAAACACAGCTCATGGAAGTTTGAATTGTTGTCTTCTATTTTTCTTAGTAAATTTTCCTAAATTTAGCAGAAATAATCAGCCTCTTTCCATCTACCTTGGAGAGTCTTGCCACACTGAGATCATTATTCAGAGTCACTGCAAGATTTAAGCATTTGAATCTTTCCCAAAGAACTTTAGTTCAATTTCTTCTATCCTCCAGCATTGGATGGGAAAACAAACCACACAAGGAAAGCTATAAAGAAAGAAGTGACAAAAAGGACATAATCCATTGGCTGTGAGCATTGGAAGATATTAATGACTTCCCTGTGGAAGGACAGAGCTTTTTGAAGGTTGGGCCATGGAGACACACTCATCTCTCTTCCTCGTACTGCTCCCCTGGGTTACTGCCCAGAGTCAGCAGCATGAAATACTAATTCAGAGACTGTGGAATGAGTGAGTCTATTCACAACAAAGTGAATCGTAGGTGTTAGTTACCCAGTAACACGCGCTAGTATCCATTTGTCTGTATTTCCTAATAACTTTTCACTTTTATAAAATATGATTCTTTCACCCCATATGTATTCTTTAGTAAGTACCTATAAAGAAAAACATTTCAGAATTATGATAGTCAGGAATGTTACAAATGCAGACATTCTGATGTGTGTGTGTGTTGAATCAAACATCCATTTCCCTCCAGCTACAAGCATGTTTTTGGAAGTTACTTCTGATGCATGTGATCAGACTTTATACAGTCTCCATGATGTTATCTAATCACCGCTGGCAATTTACTGGTGCCTGCTCTTGTAGGCAGATGGTTGTGTTTATAGTCCAACGAGATTTTAACTCTTCCTTCGAGAAGTCTTTAGTTGTGTCACAATCTCAGCTCAGTGTGGCAGACTTCGCAAGCCGAATCTCTGTCTCTTCATCTGTCCAGTCTAGGACAGTTTCCAAAGGGTCTCTTTCAGCAATTGCTGTCACTTGTGGCAGTGTGACATTTGCCCCTCCTACTGTAGGCTCAGGATTGCAAAGTTAACACTTCAGAGACCATTCGTCTCAACTCAGGGATGTGCCAAAAATTCAGGTACTGCCAAGGATGAGTAGCGGTGCCTGGCGCAGGAATCGACATAGGTAGGGATGAATAAAATGAAAAACAGCATACTTTTGTATTGATTGTGTTTTGTCCAAACAATACAGCTGTTTCCATAACCAAGGCATTAACAGTAAGTTATCCTGTAAGAATTAAATATAAAAAATGACACATAATTCAGAACATAGAAGAAATTCAAATGTCTTAGAAGAGTTAAGTTTTTACAAATGAGAGTCTACTAAGTCCGGATGTCCCCTTATCTGAGCTAAACGTCTCTCTTTGGCCAACTGAACTCACCATCTTCCTAAAATGACTCCTCTCGTCTCAGCTAAGCAAACCAAAGTCTGAGTCTGCTGTTGCCACCATGCCCCAGTCCTTGGAAGGGACCTTCTGAGGGATCAGAGCTGTATATTTCCTGGCCCCTGATGTTCTTCGCCTTCCACATTGAAGCTGTTTAAGATTAACTTACTCCCATTCTCAAAATGAGCCTAGATCCTTTGAAGCAGAAACACCTGGGCAGCTCTCTCTAGCACCATACTCAATCACTTTGGTTGTGTGCCCAGCCCAAATGAGGTGGCCTCCCAAATCTATGGCCACATATGCCACGTGGCCTGTATTCTGGCCTTCTAGCCCAACTCTGGTCTTGGACCATGGCTCACTGATTCATGAGCACCTGCTGCCTGGAATCGGTGCCGATACCATGCATTTATTTGAGAAGGCTTAATCAGGTCATGATGAAGTACAAGGTTCCTTGAATCTTCATCTTGAAATGGTTGAACTGTAAGGGTCTTAGCTGTGCGTGACACTGAGTCTGCATGAAGCACATGACCTACATGAGAGCTTGAAAGAAGCAAGAGAAATGGGAAACTGAATTTTATGCTCACGCAGACGTTCTGTGTGATGTTAATGCCATTTTAGTACGGCATGTTCTTTAGCACTGCATTTTCACGTTGGAAAAGTCAGGAATATTCTATACGCCATGCTTTCTCCCTCCCCCGCCCCGCCCTGCCAAGAAAATCCCTACAACACATTCAGCAAGTCCGCATTATTGTCAGGACTAGCTCTAACTTTTCACTTACACATTCCTTCTATCTGAGCCCCACCCAATCCCTGATTCTATCAAGCTAATACCTACCTTGGCCTTTGCAATTGTTGCTCCTTCCACTTGGGATGCTCTCCCTGCAGAAGGTTGAGTGGCTCACTCCTCATCCCAGTCTCAGCTCAAATACTCTGCTCTTAAGGAGGCTTCTAGCTAACATGGCCTCCCTCCAACAATACTCACTACTATAACACTCTCCTTTAGTTTCTTCATAGCACTAAATACTACCTAAATCACCTTATTAATTTATTTGTTTATTACCTATCTCCCCCACCAGAATATTTATCTTCATGAGAACAGGGATCTCATCCGTCTTAGTTACCACTTCCTTCTGGATTCCTAAAATAGTGTCCAGCACTGAATAAATACTTACTGAATTAATCATTTATTGTAAATTCATATGACATTTGAATATCTGGTAGAGCTATGTCCACCTCATTACTCTTTCTTGTCATCTCACCTTTGTAAACTTTTTACTGCAATAACTCAAATTCCTTCAATTTAATTGGACATAAGTTCTGCTCTACATAGATACATAACAATAAAAATAATTTCATCTTTCTGACTCTTGAATTTATATTAGTTGATAGGAAACTTAGAAAATATTAAAAAGCATAAGGAAGAAAGCAAGAAATCAACCCTACTCTTACAACTCAGAGACTGGTATGATTAATATTCATTTGATGTGTGTATTTTTAAGTGTGGGTATATATATATATATATATATATATATATATATATAAATTAAGAGTTCTGCACTCAATTCCACCATGCATGTGTCATGTGGAGTTTGGGGTGGAGGGGTGCTCTATACACCAACAAGAGATATTTGGATACCAGCTGAGTGTCCTACAATTCAACTCAATTCTGATACTATCTACCCAGAGATGGCATAGGATTCCACTGGTTAAGGGTTCAGTCTTACAAGACTGTCCCCTCAACACACACACACACACACACACGCATGCACACATGCACGTGCACACATACAACTTCAGACTCCAGTGTAAGCCCAGGTTGTCACCTGTGCTTCTAACTGGCTATAGACTGGAGGTTCCCCTGACCCCCTCCTTTGGTTCAATTAATTTGCTAGACTGGCTCACAGGACTCAGAGAAACATTTTATTTACTAGATTACTAGTTCATTATAAAATAATAAAACTCAGGAACAGCCAGATGGAAGAGATGGTGGGGACAGGATGGGGAAAGGACGTAGAGCTTCTATGCCCTCTCCAGGTGCGTAACTCTCCCAACATCTCTGTATGTTCACCAACCAACACAGAAGCTCTACGAACTCCATTCTTTTGGGTTTTTATGGCGGCTTCATAACACAAGCATGACTGATTAAGTCATTGGCCACTGGTGATTGATTCAACCTTCAGCCCCTCTTCTCTCCCCAGAGGTCAGAAGGTGGTTGGTTCTTTTGGCAACAAGCCCCATCCCTAGGTGGGGTCCAAAAGTCACCTTGTTAATATAACAGAAGATACCTTTGTAGCTCTCATCATTTAGGAAATTCCAAGGGTTTAGGAACTATGTGCCAGAAACAGAGGACAAAAACAAAATACATATTTCTTATAAGTCACAATATCACAATAATACTCTCACAGATCCAATTTTACTATCTCAAATTAAAAGGGCATATTCCAGTTCACCTGTTCTGCTGAACACCGTCAGTGCTAACCTATGGGAAAGTAATGGTATGATGTAAGGGAGAGATCAGGGACTGCAATAAAGGGTATTTTCACAGTTTACATACAATGATGTTTTCTTAAAATTTTAAAAATAAGGATGCATTCATGTATTCCTTTTGTAATATGAAAATAAAAGGACATGGTCTCAGTTAAAATTGTCATGGCCCTATTTAAGATTATGATTTTGTGTGTGTGTATTTTGAAGCAGGTCTCAAAATTATTTTAAAAAACTATTTAGACCCTGTTTGCATGCATTGTTTTGGCTCACCACTATGCAAAGGTGAGATGACTATTCAGGCATGAATCTTGGTTAATTAAGGCTCTTTTTTAAGAAAAATATTTTATTTATTTATTTGAGAGAGGGAGAGAATGCATGAGTGGGGGAGAAGGGGCAGTGGGAGAGGGAGAAGCAGACTCTCTGCTGAGCAGGGAGCCCAATGCGGGGCTCGATCCCAGGACCCTGAGATCATGACCTGAGCCGAAGGCAGACGCTTAACCGACTGAGCCACCCAGGCGCCCCTAAAGTTCTCAATTATACTAGGTGAATTAACCCATTCAGTAATTCAGTAAATATTTTCTGAGCACCTGCTATGAGCCAGTGTAGTGATATTCAGTATATAACTTAGAGCAAGATAGACAATATTCTTGTCCTCATTAAGCCTACCTTCTAATGCAAGAGGCAGACAATAAATTGATATTTTATTCAGAATAGGCTAGATTATTTTGCAATGATATACAACCTCCCAAATCTTAGTAGCTTAAAAAAAAGGTTTATTTCTTACTGATGCCACATGCCTATCACAGGTTGACAGGGGAATTTGCTTCTAATAGATTCTCAGGAACCCAGGTCGAGGGTTGCCTATTGGAAAAAGTACATTGGAGGAGGTCAAAATACCATTTAAATGTTTAAATGTTCTGAACTAGAAGTGATTTAATATCATTATGTTCATAAGTCATTTGCCAGAACTAGTCACATGGACCCACCTAACTGCTAGGGGACCAAAAAGGGCTCTGAAGTGGGAAGCATGAGCAGATGAGACCAGTGACAGTAATCTGCCCTTCTGATCATTACATATTAGGTTTATGTTTCTTCCCATATGCAAATACATGCATACCACCTCTAGAGAAATAACCCCAAAAGTTCTATCACAGTGTCAAGCTCAAAGTCCAAGATCTCACAGTACTTGGGCCTTGATGTATCTTCTCTTGATCTGGAGACATATGAACCAAATAAACAAAATATCTGCACTATCCTCCCTATCTCTCCACGCCACTCCCAATATATAATGGTAGAATAGGAACAGGATAACTATCATAAATACTCCCATTTGAAAGGGAGAAGAATAGTAGCCATTGTTAGTCCGTGACAATTGTGGAATCCTGCCAGGCAGACACTGAGGGTCTTAGACACTGGGCAGGGAATGTTCCTTGGTTCTGCACCACTTCTGATCCATGCTAGGCTCTCCTCTCCCATCGCATTGTTTTCTGGGGTCCTTAGCTCCACCTTCCACCTTCTAGAAGAGTTCTTTTCCATTATTGTCCAGGTCCTTGGATTAAGTGAGCATTGGAGAATATATCCTTCTCAATTTTTGAACAGCTTTCTCAGACTACTTCCTGTTCATCCTGCTCACAGAAAGTTGAGACCCAGGGGTCATTCTAGTCTCATTTACAGTTTCCTTTAGCACTCACTGCTAGATATTTTGGCACCAAACTAAAAAAATGTAGTCAACTTCTTCTACATTTGAGTCAAGTCTGTTCCATGTGCCATAGTCACAACCATTGTGTTTTCTGAGACACACATTTTTCTTTTATTTCTCTTGTGGGTAGCTTGAGCTCATCAGGCTTTGTCAATGGGAAGCCTTGTACCATTTTATTCAACTGAAAGGATTTACTGGGCACCACTTTAATATACTCAGAGATTTCATCATGAGTGTGACTGTCATATCCTTGATTTGATCCTTGACACAAGGCTGAGTTCTAATCAGTCTTTTTGTTCATCTCGGCTATGGATGATAATCATTTGTATTTTCCAATGATGCAAGTCTCCAAATCTCTGGACTCTCTTTGATCTCTTTCAGTTCTAATTGCAAGCTGGACACTTATTTCTGTTTTATCTCCCCCTGTAGTATCTTATGCAATCAGTAATTACCAACACCCAAATGGACATAACAAATGCATACAGAACATCCCATCTGACAGCAGCAGAATATGCATTCTTATCAAGTGTACATGAAACATTCATTAGGATAGATCATATGTCTCAACAAATTAAAGAAGACATAAATTATATGAAATATCTTTTCCAACCATAGTGGTATGAAACTAGAAACAAAAGGAAAGCTGGAAAATCCACAAAAATATGGAAATTAAACAATTCAGTCTTGAACAACCAATGGGTCAAAGGAGAAATCAAAAGGGAAATTAAAAAAAAAAATCTCGAGACAGATGAAAATGGAAACACAACATACCAAAACTTATGAGATGCAGCAAAAGCAGTTCTAACAGGAAAATTTATTGCTATAAATGCATACATTAAGAAAAAAGAAAGCTCTCAAATAAAACTAACATTACACCTCAAGGAACTAGAAAAGAAGAATAAACTAAGCCTAATGTTAAAAGGAAGGAAATAATAAAGACTAGAGACTAAATAGAGAACAAGAAAACAATAGAAAAGATTAACAAAATAAGAGTTGGCTCTTTGAAAAGATAAGCAATCATGACAAACCTTAGCCCAACTATTTGAGGAAAGAAAGAGGACTCAAAAAAATAAAATAGAAATGGAGAGGAAATGTTACAATAAATACCGCGCAAATACAAAGGGTCATAAGAGACTGCTATGAACAATTATATGCCTAGGTTGTTCTGGGATAACACAGAAGATTCCTAGAAACATACAACCTACCAAGACTGAATCATGAAGAGATAGAAAATCTAAACAGAGTAAGAAAGTAAGAGATTGAATCAGTAATCAAAAACCTCCCAACAAAGTCCAGGACTTTGGTTTCAGTCATAAATTCTACTGAAGCACTCGAAAGATTAATAACAATCCTTCTTAAACTTTTCTAAAACACTGAAGAGGAGGAAATGCTCCCAAACTCCTTTTACAAGGCCAAAATTAACTGGATGCCAAAGCTAAATAAGGACACTATTAGAAAAGAAAACTAATAAGTTTTCTATACTGATAAGTATAGATGCAAAAATTCTCAACAAAGTATTAGCAAATTAATTCAAACAGAACATTAAAAGGTTCATACACCATGATCAAATGTATTTATCCCTGGGATACAAGGACAGCTCAACATACACACATCAATAAATGGGGAACACCACATTAAGAGAAGGAAAGACAAAAATCATGATCATATCAATAGATGCAGATGAAGGTGAAGCATTTGATGAAATTCAACATCCTTTCATGACAAAACTCTTAACAACTGGGTATTGAAAGAATGTACCTCAACATAATAAAAGCTGTATATGACAAGCCCACAGCTAACATTATAGTCAAGGATGAAAGATTGAAAACTTTTCCTTTAAGATCAGGAACAAAACAAGGATGTCCACTCTTACCACTCATTCTACATAGTACTGGAAGTCCTAACTGAAACAGACAAGAAAAAATAAATAAAAGGCATCCAAATTTGAAAGGAAGAAGTAAAATTGTTTGCATATGACATGATCTGACATATAGAAAACCTTAAAAACGTACCAAAAAACTGTTAAAACTGATCAATGAATTCAGTATAGTTTCAGGATACAAAATCAACATATAAAAATCAGTTGCATTTCTGTACACTTAACAATGAACTATCGGAAAAAGAAATAAAATAATCCCCATTCAAAATAACATCAAAAATAATATAATACTTAGGAATAAATTTAACCAAGAAGGTAAAAGATCTATACATTGAAAACTGTATGACATTGGTGAAAGAAATTGAAGAGGAGACAAAGGCAATGATGTCCCATGTTCATGGATTAGAAAAATTAATATTGTCAAAATGTCTATACTCCCCAGAGCGATCTGTAGATTTAATGCAACCCCTAGGAAAATTCCAACAGCATTTTTTACAGAAATAGAAAAAAAATCCTAAAATTAGTATGGAACCACAAAAGACCTCAAATAGTCAAAGCAATCCTGGGAAAGAAGAACAAAGCTGGAGGCATCAAACTTCATGATTTCAAAACACATTACAAAGCCATAGTAATCAAAACAAATCATACCAGCATAAAAACAGACACATAGACCAATGGAACACAATAGAGAGCCCAGAAATCAACCCACACATGTACAGTCAACTAACATTTGAAAAGGGAGCCAAGAAGACTTGGTGGGGAAAACATAGTGTTTTCAATAAATCTTGCTGGGAAAACTGGACAGCCACATGCAAAACAATGAAATTAGACCAATATCTTACACCACTTAAAAATTAACTTCGAATGGATTAAAGACTTAAATATAAGACTTGAAACCATAAAACTCCTAGAAGAAAATGTAGGAAATTGCTTCTTGACATTTGTCTTGGCGATGAGTTTTTGGATATGATACCCAAAACACAGGGAACAAAAGTAAAAATTAACAAGTGGGAATATATGAAACTAAAAAGATTCTGCACAGGAAAAGAAACAATCAACAAAATGAAAAGATAATCTATAGAATTAGAGAAAATATTTGCAAATTATATATCTGATAAGGGGTTAATATCCAAAATATATATGGAATTTATACAACTCCATAGCAAAATAACAAAGTATCCAATTTAAAAATGGGCAAAAGACTTGAATAAGCATTTTTGCAAAGAAAATATGCAAATGGGCAACAGTTACGGGAAAAGGTACCCGACATCAGTAATCATCAGGGAAATGCTAGTCAAAACCACAGTGAGACATCTCCTCACACCTGTTAGAATAGCTATTATGAAAGAGACAAGAGATAATAAGTGTTGGCAAGGATGTGAAGAAAAGAGCCTTTGTGTGCTGTTGGTGGGAATGTGAATGGGTGCAGCCACTTGGAAAACAGTATGGAGGTTCCTCAAAAAATTAAAAATAGAACAACCCTATGATTCAGCAATTCCAATTCTGGGTATATGTCCAAAGGAAACAAAATCACTATCCCAAACTGACTTCTGCACACCCATGTTCACTGCAGCATACAATAGCCAAGAGATGGAAAACAGCTAAGTGTCCACTGACAGAGGAATAGCTAAAGAAAATGTAGTACATACACACAGTGGAATATTATTCAGCCATTAAAAGGATGGAAATCCAGCCATTTGTGACAACATGGATGAATTTTGAAGATAATATGTTAACTGAAATAAGTCAGACAGAGGAAGACAAATACTCTATGATCTTGATCATATATGTGGGATCTGAAACACCAAACCAAAAAAGAGAGTAAATGGGTTGTTGCCAGAGGCTAGAGGGTGGGAGAAATGGATGGCAGTGGCCAAAGGGTGTAGAATTCCAGTTATAAAATGAATAAGTTCTGAGGATCTAATGTATAGCATGGTGACTATAGTTAATACTGTATTGTATACCTGAAAGTTGCTAAGAGAGTAGATCTTAAAAGTTCTCAGCACACACACACACACACACACACACAGGTGATAGATGTGTTTACCATCCTCACTGAAGTAATCATTTTGCAACATATGCATATATCATATCATCACATTATATATTTTAAACTTACACAGTGTTATATGTCAATTATATCTCAGTAAAGCGGGGAAAAATAAATAAAAATATGCCCCCCCCAAAGTAGTTAACAACATGTGCTACCAGCTTTCCATTCTCTAGCCTCTTCTACTAGGGCTACAAATGTACAGGGTACATTATCTGCCTTCCGGGCTTCACTATGCTACCAGAGGAGATTGTTTTGCCAAATGTTTCACTCCTGTGAACATGAATCATCATCCTTATGGTTTCTAATATCACTTCCTTTGTTGTGTACTATTTAGCCCATAAGCCAATGCCATCTATTTAAGATTTTTGTTTTAGTAACAGCTCCCTTCTGACAATAATTTCTGTATCAGTCAAGATTGGCTCAGTGTTGCTGCAGTAATAAACACCAAATTCTCAGTGGCTGAAAAGTTTAATTATTTTTTACTGCATATCCATTGTGGGATGGTGGGGGAGCTCTGCTCAATAGAGTCACTCAGAAACTCAGGCTGGTGATAGCTGCTGTCTTGAATGTTGCTGGTGGCTGTAGCAGAGGGAATCAAGAGCTCTGAAGGGTCTTGCATTGGCAAGCCTGGAAATGACTCATATTACTTCTGCTCATAACTAATAGGCCAAAATTAGTTACATGACATTACTCAACCACGAGGAAGCCAGGAAGAGCAATTCTCTCTTGCGCTCAGGATGATAGACGAAAGGAAATATTTGTGGAGCACCATGAATACCTAGCAAAGTAAGTAAACAAACAAAAATAATAATGAAAAATCTGTGATAAGTGAGGTAAAAGGGGGAAAAACTGAGCTATCTGGTAGAAGTAATTGAGGGACCTATTTAAAGTGGATGGTCTGGGAGGTCTCTCTGATGATGTAACATCTGCATTGAGACCTTGAAGTTCAGGAGTGAGCAAGAATGAAAAGAACTTTCCAGACAGGAAACAAGCACATCAGCCCTCGGGTAGAATGAGCTTGGTTTTCCCTAAAACTGACAGAAGACAAGTTTTGGGGGAACTCAAGAATCAATGGGGGTGGGAGGGGAGTGTTGTAAGTTGGGAGAGACATCAGAGTCAGATCACAGAAGACCATAGAAATAATTAGGATTTTATCCTAAATGCCATGGGAAGCCATTGGAAGGTCTTAGGGTGAAAAGTGCCTGTTGGATCTATGTGTGAAAAAGGTAACTCCAGCTATGTGAGGAATTACAGGGAAAAGAGAGTGAAAATGGGAGACCAGCTGGGAGGGTAATGAAGCAGTGCAGACAGAGATGATGGGACTGGGAAGGGTCACGGAAGGTAATCAGTAGTGAAGATGGTAAGTGGCGAACAATTTAAGATGTATTTTGAAGGCCTTACTGTTGGATTGAATAAAAGAGAAAGATCAGGAATGATAGGAGTTATTTATGACTTCCATTGTCAAAGATAAAGCCAGACACTACTTAAATTGGTAAGTGGTAAGGACAGATTTTTATCAGTAATAACTTGTTACAATCAAAAACAGAGACCAGCCTTGAAAATTCCCTGAGCAGACAATACCAGTTTAGTCATACAAACAAAGATCAATTTACCTTATTTTGCAAGACTAACTTGACCTGGGTCATTTCTTACTTACACCTCTGAAAATCACAAGCCAAGCTTAAATTGTTCCCAAAGGTTGATTTGAGCAGTGCCCTATCATTTAGGAGAATTCTAATATTATAACCAGTCACTGTGAAGAATAAACAGTCTGCTTTCCCACTACATCAGCTGCTTTATAGCAATATACCCCTGAGCCTCATTACATGTTTTGGTTTGAGTGCTCCTGGTTTGCAAACTGTCTTTTTGGTATGTGCACAATAAACTTTGACTAATTACTACTTCCGGTAATTCATTCATTTTACTTCTGTTATGTTTGAACTTTTGACAAACTATTACTATAGGGAAAAGAATCCAATGTGAAATGAACTCAACTTTGATATGTATGGAGATTAATGGGTATTTTAAAGGAAGAATGAAGGAGTAAAGGGGAGGCAAGTGGGGGCTCAACAGAGTAAATGCAAGTAGGCCCACTGTGTATGCTAGCTGGCAATCACTGAAGTTAGGATTCTACCTTCCAACAGAGACTGGGAGACAGAGGCCCTAACCTCAGGTATTAGCTGAAACGAAAAGAAAAAAAAAAATTGGCAGCCTTGAGTTTTCTCAGGCAGGCACTTTAAGGGGTCTGAGGTCATCTTAGGATGTGGCCTCGATCTGTTAGGAACTACATTAGCATTTGTTCAAGTTTTTATAAGTCAAGGTTGAGGCCTAGTTGAGCATAGGGCTCAGAGAAGCCTGGCTACAGTCTGGTCAAGGAGAGAATCTTTGTCACATGTTTCTGATTCTAGTGACATGTGGTTGGTGATGTCATTCATAGACAAGGAGAAGTCTATGGGGACAACTAAGTTTAGAATCTAGAGGAGACCAAAGCCAATGTTAAGTTTGAAACATTTGAATGGCCAAGAAGTTAAATATAAGAATGGATCATAGTAGAAGTCTGAGCTAGAGATATAAATATAAAACAAGACCTGTCATCATGATGTAACTCAAAGATCACACAGGTGGGAGTGGGAGATCAAGAAGACATAGGGACTCTAGGATTTGCCTTACAAATTACTCCTTGAGATTTTTTTCCAGAAATGTATCACCATTAGGTAGATGGATCTGTGTTTTTGTGAGAAAGTCAAATTAACAGAACATCAATCAAGGTAGCTGTCAAATCAAAAATATTTTATTTTTCTTTTGATTTGAAACCTATCTCCATTTACTATTTCTAAATCATAGCAAAAAAAAATACATTTATTGAACACTACTGTTCCCATTTGGCATATGTGGCAAACTGAACACAGAAGGGTTAAATAACTTCTGCCTTACAAAATTAGTAAGGGTTGGGTCCTGTATTCAAAACTAAGCAATCTGTTTCCAGAGGCTATGATCTGAACCTCTATACTATATGGTAAGCATATATTATTTATTTAGTGGGTCACAAATAATAGACTTTTATACATATGTAATAGTTCCAATAAGTTTTTATTGGATCTATGTTCATGTGTGCATGTCTGGGTCATTAGGGTTGGGGCACAATTCACCTGGAGGCTGTGCCCCAAGGTATTTAACACCCAAACTGTGGGAAGAGTAGAACCAGCTTCACGAGAATGGCCGCGAAGCTTCAACCCATTAAAAACAAAGGAACAAACAGAAAAATTAAACACACAACACACACACACAAATTGTACGGGACAGTTGGGTTTGCTCTACCCTATGGCATCAAGCTGAATTCCTAGTCCTGGACCTAATTTGCTAGTCCGGGAGATGAGTAAAAATTTTCCCCCACTACACACTTCAGTTTTTCCCTCCAAACAACATTATGCATAGTTATTACACTGAATTCGCATGGTTATCCTAAGTATTGAAGAGGTCCTTGACGGCAGGCATTGTTTTATTCCATCTTTTTTACTATATCCTCAGTCCGAGAGAGTCTAGCATGGAGTAGGAGCCCAAGGGATGCTTGATAGTGGAAGAAGAAAGGGAAGAACAAAAAAGGGAGGAAAGAGGGAAAAAGGTAGAAGAAAGGAAAGAAGGGAACGAAAAGAGAAACGAAGGAATTCAAATCAAACATTCCTACTGGACACTTTCAGAAGGTGGGCAAGATGCCCTCCAAGGCTGTGTTTTAAAGAAAACGTTTTCCCACGTGTGCGGTGTGCAAAAACATCCTGTTTCCATCTGAAATAGCCTGACTCGCCCTCGTCGCCCGCGGACTCGCTTTACTGGCCTCTCAGTCCCGCCCACTCCCCCCGGACCCCGTTCGCCAGCCTGCCTAGCCACTGCGCCTGCGCACGTGGAGGGCTCCGCCGCGGGCCGTCGGGGCGGGGTCCCGAGCGGGGCGTTCCGCCCAGGGGAAGAGGAAGAGGAAGTTGGGGGAGGATCCTAGCTGGGAGTGAACCGGAAGTGCAAACGCTCCTGCTTCTCTTCGGCCAGGCGGAACCTGCTCTGCTGGGCCCGGTGGCCGCAAAAGAACTTTCTTTCTCCCGCCCCAACGGTCACCGCGGCCAACTGCCTCGCCCGCCTGGCAGCCTTCCCCGCCTTCTCTTCTCCAGCTCCGCGCGGCCCTGTCTCCCTCTCGCCCCGCGGTATCCGCTTGCTGCTCCCACCGCCTCCTCGTCTTCTGCCCGGCCGAGCCGCCCGCCCCGCTGCAGTGATGTGCGACAAGGAGTTCATGTGGGCCCTGAAAAACGGAGACTTGGATGAGGTGAAAGACTATGTGGCCAAGGTAAGCGGCGACGAGTGGAGTGCGCGAGAGCACGGAGGTGGGATGCAGATGAGGCTGAGGAAGCTGATGGGAGCTGGGCTGGCGGGGGTGGCCGAGGGGGGGCGGTGGAGGAGAGAGAGCCTGGATGGGGGTGGCACCGAGGAGAGAAGGGAGTCTGGGAGCGTCTAAACCGAAGGAAGGGTCGAGATAACACGGTCGCGTTCTGTGTCAGGTAACTGGTTGGTGTGATACAGTCAGGCTCTTCTTGTCTGCCTGCCCCCTGGGGGAGGGGAGGAGTGGTAACCCTCTTTCAGAGTCACTTCGGAGCGCTGGTCATTTGAGTTTGGCCCTCTTCTATGCCGGAGTTACCTAAATCTTTCTTTGAATGGGGTAATTCTCCATCTTGGACCCGCCGGTTGCTGAATGAAGTAACCTAAGTGATTAGAACCAGAGGAACGTTTTCTTGAACTTTGAGCCTGTTGAGAATTTACAGTAGTCATTGACCATGAAAAAGAGTACCGAAAATAGCAATGGTTGAAATTTTGAAACTCGGTATCACTTCACTGTGAAGTCTTAACTTTGGGTGTGGCCTTTTTCCTCTCCCACACTATAACAAACACGTCTTTGCTTCAAGTGGTAAGGTTGTCGGTCAGCACCTGGCGGTGTTTAAGATATCAGAGTAGTTTTCAAACAAGCATGCTAACTTTAGTTACTCCGTGTTTATCCTTGATCAACCATCTGAAATACTCAAACGTGTAATAAATAGTATGCAGTTTAGTGACCGTGTACTGAGGGGTAAAAGCATGATGAAGAAAGCTAATCTCAAACCTAAACTCAAAATACAGAGTTGAATCTGCATTGTGGTGGAATGGTAAGCTCAAAATTCCAAGCTGACCTGTCTATGGACCCTGAAACTGCCTTTTGTAATTATGAGAGAACTGACATGTGATTATAATATGATGGTAATGGAAAAAGAGATCTTCCCAAAAGTATAACCTTATGACATAACCATGGAGGGCATCTTGCTTCTAAAAAATATAACTTTATGACCATGGTGGGCATCTTGCTCACCTTCTAAAAGTGTGAGAACTGGAGCTAGATTTTAGTTCTTCAAAGGATGTGACCACTGGTATGCTGTTTTTGTTTCGGAGATCTGTGTTAGGAAGCAACTAAGCAGAAGCAGAGTTTCTTAAAACTTGCAGGATTGTGCAAGGCAAGCCACTGCTAGGTTTTACTCTTTAATAAATACCATTACAATTTAGACTTTTTGCGTGCAGAATATGTGTTTTGTTGTTATTTGCAGTGGATTTGTAGGACACCATTCGCTGCCTTCTCAGCTAGTGGCAGTCTGAAACCTGACTTATCGGATGTTTCGATGTAAGATTGAAAGGAAGAAATTAACTGGAACAATTCAATCCATGGTACACTTCCAGTGGTGGGACACTGGAGTACTCTGGAAGTGAGTGGGCTTTTGTTTTTCCTTTATGGCAGAAACTAGGTTATTTGATATACCTGAAGTATGAAAAGTTGGGAAGTACTAATGGAGCTTACAGCTACAAAAAGAACACCATTTATGTGGTGTCTGCCTGGTACATTATTTTATATCGTCCTTGTGAGTCTTGTGAAGTCCTTAAGGCCCATTTTACAGATAGGAGTACTGAGATGCAGGGTACTTAAGACAGAAATACAAAGTTATAGAGGTAACAAGCCAGAACTGAACTGCTGACTCCAAAGCTTAGGCTCTGTAACTGCTCGTTGCAGTCTCTCCCAATATAAAATGTAATTGTGGGGCGCCTGGGCGGCACAGCGGTTTAAGCGTCTGCCTTCGGCTCAGGGCGTGATCCCAGAGTCCTGGGATCGAGCCCCACATCAGGCTCCTTTGCCAGGAGCCTGCTTCTTCCTCTCCCACTCCCCCTGCTTGTGTTCCCTCTCTCACTGGCTGTCTCTATCTCTGTCAAATAAATAAATAAAGTCTTTAAAAAATAATGTAATTGTGAAAGCATATAATATCAAGATTCTAGTAGGACATTCCCCAATTTTTTTTTTTAAGTTTTAAAATCAGGTCATTTTGTTAAGTTTGATTTTTTTCTTTCCCCGTTACTACCCTACTGCCTGTTCTCATCAAAAGAGATATGCATGAGAGGGAGGCTAAACGTTCAAAGGAAAGCAAAAGGAAGTATTAAGAACTGGTTTATCTGAAAAGTTTGACTGTAATGTAATCCTATGAACAATGAGCTTTTTCCTTAGTTTTATTGAGTAACGTGAGTCTCTTAAAATATCTTTATTTTGTTAGTGAGAAATACCAAAAAAAACCCAAAACCACCAAAAACCAGTGCTCCAGTGTTTACTGAGTTCCCTTATAGTGCTATTCACACTCTCAAGTGCTTATAACATAGTTTCTTGGGCTCAGCAGCCATCTTCCCTCTTAGTCATTGACTCATCTTTTTCATCCACCAATTTATGAACACTCATTATGACACTGAGTTTATGTAATGTGCTTTATCTAAGTAAAAGTATGTAAACAAAGTACATAAAGGAACATTTGGACTCATCTAATTTTCCTTCTAAGCAGTGAGTCTTTATTCTCCTCAGTACTCCTCTGAAGATCTCTCACATTGTTTACATATAAGAATGGACCTGTAGGTGAAGGTTTTTAGTATTTTCCCTTTTTAAAACTAATACTTTAAAAAATCAACAATCTGGGGCACCTGGGTGGCTCAGTTGGTTAAGTGTCTGCCTTTGGCTCAGGTCATAATCTCAGGATCCTGAGATCTAGCCCTGCATCAGGCTCCCGGAGCCTGCTTCTCCCTCTCCCACTCCCCCTGCTTGTGCTTTCTCTCTGTCAAATAAATAAATAAAATCTTAAAAAAATATAATCTTACTTTTCTACCTGCTTTTGACTTCTATACAGAAATCTGAAATAAGGACAGGCATAACTTACTGGTTTTAGGTGCGTTCTTAACTCTGAAAAATAAGTTTAGAGTCTCCAAATCATTGAAAAGTTTATGTTTCTAAGTAGAAAAAGCAGCATATAAAGAAAAATTTAAGTTAGTCCATATTAAATGTTCATCTGTAACATTAAAACAGTATCTGAGACAGTTTGGCTTCTTGACTGACCTAAAGACTGCACTTGGTTAGTGCATTCATTTTTATTGGGCACCTTTCAGGTCCCAAGCACTCCGCTAGGCCTGGCCCAATAGTGAAGAAGTTGGACACAGTGTTCAGGAAACTTAAGCATCTACATTCAGCAGGCTTGTATGGGAAAATGTTCATGCTTTTAAAGAAGTATGGAAACTAGAAGTAACATCTCACGTAAGATTCAGTTTGTCCAATTGGAAAACAAGTGAAAGCCGGAGAGTGAGATCTTCATGAGCAGCAACAGTCGATACTCATAGCCCCATCTTCAATCTGTGTCCTTCTTCTGGGTGACATTACCTTTGCCTCATCTTCCATTTCTCCCTTTATGTTCATTTCTTCTGTTGGAGTTACACCTGGGCTCCAGTCTGCCTAGTGGGCAGCTTTGTTCACATAAAATCCAATTGAGCCCACACTGTCTTCTCAGCAACTTTTCATTTTTGTTGTCTCCATTTTGACTAATGACCTCATGACCCAACTATTTGCTCAAATGAGAAATTGGGGGATTTTCAGAGTGTTGACAAGACTACCCTCTTCCTTCTCTTTCTGTTTTTATCACCGCTGCTTTCGATTAATTGCTTCGTCTTTCCCACCTGAACTGTATTTTCCTTGACTATAGTATTCCTCTCTTAGGCAGCTTGCACATCTTACTCGGGGAGATCTCTCTGTGTTGTGAATTCTCAGCATGTTATCTCTTTCAGCCAACCTCCTTTACTGCCTTTAAAATATTTTGTGATTCCCCATTATTAATTTTTCCCCATTATTAATTTTAAAAAGGGCCAACTACTCCTTGGTTTGGAAGACTAGGCCGTTATGATCTGGCCCATGCAAGCCTTTCTAAATTCTCCTCTCTACAAATGCTCTGCTCCAGGCTGTGCCAGGCTGTTTCTTGTGTATCTTTACATGTGCTCTTTTTATCCTGCTGGACGGAGTCTGCTCACCTCAATCCCTGAACCCCAACCTGGTGAGCTCCTACTTATCCTCTGAGCTTAAATACCACTTCTTCCAGAAAAAAACATTTGACTTCAGATGGTGCACTGCTTCTTTTACTGTTTCACTTATCAAATTGCTGTGACTTTGTTTACATGTCTGTCTTTAATTAGGCTCCGAGGCTCTGGAGCTTAGATACTGTCTTCTTTTTCATCTTTGTATCTCCAGTATGATGCCAAGGAATTTCACACATTAAAAGCATATGTTCCAAGAAATTCCTTTTATTCTTGACTTAGCTACAGTTTCAATATACTTTGTTAGCTATATAATAATGATTACCGTTGACAGAGCGATTTATATTGCCAGGTACTAGAAGACACTCTGTAAGAGCTTTACCTAAGTTTTCCTTTGCTTTTTACCCCAGCATTTCAATATAGCTTATAGTATTCCCATTTTAAGGATGAGGAAATTGAAACTTAGAGAAGTTAAGCAACTTAACAAAGTCACCAAGTAAGTAGCACAACTGGGATTTAAGCATAGAGCTATCTGAATCTGCAGCCCATATTTTTGTCACTGTTATCAGTCTGCCTTGGAATGGTTATGTGGTGTCTTAGAGTAGCTTAGCATCAGCACCTTAAGAAAAAGAAAGGGGCTTGCAAGAAGGAGGCACAACAAGTTAGCTCTGATTATGAATAAAGCCATAGAAAAATGGCTATAATTTTTAAAATTTTTAACTGTAACAATATGGAAATAGCATAGAGACAGCATCTCTTATAAACTTTAAATCTCCTCAGAGAGGCTGTCTTTGCTCAAGGTACTCTATAAAGAGACTGATTAATTAATCGCTTGTGGAAACTTTTGTATTTATAGTCACACAGTCTTTCTTCTTTTCTTTTTTTTTTTTTTAAGTAATCTCTACACCCAGCATAGGGCTCAAACCCACAACCCTGATTCAGAGTTGCGTGCTCTACCGACTGAGCCAGCCCCATGCCCCTGATAACTGATATTCCTAATGATGACCCTATGCAGTGCCGAAAAAGTTAAATTGTGTCTCTTTGCCTTAAGAAACAAAAGTAAACTGAAGTGTTGAGATTTCTATTCAGAGTGGTTTCAATTAAAGAGCACTTTTTTTTCCCAAAAAGTATGTTCTTAAAATTTTATTTGAGCGCTGTGATGCCATGTGTAAATATAATTTCATTTACTTTTATCAACCCATGAGCATAGGTAACGTTGTTAAGCTCCCATCTTAGAGGTTAAGAGACTGAAGCAAAGATTAAATAGCTTGCCTAACGGCCATGAAGCTCTGAGTAGTGAAGCTGAGATTTGAAATGTCTGACTTCACACCTCCTTTCTCTGTACTTCAACATACCATGGACCTTCATTTCTCAAGAATGCTATGTAATTCAGGCAGTACTGTTTTATTGAATATGCAAGTCTTAAAAGTAATCACAGCAGGATGGTAATTATCCATTGAGACTACTTAGAGGTGAACTTTGTGGTAGATTTTGAGGATCCAACTCTCTGGTGAACATTAGTGAGTTGTACTGATAAATAGTCCTTTATAATCTCCAGCAGGTCTGATGTATGTACTCTCTTGTTTACATGTGCTCTGTTTCACTTACTGTGAAATACTATACATCAGGTCTCTAACTTCCCTTTCTCTGTGGTTTCCTTTCCCTCTCTAGCCCCCATTCTAATTACATCTGCCTTTGACACTCTGATAGGTTTGAAAAGCCACAATTGTGCACCCTTTGGAGGGATAGATCTCTTGAACCTGAGAAAAGTATCAACTCTAATCTTTAGCAATTGCAAGACTTAGTGGGATCACTTTTCACTTTCCTAATAAAATAGGCAATTTAAAAGCAGTCCTAATTTAATCTGTCTTGCATTTATTCATTTTAGGCAGTTTCCCTTTTTTCCATTCCATTTTTAAATTACCAGTTTCTTTCTTATAAAGGTTTGTCACTGTATTCTGCCCTTTCTGCATCAGGGCTGGTGACCCAGTCAGAAAGCAGATATATCAGTGTGTATAAATAAATATAGGTGCCCTCAGAAGATATAGAAAGTTTGGTATAGATACACTTTTCTGTTAGTCTGTTAGTCTTTTTTTGAATGTAAAAGATCTTTTTTATAGTGGAAGGCTAGTGTTCACTCTGATGTCTATAGGCTATATATAGTATTTGGTTTGACATTGTAAACATTATCCTTACACTGGTGCAGACAGTTAAAAGTGTAATATATTAAAGCTGATTTGATTATAAAAATAATATAAGCTTTTACTATTTAAAAGATAACACTGCATTGAATAAAATAAATTGAAACTAAGTGTCCCATTGCCCATTCCCCCTGCCCAGGTGGTTTCTTTAAAATATAGGTTGTATTAGGTATTTTTAAGACAAAAAGGCATAAAAAAGATAAAAATTGCCCCATAATTCTATCTAGATAATTCCTGTTAGCTTTAAAAAGTGAAATTAATTCAGGAACAGATTAAAAAAACACAGCGGCTATGGCTCCCTTCCCTGGTCTCTGTGAACAAAGTGAACCATTCTTAACAGTTTCACGTAATTTCAGAGAAACACTGGAAATTCACTTACTCATCTATTTCCCCACTTAAAAACAATTCTGTACATAATTCAACACTTTGCCTTTTTAAATTCCTTAATAATTTATCTTGGGTTCCACAGTGAAATTTATTCATTTCCCCCCCTTTTTCTGTGGAACATAGTATTCTGTTTTATGGATAGACCATAATTTATTTAACTAGTGTTCTATGATAAATATTTTTTTCCAGCTTATTTTTGTATTTAAACAGTGCTGGGGCACCTGGGTGGCTCAGTCGTTAAGCATCTGCCTTCGGCTCAGGGCGTGATCCCAGAGTCCTGGGATCGAGCCCCACATCAGGCTCCTCTGCCAGGAGCCTGCTTCTTCCTCTCCCACTCCCCCTGCTTGTGTTCCCTCTCTTGCTGGCTGTCTCTCTCTCTGTCAAATAAATAAAATCTTAAAAAATAATAATAATAAACAGTGCTCTCATGATTACCTTTGTATATATACCTTGACAGCTTTTGAGGTTTTATCTGTATTACCCTCCTGATAAAGTTTTATGAACTTAGGCACACATCAGTAAGCACATTAGACTGATTACTCCCTCACAATAGCAGCAGCACTGGGGATCATTGCACTCTTTAGTTTTTGCCATTTGAATAGGTGAAAAATGATATGTTGCTTCAAATTGCATTTAAATGAGAAAATCAAACATCAGAACTTTATTAACATTTATGTTCTTTCCCCCAAATTTCTTGTTCATATCTTTTGTTCATTTTTCTAGTAGGTAGTTGGTCTGGTTTTTATTGATTTGCATGAGCCCTTTATAAATTAAGGAAGTTTGTTTTTTGTCATATTTTTTGTAGATTTTTTTCCATTTTGTCTCTTGACTTCATCTATTTTTTTGTTGTTCTATAATAGTCTTTACATTTTATGTGGTAAATATATCACTTTTTGCCCCTCTTGTGACTTGGATATCGTGACCTGTTTACAGAGACCTCTTTCTTCTCTGTAAGATTATAGATAAATTTGGTCTTCTAAACTTTTTTTCCTTTGATATTTTAGGCATTTAATCCTTCTGTTATTTACTTTGAAGTGTTTGTTTTTTTAAGTTTGTTTCCATACCATTTATTGTGTAGTTCCTCTTTCCTTACTAATCTGAACTATTATCTTCATCATAATCAGGATTCTATTATGTGTTTGGATTTCTTGCTCTGTTTCCATCCATACTAAATTCTTTTAATTACCGTAGCTTCATAATACATATTGGCATGGAATAGAGCCATTTTTCTCTTACATGCTCTTTAGAAGTTTTGCAGGAGGGTTCCTTTAAGATTTTGTCTTTTTGTTTTTTTTTTCTGTTGTCCCAGGGAAGAAATGAGCATTTTTTCGAACCACCTCACATTTAACACTATGTCTCCATAAGCATTATACATTTTTTTCTAGCATGTTGGCATCATGTAATCTGAAGAACATAATGCTTTAGCTTTTAATTCTTTATGAAGTATCTTAGGATCAGAGGATATAATACAGTGTGGGAATATTCTATATCAAATTTTTTGAAACAGTGAAGTTGTATTTAGGTAATCAAATCACAGCTGAATTGATAATTTTAAGAGTTAGTTTAGGTACTATAACAAAGGCCACCTTGTAATGAGAAGTAAGACAGGAATTAATTTTTTTTTGCAGCTGTATCTTTATTAATAGTTCTGATAGCTTGGAAGCTTGTTTTTTTGTTGTTTGGGTTTTTTTGTCCACAGAACACTACTAAGGGTGGAGAGAGAGGAGCTGTGATCTTTGAAAGCAGTGAAAAAAGAAACAAACATAAGCTGACCCTAGAAAATGAAAGGGCAAAGAGTCATGTAATCTTAAAGTTCTAGAGGCCCATACAGTAATTAATATGCATGAATGTAACCTTGAGCTTCAAGAAAGTTTGAATTTAGTCTGCCTTTCTCTTATTTAAAAAGAGACGTATAGGATGTATTTTGGAAAGATTTCTATTTGACTATAAAATAATGAACGTTTTGATACTTAGGTCTAAATTCTTGACCTTCTGAAAAATTTAGTTATCAAAGAAAGGGGGTTGTAGATAATAAACATTTTACCCATAGTGTAATAGAAGCCATAACAGTCTCCTTGGAATTTGGAATTTCATTGTTGGATTAGCCATAGTGTTAATGGCTTTGAAATTAAACCCTCTCGCTCTGGCTCTCTTAACTAACCGGATCGCGTTGAGTGAGTTAGTTCCCCGCTCAGAACCTGGGTTTCCTCAATTGGGGGAAAATGAAGCTATTAATAATACCTATGTGGTATATGTCAACTGTGTACCATTTTTCCTGGCATGCAGTAAGTGTTCACTAAGAAATGTTAGCCACTGTTACGCATAAAAATAATCATAAATTTGTTTAGAAGCCTAACTACTTAAGTATCACCTAGTCCACCTCCCTTATTTTGTAGATGAGGAAAAATTAGTTGTTAAAGGGCTTGACCCAGATCATACTACTATTAGGATTAGGACTTTAATGCAGTTTTCTGGAACCAGAACAGGTGGGGGTTCCCCCCCGCCACCAAACTATGGTATTTTATAATAAAGTACTTTGTATTTTATAATAAAGTACTTTGTACTTTATACTAGTTATTACCTGTTAGAATATTCTTTTTTGCCCCGCCCTATCTGCATAGTAAATTTCTGCCTATTTTTAAAGTTCTGCATAGCATTCCCTGTTTGTGCAGTTATCTCCTCATTTATGCCAACATGGTATCTAACACAGAACTTGTTTATTGTGTTTATGCTGTAGTGCAGTTTCTTTAACTGGAGAGCTATGGGCTCCCAATTTGATTGACAAATCCCTGGGCTTGAATTAGAAAAACAGTGGTTTAAGAAACTCGAATGTTGTTCTGTGGAAGTCTTGCTCTTGTCTTTAAGTTTTGAACGTCCAAAAGAGTTTTGTCTTAATAACTGGTTAAAAAAAAACCAACAAAGGTGCCTGTTGTTACCATTTAGGTATTTGAAACGTACGTCTCAAACTTGAGAATTCAGAGATTACCTCCTCCCCAATGGTTCAGATCTTGATTTAAGATACAGTGTTTGTAGCAGGGCTTTTATCTTTTGGGGGGTGGAGCTTCCCAGAATTTGAAGGCCCTTCCTGTGTTTGAGGAGTTCCCTCTTATATAGTATGAATCTTGGTGAAATGCAAGGCCTACCACAACAGAGGCCAAAAAGGACAAATAAATTGCTTTTTCCTGCCTGCACTTAGAAAGTGGGCCCAAAATTCATAACCCTAATTGTATGCTTTTTTTCTGGAGCTGATACAAAGACGCAGGCGCTGTAAAGGACATAGCAGCAGCAATAAAATACGCAGATTCCAAAAAGAGAAGTAGTGGTGTGCCCGTTGTGGCATCTTCTGCCCGCAGGTGCTTCTTGTGACAGATTTTGGTTTTATTTCTTGTGTTGAAGCCTCCTTCATGCCTGCACATTTACTGAGCTTGGTTCTTCAACCTTCCCAGTAATTCTGAAAGATACTTTTAATATCTGTTTAATGCATTCCATTTCTGTTCCTCATTATGAGTTGGTTTCTGCTGCTTGTAATTAAGAGCCTCATATTAATTTTTACTTGCCCATTCTCTCTTCTTGTGCTGTGAGGTTTTTGAAGATAGAAATTATCTTTGTATTTCCTAGCATCTATCACGTTGTCTCTTATCTGCTATATTGTTAAGTTTGGGTTGAATTGGTATTCTAGGAATCTTTGTTGTTTCCAAAGCTGTTTTACTATATTCCTCTTTGTAACAGATGTTTTAGTATAAATGATGTTGCTTCATATTTCCTCTCATGAAAATAACTAAGTTTTCAGAGTCTTTTAAACTCAGTAAACTCTGTCCAGCTTTTTCACACTATTAACAATTGTGGAAAATACACTGCTAGTGACAACAGTTGTATGGATATAATACCAGCTTTCACTTGCAACCTCTCATGGCCATCACTTTAGAAGTTCAGCAGAGAATTTTTAAAACCATACAGTGTCAGTAAAAGTAAAGGTGGTTTTTATGCTTGTTTTCTTGTGAAGAATAAGAATGAATCATTTCTTTTTCATTGGCATTAATGAACAAATATTAAAATCCATACTTAATACCACATAAAACAATATAAAAGCACATGGACCATCAAACCAGTAAAATTGAGAGCTGTCTAGCTGCAAACTAAGTCCTTGGAAAACACCTTTATTATTTGTTGTTTTAAAGCCCTCTTTGGAAGAGTAATTATACTTCATTTTTGGATTCCAGCAGACCTGGGTTTGATCCCAACCCTACTACTTATTAATCTTAACCAAGTTATTTAATTTCATCAACCTCAGCTTTCTCATCTGTAAAGAGGGATTGTGATAATAACCAATTCAGATGTTTTATCTAATTTTAAAAAGAGTGAATATAAAATTCAGCAGAGCAGTACCCAACACATTGTAACTGCATAGTGAATGTTTGCTATTTGTGTTCTTGTTTTTATGTAGATCCATTCCTAAGAGTAGTCTTAGAGAGGCCAGGGCTTTCTGTGCTTTGTGAGCCATACTGTCCCTATCATAGCTGTTCATCTCTGCAATTATGCAAAAGCAGCCATAGATGATATATAAGCAAATAAGCATGTCTGTGTTCCAATAAAATTTTATTTACAAAAACTTTATTTACAAAAAAAAAAAAGCAGCAAGCCGGATTTGCCCCAGGGGTCAGAGTTTGCTCATCCCTATATAATGCTGAAGTTACAAAAACTGGCTTGTCTAATAAACTGAATTTTATTTCTTTCTCCTTGCGATTTTGAGATCTAAAATAGTGAAACATGTATGGTCAAATGTAAGACTTATTTTGGGGCTCACCGTTTCCAAAAATACAATTCAGAGATTTTTCTGGTTTAAAGATAAATTGAAGGAAGAACAAGACCTGGTAAAGCTATGTGTAGATAAGGGGATGAGAAAGAAAGAGGTTGAATGAAATTCTCTAAAAGAAAAGCAGAGTCTTGGGGCGCCTGGGTGATTCAGTTGGTTGAGCGTCTGCCTTCCGCTCAGGTCATGATCCCAGGGTCCTGGGATTGAGCACCTGCTCAAGGAGGAGCCTGCTTCTCCCTCTGCTGTTCCCGCTCTCTTGCTCTCTTTCTCTTTGTGTGTGTGTGTCAAGTGAATAAATAAAATCTTAAAAAAGAAAAAAAAGCAGAGTCTCTAGTAAATTTGTTCCTTAGGCAAGAGGCCTAGAATTCTGAAAATTAGGAACTAATTTAGATCATTAAACTGAAAGGGAATTCTACAAAATCTTTTTGGCTATCAAAGGTCATCCTTCACCAAAAATGTTGCCAGAATTCTTCTCTCTCCAGCCCTATTGCCAGTCCCAAGACCTTGCTTGATTTCCAAACTGTAGAAGTGAAAGAGAAGGCTAGTTATTACAGTTTTCATTGGTTCATTCGTAATTCATTCAACAGATATCATTTGAGTGCCTGTAATACCAGCCACTGTATTCAGTAAGCATAGGAATACAATAATGAATATTTCTGAGAATCCATTTTCTTTAGTAGGTTCAGCTAAAAGGGTGTACAGGACAAACAATAAATAAGATAGTTGTATGGGTTCTGAATAAATTATTTTCTTATTTAGAACATGACATGAATAAAACTTAGCAAACATACAAATATGTTAAGGAATCATACAACCATACAAAAATAATAGACTGCTATGAGACCAAGAAAAAGTCATATTTGGTTACATCATAGAGGAGAATCAGTGCTATAGAACATCTAATTCAAAATGGAAGATAACGGGAACAGGATGCCTTCTGTTTGAGGACTTACTCTATGTCAGGTATGGTCCTACAGAATAAATTAATATGCATGTAGATATGCATATAATTTACTCTGTGTGTACCCAGGTAGGCTTTATCTCCATTTTATAGGTAGAGAAATGAAAATTAAGTAACTTGCCTGAAATCCTACAGCTAGTAAGCAGAAGGACAAGATTTGATTTGACTTATTCCAAAAGAGTATTCTTTTCCATCATTTGCACTGAAATTTTTCAGAACTACAAATGAAATACATAGATGGAAAAAATTGAAGATTATTATGATATGTAAAGCATTGAGATTGAACCAGCAAAAGATAGGGAAAAACAGAAATGTTCAAAATGATAAATAGAAATACAGGTTTTCACAACTGAAAAGAACACCCAAAACTGGAAATAGAGGGTCCCCACATTTTATTCAAAATCAGTAAGTGTAAATGAGGAGCATAATACATCCTGACTAAAATGATTCTGAAAAAAAATTTTTTTAGTCTGTATGCTTATAGCAAAATAACATTAATTTTAAGAAGTTAAATCATCTTACCTTTAGATTTTTCTGTGATAGTACTGGAAAACAGTGAAACCAGCAGTTCTGTCAGGAATAAAACATAATATATTCAAGTCGTCACTCATATGGTGGCGACAGAAAACCAATCTTAGGGAAATATGTATACCCCCTTCCCACGCAATAGATTTCTGCAGAGATCAAAATTAAAATTGTAGGAACTGAATTACTCTTTCTCTTCTGTCTTCTCTCTTGCTTCCTCCTCCCCTTCCCTTTTCCCTGTCCCTTCTGTCATGGGTTTATTTACAGATAAAAACTTTAGGAATGTAAACCATTGGATCCAGACACAAGATATTTCCCAGGCTGCATAAGGTTTTAGGAATAAATTCCAGCTGTGGAGCCATGAATTAGTTTCTTGAAAATGAAGCTAATTTTTGCTCATATTAAGTTTTCCAAATTGAGACACTACCATAATGTTTTGAATGGATTTTTAAAATTTTGGTAGTCTTTCTTCATATAAGTGCATGCATTCGGTTATATTAAAATTTTTATTTTATACTACCAGTAAAAATTCGAATACTTCACTCTTTCCATCTGAAAATTTCTAAGTGTGGCTGATGGCTTTAAAACCTTCCAAAGAAGAAAAATAAAGTGAGCTTTTAATAAGTAAATCAGCTATGAAAAATTAATATATGTGACAGAAGTAGTCATCTTGGGGGGCAAAAAAACTTAACGTTAAAAGTTCTGTGTGGTGTATAGATAAGGGAATATATCATAAGATTTGAGCTCTTAACTCTCATGGGCTTTCATTTAAAAACTTTTTTGTTAGTAAAAAAGGTAGATGCTTAACACTTTTGTTAGTTAAAAATACTTGTAAACAGTTACGCATTATGTTTGCACTTAAAATGTTTTCTCATTCACGTTTTGACTTTCATTAGTTCTATGTGATATTGGTAAGTAAATTTATGGAAATAAACTATAATTTGAATATATACTTCTGGAACTTTGAATAGTCCTAAGAATCCTGGAGACAGAAAAACATAGTTATTTGCATAACTATGTTAAAAACACAAATTTTTTTTATTTTATAGTTCTCATCTTTAAACAAGGTGTATGTGTTTTTTTACTGTGAACAGTTTTTTTTTTTCAAAAAAAATTTTTTTGCCAGATTCTCAGGCATCGTCAACCATTGAAATATGTTAAAATTACTACCATTTGTAGTAATTTTGTCAGTGAAAATAACCCACAGGTGGGGACATGTCTGGGATATGACTGATCCTGGTAGATTTTAGAAGGTGATTACTTTGGTCAGGATCAGCCTAGTAAGGATTTTAACTAGTAGTAAACTATTCTTCAAAACAATTGAAAATGTTTTCTGTGGATGCATTATTACTTATTTATTAAGTAGGTGCTCATTAAATGAATGCTTATTGTGGGTATTATTACTGTTCATTATTATGAGTTCATATTTATAATATGGAAAGTTTGATGCATTTGGTGTGGCAGACCTTTCCTGATAACTTTGTAGAAAATATGTAGAATGAAGAGCCATTTGATTAAGTATTTCTCAGACCTTCTACCTTTCTCTCGTGCTGTCTACCTATATTATCTCCTATTTTGTTCGCTTTGCTCCTCAGTGGTAAATTATACATTTGAATCCACTGCTATGTAGTTTATAACTCTGGTACTTTTTATCACTAGTAATATCACTAGTGCAGTATTATGTAATTTTTTGGCAAAGTTGTATCCTAAGGCAAGGATTTGTAACCTCAAGGGGTAGGGGAGAGAGGACAGAGGGACAGTTGTAGGAAAGGAGAGGCCATAGCATTCATCCAGTTCTCAAAAGGCTCTGTCATTATCAAAATACTAAATATCACAATCTTAAGGAAATTCTGAACTCTTAGTGGGGAAAGGTAATACTTAGCTGTAACTGAATTACTGGGTACATTGACTCAACTATATGGAATTTATTGAATTTAATAGTTTTACAGCATTCTGCTGTCAGTCAGGTGTCCATTATTACATGCTGTGCTACAAAATGGTCACACGTATGCTAATTTAGTCTACTCTTTGTTAAATAGCTTTTGAGGACACTGGTTTCTTGTGACAGTACAGTATGTACTTATGCCTTAGAACTCAGTTGCAGCAACATGTAGGTGTCTTAGAGATCAAAGGAAGCAAATTACTTGTGTATTTTCACCTGAAAAAGAGTCCTAAAAAAGAGTTCTCTGCAAGAGTCAAATGGCCATTTCCTTTGGAAATATAAAGAATGCTGTCCCAGTCTGAATGTTTGTTATTCAAATGAACCTAATGTGTAGTAGAGGCTTGTAGGAAGTACTGGATCTAGTAAATATCCCTCCCAAACCACACTTTTGAGATGCATATTAAAGGCTTTGCCATTGGGGCACCTGGGTGGCTCAGTCAGTTAAGCATCTGCCTTTAGCTCAGGACGTGATCCCGGGGTCCTGGAATCAAGCCCCACATTGGGCTCCCTGTTCAGCGGGAAGTCTGCCTCTCCCTCTGCACCCCCCCCCAACTTGTGCTTGCTCACTTGCTCTCTCAAATAAATGAAATCTTCTTTTTAAAGATTTTGCCATTAAGGACAGGAAATCTGAAACTATTGGAAGTATATACGTATTTGTAAATATGTTTTTACTCCATATTAAAACCATTTAGGAGAGTAGATAAGGCATATATTGAAATAAGCTGGGGAAATCTTGTGAAAGGAAGTTGTAGAAAAATAGAAATACAAAATAAATAGACTGGGGATGTAGAAAGAGAGCACTTCATATCACAAAGCCCCTTGAAATGATTTCTTTTATTCACCATCGTACCTAACCTTTTGTCCCTTGTTCGCCTTAAACTTCCAGAAGCTATACTTAGAGTGAAGTAGTACTAGCAGCCCGCCAGAAGAAAAATTACTCTCTGGACCATGTAAGTGATTAAAATGACAGTATCCCTGGAATAGAGGTAAAGCAAACCAAAGATCTCATACTTTGTCCTGTGTTACAAATAAACATAATGACATTCTAATAGACACCGTGTAATATTAGGTTATTTACTGAGTGCTTTGTCTAGATTTTCTCATTTAATTCTCATAAACATTTGTTTTAAAGTAGACAACATGAAAAATTGTTTTTACAGGTAAGGTAAATGACAACTGAAGAAATTTAAGTAATGTGCCCAGGTTAACCAGGCTAGTAAATGGCAGAGCCAAGATTTGTCTGTAGATCTGTTTGATTCCATAAACCACTCTTATTCCATTACATCAACAGGAGTATTTTTTTGGAAGACTGAGGGGGTACAGAAATGGAGTTTCAATTTTTTTTTTTTTAATGACTTAGCACAAACCTGTGGTCAAAAGAGAAACTTTTAGAATCATGGTGACCATAGTCCAGCTCGTGCTATGCGAATTACAGCTTTTACTTGACCTGATGAACTTGTGTCTTTTTGTTCACTTCTGTACGTTTCTACCGTGTAGAATAATGTCTAGCTCTTAGTGGGAGCTTAAGTATTTGTTGAATAAATGACCAGATAAATGGGTGAATGAAAAAGCTCTCTAAAGCTAGAAAGTCTTAGAAAAGATCTAGAGCTGTGCATGCGGTGGTAGGAGTTTATATAGAAAGAGCTTGTGGATATTCTCTATCCAGAACATGAAATCAAGATCAGATTAAGGAGTATCAGCTTGAGCTGAAAGTCACTGGCAAGAGTTGGAGTCTAAATGGCAGGAAAAGAAGAGCATCCAAAATCTGAAGAAGAAATAAAGTGTTAACAGAGACGGAAACCAGGTGAACCAGTTCACCTTCATGTTGGCATTAGCAAACTGGCAGAAAGGGGCCTGAATCAGGGTGAGGGAGAGCTATAATATGTTTTGGGATTTAACTCTTGTCACCCAGTACATTAGGGGTGTTCTGTGTTCTTCAGTGCTTTTAACTGGTGTCTAAGGTGTAATACAAAAGATAAGGAGATAGATAGATAGATAGATAGATAGATAGATAGATAGATAGAAAGAGAAGAAAGAAGAAAGAAAGAAAAATGACAGGCCACTTTGAGTTAGTCATGTAAAAAAGTCATTTCTTAAAATCATTATAAGACTTCTTTACCTTTGATGGAGAACATTGCTCATTATTTCTTTTGTAATTTGTTATCCAAGAGGAAACAATCAAATTATTACACAGTACCACCAAAGCCAATTATTCATTTGCTGGTTTTCCTTAAAATGAAAGATGAATTCAGCACCTACTTTGGCTCCTAGACTTTGACTCAAAATATTAAGACTTATTTTTTAAAATAAGGCTTGGAGGTTTTCTGCAGTTAGTCCTAAAAGTGCTTGTTTTAATTCCAAATACTCATTTTTATAAGGATATATTTTGAACGGGTGTGTGGATAATTATTCTAAAGGAAATAGTGGACTCTGTGTGTGTGTGTGTGTGTGTGTGTGTGTGTGCATATGTTATAAATACTGCGTTTTTTTCTCACGCATTGAAAACTCTTTTTTTTTTTTTTTTTAAGATTTTATTTATCTATTCGACAGAAATAGAGACAGCCAGCGAGAGAGGGAGCACAAGCAGGGGGAGTGGGAGAGGAAGAAGCAGGCTCATAGCGGAGAAGCCTGATGTGGGGCTCAATCCCATAACGCCTGGCTCGGGATCACGCCCTGAGCCAAAGGCAGACGCTTAACCGCTGTGCCACCCAGGCACCCCAAGCACTGAAAACTCTTAAGTGAACTTTTATTGATTTTTACAAAACTAGAAAAATAGAACTTTGAATTTGAAGTCAGATGTTCTGAGGTTAATTTTCTTTGGAAGCAAGATGGATTGGATGATGTTTCTGTACAGATTTTTTAATGGATTTTTAAATGTAAAAATTGTCCATTACCTTTTAGCTACTATGGAAAGTTACTAGAATTAGTATACTTAAAAGATTTTTTTTGTTGCAAGATTTAGGCAAAATAATAAATGTTTTCAAAGTCTAATGTGAAATAAAAAGACAGATTTTAAATATAAAGTGTAACTTTATATTAACACTCTCACAGAAGCTGTGGTTTTCCACAGTTTTGGGTCTATCCATAAAGGTAATATTATTCTTACCTTTAATATAATAATTTAATATTTTTACCTTTATTTTCAAAATAGTAATTTTCCAGTATTGAGCTCTTCTTTGCTTCATCATTGTTGGTTTCATTGTGTGTGTGTGTGCGTGTGTGTATGTTTATGTGTGTAAATTTGTGTGTTTTGTGTGTTATTTTTGTTTGCTCCTTGGGTGTTTTTTTTTTGGTCCCGGTTTGTGTTTATATTAAGGCTTTTTGTATTAATTTTTAGTTTTATTGCAGGGGGTTAGAGAATAGGTTCTATAAGGTTTTCAACTTCAGGATGTATTAAGGTTTTCTTTGGTTTATTACAATCAAGTTTTGTTAATCAGTAGAAGTTAAAGGTGGAGTTTCCAAAAATTACAGAGTTTGATATATATTAATTCAATCTTACTGATTATTAATCATGCCTGCTATATTCTTACCTACCGAAGACTGAGATTATTATGATAGTCTCTCACTACAGTGCTATTTTTGTCAGTTGTTTTCTTGGTATTTGGTAGATTCATGACTAACATACACATTTTTTAAATGTAAAATGAGCATCTTTGCATATATACTTTTCTTGCCTTGAATTCAACTTTGTCATTTGTTAACATTACTCATTAATTTTTTAGGTATATGTACCTGATATATTTTCACCTATTCGTTTATATTTTTCACATTTTCTCACATTATTTTGTTTTTAGGTGTGTGTCTCATTGGATTTTTGTTTGCTTTTCTTTTTGCCAATGTTATTTAACAAAATCCAAGATTCATTCTTTATCTTTAAATTTGTGACTTAAACCTATTCACATTTGTTGACATCATTGATCAGTTTAAATTTTCTTTTTAGACTTTGAATTTATTTTGCTTAAACTTTTTTCCTTTTGCCTTTTTTTTTTTTGCCATAGGAATTTATTTTCTCGGCTTCCTTTTCTTCATGACTTGAAAGGTATTCATTTTTTTAGTTCTATCAGAACTTAAATTTCATCAGGAAAAGTGTTTGAGTCTAAATTTTGCTAAGCAGTAAGATTTAGTTTGTTTTAGTTTTTCAAAACAAAAAATGTGTGTTGCCTTGATTATAAAAGTAATGGATTTTTTAATTTTTAATGGATTTTTCACTTTTAAAAAATACAGCGTTGTTGAAATTCAGGAAGGGAGAGTATTCTCATAGTCCTGGTCTCTAAAGATGACAACTAATAAATCTATCTTATATATATTCTTTGAAATTTTATATGATTATAGGTGAACATATTCTTCTAAGTTTTGAAGTAGGTGGGATCGTTCCTGCTTTAGTCACTTAGCAGCATGGTCATCTCCCTGTCAGCAGTACAGAATTTGGGCAAGTTACCTTCATTGTGCCTCAGTTTCCTTGTACAGGAATAGTAGTACTAATTTCCTAAAGCTTTTGTGATAATTAAGTGAATTAGTACCTGGATAGTACTTGTAACAGTGCCTGGCCACATGGTAAGCATTCAAGAACTATGTTATTTTCATCTTAAATGAGTCTGCATAGCATTTCATGGAGGATATGCCATCGTTTATTTAAGTCTCCCGTGTACAGCATTTAATTGACACAATTAGTGATTGTGTCACTTAATAAGGCCCAAATCGGATAGAATCAAGTGGATTTTTATTTCCTCACCTTCTTTCTGTTTTATATAAATGTGTGATTGTATGTGCTTGTTAAATTCTGTGTCTTCTGTCTCAAGACTTCTTTTTGACATCTGTGTTATCTAGTTTTTAACCATATTTGCTTAAGTAAAGGCTTAATTGGCTTTTCATCATTAATTCTTTGATGCCAAAACTACCCGTTCTTGTGTTCTAATTTTGAATTCATTTCTTCTATTTCACTGAAGCAGCGGTTCTCAAAGTACTGTATGTAGATCTCATAGATCTCTGGGGGCCCCAGGGACCTCTTCAAGACATCCATAAGGTCAGAACTATTTTCATAGTAATATTAAGACTTTCTTTGCTCTCTTCACTATGACGACACTTCTACTGGTGATGCAAAAGCAGAGTTAAGTAAAGCCACTGTGTAAATCAGGGCAGCAGCGCCAAACTGTGTGGCTGCTAGTTGTTGTGAACTTTGCCCCCACATGTGCACAATTAAATATATGCCAACTTCCCTTCAGAATGCCTTTGATGAAACACTGAACATTCCCTTTCATGAGATCTTGCTTATGGTGTACACGTCTTTCATATTCTATGTGAAGAAATGGAAAGTGGAGCTGCAACCTGAACTAGCTGCCTTTTCCATGGAGCAAAACCCTGTAAATTATCCATTTGGTTATTCAGTCTTGGATATTTGGCAGATATTTTCTTGAAAATGAAGTTAGTGAGCCTGTCAGTTCAAGGAAAAGAGCTTGAAGAGAAAAGTCCAATTTTGGAACATTTATATCTGCCATTTCAAGCTTGACAGCTTCCCAGTACTTAACGGTTTTACTGATGAGATTGGAAGTGTTATCAGTGAATGTGATTGTTTTGATATTGAAGAAAGAAGTGTGTCAACGTTTGGAAGATCTCTGTAACTCAGTAAACCAGTACTTTGTAAATGACCAATGCGTGACCTTACAAAATCATGCATGTGTATACAAGATCCATTCAGAGTGTAAATAGACTGATGGGTTTTAATGTAACAGTATGAAGTTCATTGGTACAATGACAGATTCCACATTGTAAATAATCTTTAACAAACTACCGCTTGAGTTTTAGTGTAGTGTCAAAGAAAATCCATAATTATGGGGCGCCTGGATGGCACAGTGGTTAAGCATCTGCCTTCGGCTCAGGGCGTGATCCCGGGGTCCTGGGATCTAGTCCCACATCAGGCTCCTCCGCTATGAGCCTGCTTCTTCCTCTCCCACTCCCCCTGCTTGTGTTCCCTCTCTCACTGGCTGTTTCTATCTCTGTCGAATAAATAAATAAAATCTTTAAAAAAAAAGAAAAAATCCGTAATTAACTGAAAAGGCTGTTACAAACATGTTAAACTTTGGGTGCCTGGGTGGCTCAAATGGTTAACTTCTGCCTTCAGCTCTTTCAGTGCAAGTCATGACCCCAGGGTCCTGGGATTGAGCCCCACATCTGGCTCCTTGCTCAGCGGGGAGCCTGCTTCTCCCTCTCTCTTTGTCCCTCTCTCTGCTCGTTTTCACGCTCTCTCCCTCAAAGAAATAATATCTTTTTTTAAAGTTTAATTTTTTACTCGTTCAACTACGTATCTGCAGGAGGCCAAATTTTCTTCATATATTTTGGCCGAAACAATCTGTCAGAACAAGTTGAATGTGGCAGCAGATATGAGAAGTCAGCTGTCCTCTATTAAGGCAGACATTTAAAAAATGGCAAAAAAAAAAAATGTAATGCAGTGTTATCCTTCACCTTTTAGGTGAGAGGGAAAGAGGAATACAGTAATTTTTTATTTTTTAAAATCTCATTTATGTTAACATGCAATGTGTTTCTTTTTGTTAATTCTAAATGAATTACTAAATATTTAAAAGGTTTTCTGCTTTGCTAAATACCCATAGATAGAACCATTATAAACAAAAAACACTTTGGGATGCTGAGACTAAACGTCAGAGAATTTACTGCACCAGAAGTCTTCAAGGTGCTGCTCACCTCCTCCTTCCCTCACGGGAGCGTCAGTGGTATATTTTCTGATTCGCTGGTACCCAAGACTGCCTTTGCCTTTACACATGAATGTTGATTTGCTTGCTGTGGAACTCATGAGTCATAATTTATTCTCTCTCAGCTGCCGATCAGAGATTCTGGAGACCTTCTGCCTACCTCTAACATATTTAAAGGACACCTCATACGTCTCCCATTAGTGTCAGTGTCAGTAACTCTCCTCAGAGGCTTATACCTGATCCCTAGGTCCTCTCCAGATAGCATTACTATAGATAGTTTCTTTCTCTTGTCCTCTGGAATTCAGTGCTATAGAAGGAGACCAGGCTAATTTAATTTTTTTTAGAGTTAACACATTTTTTATTTTTTTTGTTTTTGTTTTCATCCTTGTAAAACAAACTGCAAAACTAATGGGCGGCGGGGGTGGGGCGGTTCTGTTGAATTTTGTCAATGAGCTTTTACAATCTGCAGGTTGCAGTCTTTTTGAACTCAAAAGTTTACTTTTATAACCTTCGGTTCCTTTTGTTCTGACCATGTATTATTCATAGATTTTAGCTTTGCTGTCATTATATCATTTTAATCATTTTTATTTGTTTATCACCTCAGTATTCTGGGAGAATTTCTTAAGCTTATTGTCAATTCTTTATTTAATTAAGTTTTCTTAATTTAGAGTTGGTAGTGTTACCCAACACTACTCTGCTGACTTTGGTGCAGATTTTAGTCTTGCAATTGCAGTTTTAAATCTTCTGCCATATTTCACTTTCTCAACCAGTTTCCTATTCCCATCAGCCTGGATCTCGGTTTGTTCGCTTTGCACGTTTGCTTGTTTTCATCTTAAGATTACTTTTTTCATAGAAACCATGTCTTTTGGATTCTAGCTTGATCACTCTGAATGCTTTCTAAAATTAAGTTTCTTGAATTTTCAGTATGATTTTTTTTTCCTTTGTTACACTTTTCTTGCAGTTTTCATACACCCCCTATTGTTTTTCTTCTGTGACTTACCCTTTAAAGGGGCAAGCTGTCCAGACTGAGGGTATGCAGACACGTAAAACGTGAGGATCACTCCTGACCACACATGTCATCTGCCTTGTGCTAGAAGAATCCTAATTTCTGGTAGCTTTATTGGCCTAATGGGATATGTTTTAGATTCTCTATTGCCTATTCTAAAACACTACTTAAAAAATTCTAACTTCAGGTAGGAATGTGCCTTAGCTTTCTCTGTGACTCTGTCGCTACAAGAAGTGGTTGATCCTTTGTGGGTGGAGAAATAGTGAATCACTTTTGTTTCCTCTGACAGGAACAGATCTGCAGCTAAGAAGAGACAGTGGGGGAGAAGAAACTTTTTACCTTGATAACCTCTTACCAAAGGGAATATATGACCGAAACAAGAGAGTGGCTTATTTTTCTTTCTTGTAAAAGCAATCACGAAGTACGCATTCCACACCTGGTGCGGTGGCTCCATGGTTGTAAGTTACCTAAGCTCCTCCCTCCTTTGTGAATCGCTTCTGTCTTCAGGGTCACCTCATGGTACAAAATGGCTACTGGAGTTTCAGCCACCATTCTCATATTCAAACAGGAGTAAGAGGAGAAGTATATCTTCCAGTAAGTCCTTGAGGCACCATTCAACTTGTGTTCACACCTATTGACTACTCCTAGGTAGTAGAGTTGCTGGGAAATGTGTGCTAGCTGGGCACATTGCCATCCTAATAAAGTCAAAATTTGTTGATAAAGAAGGGTAGAATGGAGTAGGTAGTATCTTTGCTGTCGTGGCAGTATAGAGTGGTAACGTGTAACTAGATCACAGGGGCGGCTTCGGTAACACCTTAGGTAATGAAGGTACAAGTAGCTGGCTGGTATGCTTGGTTTTCTGAGTTGTGTTTTGTTTGTTTGTTTTTGAGAGAGAGCACAATTGGAGGGAGGTGGAGGGAGGCAGAGAGAGAGAATCTTCAGCAGGCTCCATGCCCAAAGCAGAGCCTGACGTGGGGCTTGATCTCACAACCCTGAGATCATAACCTGCACCGAAATCAAGAGTCAGATGCTTAACCGACTGAGCCACCCAGGCACCCCCATTCTGAGCTTCTTTGAGTTGTCTTTTTCTGTTTGTCTTCACAGAAGTTGAGGCAGGTATATCAGGAATGTGTCCCAGAGAATATATCACTTATACTGGAGGACAGTTTGCTCTCCGTTTTAGTTTGTGGACACAATTTAGAGAAGTGAGAACTTCCAAACATTTAGTATTATCATTAGGATTTAATGTGTTCCTACTGGTTTTAATTTGTTTAATATCTTTATTACATTGTTAAAATAATTCTGAACTAGAACTGATGGCACACTCACCAATTTTCCATGAGAGTGATATGAGCAGGTCTTACTGTCAGCGAATTTTGCCATTTTATGTTCTCCAACTTTTTTTCTTCTATTTTGTGACCCAATTTCAGAGATGTTAAAATGCAGGAAAATGCGTGCTTTGGAATCAATGAAATGTATGATATTGTTATGTTCTATAAAATAAGAACTTTAGTGGTACAGGGTATTTGGTATTAATCTACATGTCCAGAATTAGGATATTTAGGTAAACTATGGCACATCTACTTGAGAGACTATCATGTAGCTTTCAAGAATGGTAGCAAGACAAGATACCTAAATGGTAAATAATTAGTGTGATTTACTTTCACAGAAAAAAATTAAACAGAAGGAAAGCAAGGTAATCATGGTTGTGTTTTAGATGGCAAGACTCACTAGAAGAAAGATCTCTTTTCCAAATGTTATCTAATGAATGTGTTAGTTTTTAAATTATTTGTGGCGGCTGTGGGATTGTCTGTTAACACTTATGAAGGAATCAATTAGAAATAAATCCTGCTGTGCTAATTTCCCTTTTTTTGCAGTTCCTAGACTACTATTAGATGAACAAACTCTCAATCATTTCATTGAAATTTTTATATTTTAATGTTATGCTTGGGAGAATGATGGTAAAGGATGATGGGATAAGAATGTAATGAACTAGATTCAAGACTGTTTGAATGGTAATACCCACATATGCTGCCTATTTCTTTGTGTAGTGAACTGAAGGAAGTTTCCTGAATACTGCTGGGGCTCATTCCTCATCTTTTCTCATTTTCTAATGAATGTCTTAGGTCACCATAATGAAGTTAGGTGAGGTACAACTAGAGGGAGGTTGGGAATCAAAACTAACAAATTCCTTTCAGTAAGAATCTAGCAAGAACTTGACAGCCTGGAAAAATAAAATGACCATTATAAGTTGAAATTTAATAGCAATTAATGTAATGGCCCTGTGTGTATACTCAAAATGAGTAACTGAAGTTCAGGGTAATAGCAAATCACGTAAAGAGATTTCATTTTAGTTATAATGTGATGTGGCTGTTAAACATAATTGGTAATCTAACATGAAAATCGAGACTGCTTGTTCCATGTGTCCCCAAGGGGTAGAACCAGAACTGTAAAGTGGGAAGGAGCTGATTGGTAAGATCTTGAGTTGCCTTTCATTAGAGAGGTTTACTTGTAGGTTGGGCATACACAAACAAGGATTCAAACACAGAGTGAGGGGTTGGGTTGGATGACATTCAGAGTCCTCTCGAATACTGAGACTCTGTGACTTTCAGACACACGAATAATATTTTTAAACTACCTCTTTGTGGAGTGATCGTTGTTATGGTAAGTAGCGGGTTCCATAGTGTGACAAAGATGCTATATATATGACTGCACCAATTCATTAAATTGGACTATTGGCACAAGTCACCCATAGACATCGTAGGCAGTATGTATAAGTAAGGCACTCTCCTTTTTTTAAATGGAGTTTTTATTGAAGTACATAAATAACAAATACCTAATTGAAAAAAGGTAAAGTGTAGTCAGAGACATAAACTAAGAACTGTGAGGATTAAAAGGAGGGAATTACATATCAAGAGTATCAAGGGGGAAAAAGAATATCAGGTAAAAGTTTTACAAGAGAAAATAGGTCTCGAAGGGTAAGTGGAATTTCAGCAGATCAGGACATGAATGGAAGTGGGGTAACCATGACAAAAGCAACAACATGAGGTTGCCTAGAAGTGGGAAAACACTGATGTGTTGGGAACAGTGTATGTATGAGGTAAAATGGCCAGATTGGTAAGTTGGTGTTGAAGTGAAGAGGAGTTGAGTGTTGTGATGAGGATTTTCTATTCAGCAAGAAGGAGCAGTTGGAATTTTTTGAGTGAAGGAGTAGCATGATCGATCAGTCTTACTTTTTAGGAACACTGAGGTACTTGATTGACATTTGTTGAATTGTTAAATGTGGAGAAATTAAGTAGAAAGCTATTCAAGTGAGAACCATTGAGGGCTCTATTAATAAAAGCATTTGGCATTATTGAGTGCTCACTGTGTGCCAGGCACCTTACATTATTTCAGCGAAGCCTCACAACTATCATGTGGTAGGTACTTTCCAAAGTAACACTTGCTGGATTTCCAGGAGGAAATTCCTATGAGAAATCCATCCACCATAATAATTAATACGTACGCATGTGCTGTGTTCACCCATACTCTCCAAATCACCTTAGTGAATACTGTTACTTCTCAGTACAACATTTTATAACATACTATCATAATCAGCAATCACAAATTATTATTGAAGTTTAAAAGTACCATATTAGGCATTGTGGTAGAAATTAAAGAGGTATAAGATGTAGTCTGATTCATAAGGTAGACACAGACCCACAATTCTACTTTTTTGTACCATTAGTGTGCCCAGCACAATGCTAGGAACATGGCTTCTTAGTAAATACTAGTTGATTTATTGATATTAAAGGTCGAATTAGACCATTTCACCAATAATTTTCTAGTCAGATAAGAATTTATCAGTATAACTGAAACTCTTGGTTATTCAGAACAGTGGTACTTGAGAAATGAAGCATGACTGACCTTCACAAATGCTAGTAATGTCATTTAATTTTCAAAATTTGGAAAACCTGTCCACTGTCCAGCCCTAAAATGTCATGCTTCAACATTGGAATAAATGATATTGCTTACAATTTATTCAGTTCTCCCCTTAACATAGAACTCACTGACTTATTAACTGGTCATGCATTATCACATCCTTTTTTTTTTCTTTTAATTCTATGAATAATTTTGATTAGGACCAGGGAAGAATCAGAGAAGGTAGTCTGCAAATGTTAGAATATGGAATAATCTTAGAACTCTTCTTGGGTTCCATTTGATTTAGAATATCACATGGACTTTCTCTTCCCACCATAATCTAAACCCCCTTATTTGAGAGGCACCAGGAGTCAACCTATTCTAAAGCATTTCATAGTCACTATAGTGGTTCCGGATAGAAGGTATTTAATTTAAACTCACTGGAAAATATTGCAGAGTTTATTATGTTTGCCATATTATGTATCTGGAATATGCCATATTTGGAGAAAATAAGAATAGCTTAAAAACAACTTAGAAGAAAAATATGGCAAAATATAATTGTAATAGAATAAAAATCTATTTTGTGTATTTTTAACAACCAACAGGCTTCATGTTTCGATAAAAGAAAGAGAGTAAAATCCAGTAAAACTGGATAGATTATTCTTGTTGAAAGGAAAAGCTAGGCAAGCCGTGATGTGATGACAAATTAGGTTTGTCAGTCTGTGTTACTTCAACTGCATTTGGTAAAAAGAAGCTGTGTGCAGAGTTATTATTTGTGACCTGCATGGTTATTTACACACTTATCATGATGAAAAACATTCTCATAAACACAATATTGCTGCATGGTGAGGTCTTTAAAAATATATGTAAACTTTATACCTGAGGAAGCATTTGTTACTCAAAAAAAATTAATAGTCAAAGTATTTTGATATAGGTATTATTACAGGGCTGTATAAGGATTACTGAACTTACCAGCTCTTAAAATTATATATGATTAAATCATATATAGATCCTCAAATCATATATAGATCCCCAAAATTTGTTATGAAACTCCTGGTAGACGTGGATAAGTCAGGAGAGGAAACAGAGAAGCAGTAGTCAATAATGTGGTGTCCCTGAAGCCAGAAGAGAGTGTGTTTTAAAAAGTAAGAAATGATCCACTTTGTTATTTCTGTGAGGTTAAGGTGAGGACCGAAATAACCTTTGCATTTTGCAACATGGAAGTCACTGACCTCAGCAAAAATGGTTATGGTTTAGTGTTGAGGGTGGAAGTCAGAACAGAAGGTGAGAAATTGGAGCTAGCAAATATAGACAGTGCTTTTGGAAAATTTAGCCATGAGAGGGAGGAGGGAGAACAATAACTGAAAGGTCTAAGGATGGGTCTAAGAGAGGTTATTGTGTTGTATTTTGCTTGTTTAGTGGAAGAGCTGTGCATGGCATATACTGATGAAAAGGAGCCCATAGAGCAGTAGAGGTTGAAAACACAGGCAAGAAAAGAGATAAACAAAGGATTAAGTTTTGTAAAAAAAACAGGAAAGGATGGTATCCAAAACAGAGGTGAGAGTTTGGCTTCCGATAGGAGGAGAGGAGAGAGTTGGTGGTGGTAGGAAGGTGTGGGGGAGGGAAGTTGCTGAGGGAGTGGCTGTCTGAAGACAGTCTTGTGTGTAGAGGTTACAGTGAGGTTATCTGCTGAGACTGAAAGGGAAAGAGAAGGTAGAGAAGTCTGAGGTATATAAAAAGTGAAAGAAATTTAAAATAGTCTCTGTGGAAAGTGGAAAAGCAAGAGAAAAAGGAAAACATGGTAAGATTGTCATGTAATGCCAAGGGACCCCTGGAGATAGTACATCTTCCTTTAGTCCCAGAATCTGGGAGACAAAATTAGGATTAGATTTTTCTTTGTAGCTCATAATGTTTCATTAAATTAGAATCAAGATTACAGAACAGGTGTCTGACTTCCTCTCTGATGATGTCACTAATGCCTAGAGTATGGACAGAGGGTAGGGAGAAAGGAACTGGATAGAGCACTATCTTCCTTCCCTATTTTATCACCACTACTGCAGTTACACCTATCAAGACCGCTGAAAACCTGGTGAAATTATCATTGAAACCCCCCCCACATCAGTAAACACACCATTGATCTCAAGTTGCTGCTATTACTAGATAACTAATGTATTATCCATGTTTGCTTGAAATGGAAGGTGTCATGTATGACCTGCTTCCAAATCTATTACTTGAGAAACCTCACCATTTCTTCATCTAGAGGCTTTATCATATCAACATTTACTGTATGTCGGAAACTATACTAGGCATTGGAGATGCAAAAGTAAATAATAGAGCCATGGTACCTGACCTGTGTTCGTAGAGGATACAGATAGAGGCAGTTTGAGTACAATGTGGTGAGTGTTAACCACAGGGAAATGCAAGGTGCTTTGAGCACACCTGTGAGCTCACATCACTCAGAGCTGAGGTGGTTAGAGATGACTCTCCACGGGCAGTTGTATTAAAGCCTGCTTCTAAAGGATTAGTGGGCATTAACTAAACAAAGGAGGGGGGTATGGGGAGGGGAAATGGGGGTACTGGGGGAGGAATGCTGTGAGAATTGAAGTTGAAAGGGTAGTCACCAGATAGATCACTCCAGATCTTCTGAAGTATGTTGTTTAGACATTATTCTCTGGGAACAATGAATAGCCATCAGATGACTTTTTAAAAGGGAATGATGTGATCACAGTTCGTGTTTAGCAAGCTCCCTGTAGTTGCAGAGTAAAGAATGGAGTAGACAAAATAGTGCTAAAAGGTAGGATATTGATAAGGATGTTTTTTCCAGCAATTCAGACAATTGTTTTGATCTCTGAAGCCCACCCAGCTGGTTGGGGGTCACATTGATCCTCTCTCATCCCGCTTTAAAACTTCTGGTTCCATGTAGTTAGTTGAGGTATAGGATGTAAGGCCACAGTTTTTCCTTCAGCACTAACAGTGAAGGAACTTGACCTCAACTAGCTTTTGCTCTTGAACACTCCCACAAAGATTATGAGTCACCCTTGTTCTCATCCTATCTCAAATATTGCTTTGTTAGCAGCCCATTTTGTAAGAATAGAGCTACAGAGGTTTGATTTCAGGAAAATCTTTTACTGAGGTATAATTGAAATACAACAAACTACACATATTTAAAGTGTACAGTTTGGTAAGTTTTGACATGTGTATACCTGTGAAATCATCTCCACAGTCAAGGTAATGAACACCTCCATTACCGTCACTGCTCTTTTGTAATCCTGCCCTCCTATTGTCCCTCCCCTCTCCTTCCCCCAGGCAACCACTGATCTGCTTTCTTTCACTATAGTGATAACAGTTTGCATATTTTGGGGTTTTTTAAAGATTTTATTTATTTGAGGGAGAGAGAGAAGGAGCAGGGGGAGGGGAAGAGGGAGAGGGAGAAGCCAGACTCCCCTCTGAGCAGGGAGCCCAGTGCAGCAGAACTCCAGGATCATGACCTGATCCAAAGGCAGATGCTTAACCGACTGAGCCACCCAGGCACCCCAAAAGTTTGCATATTTTATAATTTTATGGCAATGCTGTACTTTCTTGATTACTTCATTTTTAGTAATTCTTGAAATCAGGTAGTACTAGCCTTCCAGCTTGTCCTTTTTTAAAGTGGTTTTGGCTAGTCCGGATTCTTTGCATTTCTAGATGATATTTAGGATCAGTTTGTTAGTTTCTTTAAAAAGCCTCCTGTGGTTTTGACTGGTATTGTGTTGAATCTACACATCAGTTTGGGGAGAATTGACATCTCTACAGTCCTGAGCCTTCCAACCCACAAACATGGTATATCTCTCCATTTCTTTAAGGTCCTCTATAATTTCAATAATTTTTAGTAGTTTTTGGTGTATATTTCACATTTTTGTTAATTTATCACTAAGTATTTCATATCTTTGGATGCTCTTGTAAATAATACTGATTTTACTTCTGATTTGCAATTACTCATTGCTAATATACAAAAATGCAGTTGATTTTATATATTGTTTTGTCCTGAAACACTGGTAAAGTTACTTACTAGTTCTAGTAGCTTTTTGGTAGATTCCATGGAATTTTCTACATAGATGATCACGTCACCTGCAAATAAAGACACTTTTACTTTTTTTTCCCCCAAAATGGAATTTTTTTTCTTGCCTAATTGCATTGGTTAGAACTTCAGTACTGTGTTGAGTAGAATTGATAAAAACAGAGATGTCTTATCTTGTTCCTGATTTTTAGGGGCAAAGCATTCAGTATGTCACCAATGAAGTATGTTAGTTGTAGTTAATTTTTTTTTTGGAAGCCCCTTATTAGGCCAGGGAAATTTTCTTCTTTCCATAGTTAGCTGAGTTTTTATCAGGAAGGGATGTAGGGTTTTGTCAGATGCTTTTTCACCTACCGAAATGATCATATGGTTTTTCTTTTCTGATTTGTTGAAATGGTGAATTATGTTGACTGACTTTTCAAATATTTAACCAACTTTGTATTCCTGGGATAAACTTTTGGTCATGGTTATATTCTTTTCATATATTTGTGGGTTCAGTTTGCTAAAATTTTGTTTAGAACTTGTGTTCATGAAGGATATTAGCCTGTAGCGTTCTTTTGTTGTAGTGTTCTTTTGTGTCCTCTTTGTTTGCATTTTGAAGAGTAATGCTGACCTCATAAAATGAGTGGAAGTGCTCCTATCTTCTGGAAGAGTTGGTATTACCCTTTTTCTTAAATGTTTGGTAAAATTTGCCGGTGTAGCCCCCTAGGGCCTGGGAGTCTCTTTGTGGGAAGGTAATCAGTAAAATCTGATATTAGCACTTTGTGTTTGCACTCTTTATTTTTCAGATCACTCTGGTTAGAGATTTATCAATTGTATTGATCTCGGAGAATCAGCTTTTGATTTCTATTACTTTTTTGTTTTCTGTTTCATTAGTTCCTGCTCTTCTATTCTTGTGTCTGGCTTACTTTGAATTTGACTTTGCTTTTTAAAAATAAACTTTATTTTTTGGAGCATACTTAGGTTCACAGCAAAATTGAGCAGAAGGTATAGGGATTTCCATAAACCTTTTTTCTACTCCCTAGTTTTAAGTTTTTATTTAAATTCCAGTTAACATACAGTGTAATGTTAGTTTCATGTGTACAGTATAGTGATTCAGCACTTCCATACATCACCCAGGGCTCATCTCAAGTGTGGTCCTTAATCCCCATCACCTATTTCACTCATCCCCCCACCCACCTCCACTCTGGTAACCATCAGTTTGTTCTCTGTAGTTAAGGGTCTGTTTCTTGGTTTGCCCCTCTCTTTCTCTTTTTTTTTTTTTTTAACCTATGTCAGTTTTTTTGTTTGTTTTTGCTTGTTTGTTCTTAAATTCCACATGAGTAAAATCATATGGTATTTGTCTTTCTCTAGCCAATTTATTTCACTTAGCATAATACTATCTAGTTTGGTTGTGTGTGTGTGTGTGTGTGTGTGTGTGTAATACTCTCTAGTTTTTTAGGTGAAAGTACAAAAATTATTTTGAGGCCTTGCGACTTTTCCACTATAGGTCTTTGTACTATAACTTTCTCTATAAGTAAGTACAGCTTTTGCAAAGGCTCCGCAGAAGAGGATCCTTTCTTCCCTGTCAGTCACATGAAGCCTCTCTGATACTGTCATTTTTTGTCTGCTAAAGAAAGAACTGTAAAAACAGTGTCTGCAGGGATAAAGGAGAAAGTTTAAACTCACAACTCGATTTCATATGCATTTTCCATACTTAACACTAAGCGGGGAAGGAAGATGCCACTTATTTTGATTCAAGAAAATATATTTTTGACAGTCATTACTACAAGCAATACTTTCTTTTCAGTGAAAACACCTATCTAGTTAATGCTCTCTAGTTAATGTTAATAATGGAAAGGAAATATTAATAATGTAAGGAAAACTAGTTATATTTGAGTATCGTTGAAGCAGTATCTCCATTTGCCTCAAAGCCTCCCACTTGTGAGCTGTGAATAAAGGCTACGGTGGCACACCAAGTTGCCCTTACTATTTGTTTCTGAATAGCCAGTATATTACATTAAATCATACCTTTAAATTTCAACCATTATGCAGAAACATGCCTTAACTCAATTTTGGATAGTCTTTTAGTGCCATATAAACCAACATCAGGGAGCCACAGAAATAATAGTTAACCTTTATTAAACATTTTACTCTGTGTCAGAAACTATGCTTAATGATGCACTAAAACCTTGTAGGGTCTAAGCATTTTTATTCCCATTTTACAGATAAGGAAACAGATTTGGAAAGTAACCAGTCTCAGGTCCCAAATAAGTAGAAAAGTTGGAGCTTCAACCCCGTCTCCGGTGACTAAGCATGTTGAACACTTTTCTTCTAAATCCATATAGAGGGTGTTTTGAAGGAACAGCTTGTAATGGCCATGGAATGATAGGGTTCTGAACATTCTGATTCAGAATCTGGCTTGATGAGTTGACCAAACCAAGATAAGTGACTCGTATAGTAGAGAAAATAAATTCCTTCAGACCTGTTGCTACTCTGCAACCTGAACTTTGCTTAAGAAAGGACAAATATTGAATTGGAGGCAACATGGTGGTTTAGAAAGACAATGAGTTTAGATCTCTCTTGTTACTAAGCCACAGTAAAAAGTTAACCGCTTTTAGCTTCAGACTTTTCATTTATTAAGTGGAGATTTTCTCCTTGTAGGTTGGTTTGAAGATCAGAGAGTATGTGTCTAGCACAGTGCCAGGCCTGACCAGTAAAGAGGCTGGTTGTATTTATTATTGTTAGGATCTTCTCAATGAATGAAAACTTTTTTGAAGCCTTAAGTTCATTTTCTAACATGACCCACTCCACCAAGATTAAGTCCTGTTCTTCAGTATTTGTATAGCACTGAATTCCTTTCCTTCATAGCAGTTATATTTTGACATTAATTATGTGATTATTTGATTAATGTCTGCCTCCCCACACTAGATGGTTAGCTCCATGCAGTCAGAAGCCATGTCTGATTTTGTTCACCTTTGTCTTCTCTGTGCACAGTGCCTGCCATATAGCAGGGCTTTAGTAAATGTTAAATGAAGGAAATGATTCTTAGTAGCAGTACTGACTACCTTGTGATAATGATGTCTACTTCCTTCAAAATAATGATGCTTTTCCTTGAATTACAATACATGTCCTGTGATCTGCCTAAACTCTCAGTATTTGAACTTACCAGTTTTCTGTGGCCCCATCCTGACATTATGCTGACTGAACTCCCTAGAAATAGAGCACAGTAACATATTTCATGACAGCATTATTGTCTTTTGTTTTCAGTTTGACTAGTCATGATTGAATTATCTTCATACTGCGTGTGTGCTACTGTGCAGAATTTGATTTCAACTTCTTGGTTACTTATTTCACTTCGCAGGAAATGTAATTGTTTCATGAAACTCTTAAACCTTAAGAAGGGAAAAATCCCAGGTATCTCATGTCCCACCCATCTTCAGTCTACCATCTATCTAAAAATCATTTTCATTTGGCTTCTCTTATAAGGGAGAAGATGTCAACCGGACACTAGAAGGTGGAAGGAAGCCTCTTCATTATGCAGCAGACTGTGGGCAGCTTGAAATCCTGGAATTTCTGCTTCTGAAAGGAGCAGATATTAATGTATGTAAAGAACATTGTCATTTTATTTTTTTTTAAAGATTTTATTTATTTGTCAGAGAGAGAGAGCACAAGCAGGGGGAGCGTCAGGCAGAGGGAAAAGCAGGCTCCCTGCTGAGCAAGGAGCCTGATGCAGGACTAGATCCCAGGACCCCAGGATCATGACCTGAGCTAAAGGCAGACACTTAATGGACTGAGCCACCCAGGTGTCCCAAGAACATTGTCATTTTAGAAAAAATTCCTGTTGTATGCCTGGGGTAATTATTTTCTACAGACTTATAAGAATATAGTCTGAAATATATCAAATTTCCTGTAACTTAGAAATATATAATTGGGATTTTTTTTTTTTATATAAGCAGCACAAACAGACTTTTTAAAACTATCTAGAGTTAGCAAGTGGCTGTCATGCATGGAGGATAGGACTCTGCAGTCAGAGGATAAATCCAAATTGGAGTTTTGGACAAAGGTCAATAGGCAGATGGTCAGACAGGAGCAGTCATCTCCCGGCACTTGCCTTTTGTAGCTTTTCAGAGTTTTGGAAACATGTTTAACCATGACAGCAATGAGATCCACTGTGCACATTTCAGGGGACACCATGTCACCTGGCCCCATTGTGGCGGTCTTTTACCTCTTCAGTGGCCAGTTCTACCCACCTCTTCCCTTCCTGGACCTCACTGGCATTCCTACGATAGTGAGGACCTGGGTCTCGAAGAGGTTAAATAACTAGTCAGTACAGTAAGTGGCAGAGCCAAGGTTTGAGCTGAAGTCAAAGCGCTGCGCCCTCTGCTTCACTGCGCTGATGCCCAAGGAGACGCTGCTTACGGGCTTGGGCCTTGGCAGCTCTCTAGACGGCAGGGAACTTGTGGCTGTGAAGTGATTTTGTGTAACAAGGCAAATAGGGTAACATTAATAGTTCTCTAAATCTAGAAAGAAGGAAGAAGTTGAAAAATAAAGTGGTTTTTTTATCTCATTGTTTCATAGGCTCCAGATAAACATCATATCACCCCTCTTCTGTCTGCTGTCTATGAAGGTCATGTTTCCTGTGTGAAATTGCTTCTGTCAAAGGTGAGGTCACTTGCTAATTGTTTTTAAGTTTTTATTTAAAATTCCACTTGGTTGATATGTAGTGTCATATTAGATTCAGGTGTACAATACAGCGATTCAACACTTGCATACAAACCCGGTGCTCCTCGCGACGAGTGCCCTCCTTCATCCCCATCACCTATTTCCCCCATCCCCTCCCTCCCTGCTGGTAACCCATCAGTTGGTTCTTTGTAGTTGAGCCTGTTTCTTTGTTTGTCTCTTCCCCCCCCTTTGCTCATTTGTTTCTTAAATTCCACAGATGAGTGAAGTCATATGGTATTTGTTTTTCTCTGACTCATTTTGCTTAGCGTAGTGTTCTCTAACTCCATCTATATTGTTGCAAATGGCAAGATTTCATTCTTTTTATGGATGAATAATATTCCATCTTATCCTTTCATCGCTGGATGAAGACAATGCGGCTGTAAACATTGGGGTGTGTGTATTGCTTTGAATTAGTATTTTTGTATTTTTTGGATAAATACCTAGTAGTGCAATTGCTGAATCATAGAGTAGTTGTATTTTTAACTTTTTGAGGAACCTCCATACGGTTTTCCAGAGTGGCTGCCCCAGTCCGCATTCCCACTAACAGTGTGCGAGAGTTCCCCTTTCTTCACATCCTCACCAACACCGGTTATTTCTTGTGTTGATTTTAGCGATTCTGACAGGTGTGAGGTGATATCTCATTGTAATTTTGAATTGCATTTCCCTGATGAAAAGATGTTTAGGGGCGCCTGGGTGGCACAGCGGTTAAGCGTCTGCCTTCGGCTCAGGGCGTGATCCCGGCATTGTGGGATCGAGCCCCATGTCAGGCTCCTCTGCTATGAGCCTGCTTCTTCCTCTCCCTCTCCCCCTGCTTGTGTTCCCTCTCTCGCTGGCTATCTCTCTCTCTGTCGAATAAATAAATAAATAAAATCTCTTAAAAAAAAAAAAAAGATGTTTAACATCATCCATCATGTGTCCGTTGGCCATCTGGATGTCTTCTTTGGAAAAAATGTCAGCTCATGTCTTCCCATTTTTAGTCAGATTGTTCGGTTTTGGGGTTTTATAAGTCCTTTATATATTTTGGATACTGATCCTTTATCAGATATGTCATTTGCCTTTTATAGGCTGCCTTTTAGTTTTGTTGTTTTCCTTTGCTGTGCAGGAGCTTTTTATTTTAATGTCCCAGTAGTTTATTTGTGCTTTTGCTTCCCTTGCCTCAGGAGACATGTCTAGAAAGATGCTATGACCTATGTCAAAGAAATTACTGCCTGTGTTCTCTTGTAGGAATTTGATGGTTTCCTGTCTCACATTTAGGTTTTTCATCCATTTTGAATTTATTTTTGTGTATGGTATAAGAATGTGGTCCAATTTCTTTATGTTGCTGTCCAGTTTTCCCAACACCATTTGTTGAAGACATGGTCTTTTTCCCATTGGATAGTCTTTCCTGCTTTGTCGAAGATTAATTGACCATATAATTGTGGGTTCATTTCTGGGTTTTCTGTTCTGTTCCGTTGATCTATGTGTCTGTTTTTGGGCCGGTACCTTACTCCTTTGGTTACTACGGCTTTGTTGTAGAGCTTGAAGTCTGGAATTGTAGATCCTTCCAGCTTTTTCTTTTTTCAGTGTTGCTTTGGTTATTTGGGGTCTTTTGTGGTTCCATACAAATTTTAGGATTCTTTGGTCTAGCAACAAATCCAAATCCCTATGACTTTGTTCTAGCTCTGTGAATCATGCTGTTGGTACTTTGATAGGAATTGCATTAAATGTGTAGATTGCTTTGGGTGGTATAGACATTTTAACAGTATTTGTTCTTCCAATGCATGAGCGTGGAATATCTTTCCATTTGTGTCATCTTCAATTTCTTTCATCAGTGTTTTATGGTTTTCAGAGTACAGGTCTTTCACCTCTTGGTTGGGTTTATTCCTAGGTATCCGATTATTTTTTGTACTCAGTTGCTAATTTTTATTGTTTTTTCCATTACTGTGTGACTGTTGAAGCTAAGTATTTGGTCACTTAAATTGTGTGTGGCATCAGAGACAGAAAACTAGAGGCAGTATTTAAAATTGAGGTCTAGAACAAATGTTATTCCAAATAGCTGGTCCACAAACCGTTACCAGTTCATGGTGGGTAAGGATCTTGGGCTAGAATTTAAATCAGTCCCGTCTTCTTCATCAAGAGTATCTTGCTATGAAAAAACAAGTTAGCTGAACTAAGCATTATACTTAGTGATGTAGATAATGTTGTCCTGGACTACTAACAAACAGTTTGGTACCAGGTTCACAGACCACTCTTTGAGTAGCCTTAGTATGAAATTTGTAAGCTTCATTTTCTATAGTACATGCTGAGTAGATTATTAGGGGCAGTTTGCTCTAAATAAGGGCCTTCCAAGTCATCTGGTGTCTTGATATGCTTGGAGTCCTGGTAAGTTTGGAATTTTCTAGTGTTAACTCTTTTTTTTTTTTTTTAAAGATTTTATTTATTTATTTATTCGACAGAGATAGAGACAGCCAGCAAGAGAGGGAACACAAGCAGGAGGAGTGGGAGAGGAAGAAGCAGGCTCATAGCAGAGGAGCCTGACGTGGGGCCTCGATCCCATAATGCCGGGATCACGCCCTGAGCCGAAGGCAGATGCTTAACCGCTGTGCCACCCAGGCGCCCCTTTCTAGTGTTAACTCTTAGATGTAGTTCAAATTCCAGTCTCAACAACCCAGTCAGTTGCAACCATTCTAGCTGTATTAGATGGAACCTGCAAATGATGGAAGATAAGAAATCTTTATAAAATAAGGCACCAATATTAATCCCAAGCTTATCATTTCATGGCATACTCTAGAAAATGCTGTTTATATGCTATAAATATTGCCCCTAGTTTTCTGTCTCTGATACCACACACAATTTAACTGACCAACCAAATACTTAGCTTAAGCAGTCACACAGTAATGGAAAAAAACAATAAAAATTATAAGATCTGCTAAAGGAAGATACAGAAATTGAGTAAATGTACATAAAGCATTTTCCCACAGTACCTGATGCATAAGTGTTCAGTAAATAGCTTTTATTTTGACTAAGACTAACGAGGATTTTATGCTTAACTCTTTAAATCTTTAAAATCTTTAAAAACTCTTTATTGATAATTTTTTAAACTGTGAAAGCAATTAATTCAGGTTCTCTAAAACTAGGGTTTTTTTCCCCATAGGTGCTTGTTAAACACCATTACTGAATTTCTTTAAGTGTGTGGTTGTTACTGGTTTGGGGTTGGGTTTTTATTTTGTGAGAGGGGGTATAAATCAACAGTAATTTTTAGATACTACACATTATACTGATATGAATGATGTGGTTCTCCCAAAGCCAAAACAAATGAAAATATTCTTGGTCACTGCAGTGGATCCAGAATCTGTGGTAGGATGTGCTCACAAAGATTTCTAGTCACTCTGTCCTACTCTTCCCCCCACATCCATGAAAAGTTTTCTTTTTTTTAAGCTGACAGCTTCTGGAAGTCTTCCTTTTATCACTACTTTGTGAATTGTTTTCCACTGCCCCACCTGTTTTTGAGTCTGCCAGAATGCAAGGCTTGATGGCTGACTCCCTTGCTATGGGAAGCTCAGAATGAAAAAACCTATTTTTCTCCTCCAAAAAAAAATAAAATAAAATACCTTTGGAAAGTACGGGATCACCCATAGCATCCCTGGGAGAATATTTTTGCTTAACCATATTCAAAACTGGTTGTCGCAGGCTACAGTATTGATTTACAGTTTGTTAAAGATTTATGTAATTCCAATATTTTATTAGTTAGTTAGAACTCTTGATACTGCACGTAACTAAACCCAGCTCAGGTAGGCTTAAACAGTAAAAAGATCTTGTTGACTCACATAACAACAGTTGAGGCACACAGCCTGACCCTGGGCTTAAGCCACATTACCAGGATCTCATTTCTCTTTGCTTCTCAGCTCTGTTCCTCAGCAGATAGGTTGAGGCCAGGGGAATTAAATTAAGTCCATGCTAAGTGTATAGTAAAAGAAACAGTAATAATACTGTCTTGTGTTTTTGAAAATTACTGAGTAAGTCTTAAAAGTTCTCATCACAAGAAAAAAACTAGGTGAGGGGCAATAGATGTTAACTTTGTGGTAATCATTTTGTAATATATGCATGTATCAAATCATTGTGGTATACGCCTTAAACTAATACAAATGTTATATGTCAATTACAGCCCAAAATATAAATTCATAAGTCAGAATAAAACAAGATTTTTCCTCCCCTTTTGTCCCTCTTTCCCTGATAGTTTTCTACCCAGCTAAGATTTTGTTCTCTGAAAATAAAAACCTAATTAAAACTAAAAAGATATCCTTTTTAGCTTAGGCTCTGATGATTTATTAAATGAGATACTCCTGTCTCAAACTCTGTATTTCTTTCCGATCCTCATAGTACGATTATTGTTATGCTAGAGAAGTCCCAGACTATCGTTGGTATTCCTTATTTCCAGAGCAGGATGCTCCAGGTCATTGAGACATGACTGTACGATTCCATTGTTAAAGAATCTCCTGCCTTGATTTGCATGTACATTAGGCCCTAATATGTTTTTTAGAAGGGTCTCTAATTATATACACTGTTGCTACCATTATTGATTGTAAGTTGAGTTGTTTGACTTTTAACTAGCTTATTTTTTTCTTTTACTTGTGACTGTAATACTGTTCTTTGTGTCTGAGCCTTGATTTTTGAAGTGACATTCAGAGATGGCTCTGTTAATGGCAGATCAATTGTACCCATGCAGAGCTGTTATTTTGGGTGAAAGGGTTTTTTTATGAAAGCAGAGTAGTAAAATTTAGTTCTGCTTTTTCAAAATTACTTTGATTTTTTATTATTGCATAAGCTTCTTTAATGGATACCCTATAGTTTTGTTAGCCAAATATTGTTTTGGAAATTGATTGTGCTCTTTCGAAAATCCTTAGTTGCTAAAATAAGGCTATTCCAGAGCATTTTTTTGGTTACAATCAATGTTTGTATTATGAAATCTGGTTCTGCCTTTTATCAAAAGTTTGAATCCTTATGGATTATTATGAACTTAAAGTTTACCAAGTTGATATTATCCAGCTGGCATCTCATTAGTATAGGAAAAAAGCCAAAGTAAATGAAGTTAAAAACTCAGTATCATCACAACTAATAGGGGTAAAAGGAAGAACCACAAAAACAAATGAAAGAGGATTGCTAGAATATTCAGAATCAAACTATGTGATATACTAGATCACTTACTGGATAAGTTTTTGTCTCTAATCCAGTGGAAGATGGAGTTTATGACAAAAGTGGGAATTAACATTTAATTCTTGATTGTTCATATAGCAAAAGAAACAACATCTGTGGAGAACATAGTATGTACTAAGCACTTTGTTTATATAATCTTTAATTTCTGTCAACCCAAATACATAGGTATAATTATCTCCATATTATGGATAAGGAAACCATTTGGCTCAGGGAGGTTAAATATCTACCTAACAAACATCCAACGAAATATAATGGAATTGAGATTTGTTCCAGGATTATGACTCAGAAGTCCATGTTCTTTCTACTGCTTAAGATTGCCTATCAGAATTACAGTCAGGGACAGTTGTGAGAAACAGAACATGTATATTTCTGTAGGTAAAAGTTATTTGGCCTGAATTTTTTTCTTTTCTGAGCTAGTAATAATTAAAAAAAGATCAATACCTGTGGAACTTCCACTTCAAGATTGAGGTATGAGCACATGCCATGGTATCCACTTTTTGCCCTCCTATGACAGAAACGAGGTTTTTAAAATGAATGTATCAATATTTGCTTTGAAACAGAGAAGAAATTAGAGTGAATCCTTCAGACACAGAAAGCAGAAGGGATTGGGTTGAAGAAGGAACCATCTCTTGAAATGAGCAAGAGAGTATTGTTAGAAAAGGTAGGAGCTGATCCAAGTCTGCTCCAAGCCCAGAAGTGGTCAGTACCCTGAGTAACAAAGAAGTGAAGATTTGGATGCACTTCAAATTAAAACCAAAGAGAAAAAGTGAGATGTAAGAAGGATGATGATCAAGAAATTACTATGTGAATAAATCTAAGTGAATATATAAAATACAAAACAAACACTAAAGTTTAAAAAAATAGCTACTATAGAATTGTTAAATGATAACTTATAAGATGAAAAGGAGTACATGAAAAACGTATGTAAAACTGGGGTGAAGAGACAAGGACACAGATGATGAAACAGGTTAAAATGCAGGCTCAAGAAGCATCCTGGGAAATGTAGCAGTAGCAGAAAAGGAAGAAGCCCAAGCAAGAGTGTGAAAGAGACTTCTGTGCTAGAGGAGTGGCAACCAGACAGCACAGTGGTCAATAAAAAGGCCGAGCCTAATCGACGTCAGCCTGTTTTTATCAAAGCAAAACAGACTGTTGAAGTAGATACCGTTTTGAATTGTAATTTTCTCATTGAATAAGGTTTTTTGTTTTGTTGTTTTGCCCTAAAAAATCTCAAGCAGGAAATTTTGGGAATAAAAGGAATATTTAAAAGGTGATAAAAATATCCTATAATCCCGGGGCGCCTGGGTGGCACAGCAGTTAAGCGTCTGCCTTCGGCTCAGGGCATGATCCCGGCGTTGTGGGATTGAGCCCCACATCAGGCTCTTCCGCTATGAGCCTGCTTCTTCCTCTCCCACTCCCCCTGCCTGTGTTCCCTCTCTCACTGGCTGTCTCTATCTCTGTCCAATAAATAAATAAAATCTTTTTTTAAAAAATCCTATAATCCAGAGATTGGCACACTTTTTCTTAGAGGGTCATGTATGGCTTTGCAGACCACATGGTCACTGTAGCTCTAATGCTGCCATGGACAAACTAGAACAAGTACTGAAATTTGTATGGAATCACAGAAAACATGAATAGCCAAGGCAGTCTTGAGAAGGAACAAAGCTGGAGGCATCACAACCCCAGATTTCAAGATACATACTACAAAGCTATAATGAAACAGTATGGTACTGTCACAGAAATACACACATCTGTTCAGTACACCGGAATGGAGCCCAGAAACAAACTCATGCTTAATATGGTCAATAAACCTATGACTGAGGATGCAAGAATATACAATGAGGAAAAGAAAGTCTCTTCAATAAAAATGCTGAGAAAACTGCACAATTACAAACAAAAACTGGACCACTTTCTTACATCAAGTGCAAAAAATAAACTCAAAATGGAGTAATGACCTGAAAGACCTGAAATAAATTTCCAAAAAAGAAAACCCAAAAAACATAGTTATCTCTTTGACATTGCCTTAGCAACATTTTTCTAAGGCAAGGGAAACAAAAATAAACTATGGTAACTGCACCAAAATAAAAGCCTTTGCACAGTGAAAGACGCTATTAACAAAATGAAAAGGCAACCTACCGAATGAGAGAAGATTTACAAATGATATATTCAGTAAGGGATTAATATCCAAATTATATAAACTTAAACTCAGCACCCAAAACACCCAAAGAACGCATATATAGGATGCCAACAGACACATGAAACGATGTTCAACATCACTAATCATTAGAGAAGTGTAAATCAAAGGCACAATGAGATAATAATACCTTATACCAGTCAGAATGGCTAGTATCAAAAAGATAAGGAATAACAAATGTTGTCGAGGACACAGGAAAAAAAAAAAACCTGTTGTGCACTGTTGGTGGGAATGTAAATTGGTACAGCCATTGTAGGATACAGTATGGAGGTTTCTTAGAAAAATTAGAAATAGCATATGATCCGATAATTCTACTACTGGGTATTTACCCAGAGAAGACTAAAACACTAACAAGGAAAGGTATGTGCACTCCTGTGTTCATTGCAGCATTATTTACAGTAGCCAAGATGTGGAAGCAGTCTAGTGTCCATAGATGAATGGATAAATGAGATACACACACGCATATACACAATGGAAAATTACTCAGCCGTAAAAAGGAAAGAAATCTTGCCATTTGCAACAACATGGACATATCTAGAGGGAATAATGCTAAGTGAAATCAGAGAAAGACAACATATGATTCCGCTTACATGTGGGATGTAACAAGCAAAACAAAAAAGCATAAACAGACCCATAATTACAGAGAACTGATGGTTGTCAGAGAGAAGGGGGTAGGAGGATGGGCAAAATGGGTGCAGGGAGTGGGACCCAGTACAGGCTTCCAGTGATGGAATGTGTACGTCACGGGGATGAAAGGTACAGCACAGGAATATAGTCGGTGGCATTGTGATAGGGCTGGATGGTGACAGATGGTAGCTACGCTTGCGGTGACCAAACCATAACCTATAGAGTTGTCCAGCCACTATGTTGGGTACCTGAAACTCACGAAACATTGTGTGTCAACTATAATTTTAAAAAGCTGCCGTAGACTCACAAAAATGACAAGCATGGCTGCATTCCAGTAAAACTTTACTTACAAAAACAAGCATCTGGGTGATAGTTTGCAGACTCCTGTTCTAGCTCATGAATAGTTTGGAATTTATAGCACACATCATTTTAAAACTCTAGCCCTCAGTGGGAAAATGATCTTTCCTAAGTAATGCAAGTTGAGAATGTATCTATCATTCCGGATGCTTTTATTCACCTGTGCTAATGCTTATTTGTTGAGAAGTTTTATTAATGCAGCCAAACGAGCTTGTAGGGCAGTGATTTGGAATTTTGATTGTTTATTACTGAACTGATCTTTCTAAAATCTCATCTGCCTGAATAATAGCGACATTTCATGAACACATTATTTAGAAGAGAGTTAATCATGAAATGATACCCCTAAATTATATTATTAGCCAGTGGACTCTCATAAGTCCAAAATTCGTTTCTTTTTCACAGCTACATATATTTTGGTATACATCTAATTTGGTATCTTAAATCTGGTTTGTCTGTTGAAGATACAGGTCTCTGAGAGAAAGTTTGCCTGTAGCATTAATACACTATCATTGTTAGACATTTTCTCTAATATTGTTAGGATGTGTATTATCTAACATGTATATCAACATCTCTATAGTAATACTAAAATGCCTTATAATTTATATAATTGATAATTGAATTTTAAGAAGATCCTTGTTTCCTAATCCTAAGGAAAACCACTTCTAAATAAACCAGGGTGGGGAAAGGAAAATATTTAAATGTTTAGTTCTATTCATCTTTTAAAGATGTTAAGTTTGCTATAATTTAGAATGTAGACAGGTAAGCTGTGTCATCTACTCTGGTGTGTGTCCAGATTCTGTCCCCATAGAAGTACATACTGCTCTTAAAAATGACCACTTAACTGCCTGTGAGAATAAGAATTCTTTTAAATAAACAGAAAAAGTTGTACCCTAGCATGTGAGAATGAAAATCTTGTGAAAATTAAAATGAAAATTTAATCCAAGTTTTAAACCGTGGTAATTACTATTTTCCTAGATTAGCAAACCTACAGCATATCTCAGTTGTTATTATACACTGTCATTTGTTCTTAGTGGTGTCTGGCACATTAAGCTGTATCTGAGAGGAAGAAATGCAAAGAAACTTGGGCTTTTTTGTTTTGCATTATTTGCTTCATTCTTTGTCAAAGAAGTTCCCTCCTTAGCAAATCTACTGTAACTGTGTGACAAATAGGTGACGGCTGATTGTGCAACACTCATGGTAGTGACTCCTAGCTGTTTCAGACAACTCTACGTTGCCTGCTCCTGTCTGAGTAGGATAAATGAGTGAGGTGCCGTCCCCTTATAAAAAGGAACTGAGGCTATGTTATAATGTTGTGTACAGTTGCTCTAAAGAGTAGAAAATACTAAACATCGGTTTAAGAAAATTTAGAAGACCATCTTATAACATTGATGTTTTTAGCAAAAACATATTTGTGTTACATTTGAAAAATCAAGCAGCCAGGTAATGGTAAAAAGTGAATAGCCCTCTCAAATATCAGCGTCGTCAAATTCTCAGAGTCCTTGGTCAGACTTCACTGCTTGAACAGAGAATCCAATGGATCAGATTCAGAGATTGGGAAGTCACCCTTCTCAGCATAAACAAGTACGTGCTTGCAGTTAGAGCCATTTTTCATTTTATAATGACTCCCTGCCCCACCCCCAATAAAATCTAGACAGTTTTACCTACTCTCAAGCACAGATTTTATGATTGCTCAGAACCCCCAAGTTCTATTCCATTTAACGTAGGCAAGTCTGGTTTTAAAAACGTTTTAGGACAGGTGAGTCAAAGAACTCAGCAGTGCCTTTCTGTACTGCTTTAAGAAGGAACTGCATTGCTAAAATTAATACAGCCACAAATTTTACCACCTCAATGAAGAAGCTAATTGTTACTCTGTTGAAGTGTTTCCCAAATCTCGCCCATTGTAAGCTCATTGTTTTTACTCGTTTAGATCTTTTAGTCTGGAGTCGTTATTAAATAGTTTTGGTCAGTGACATATACCGGGGACTGTGGTGCCACACACCCTCCCCCCCCAAGTTTAGTTCTCTGTTCTGCTTCTTAATAGCTTTGTGGTTCTGAGCAAGTTCCTTAACATGTAAGCCTAGGGAGTTTTCTCTTCTGCAGCACAGAGCCAGCACAGTAGTCCCCCCTCATCCAGAGTTTCGCTTTTCACAGTTTCAGTTCTCCTCGGTCAACCACAGTCCAGATTCAGATGACCCTGCTCCTGACTCTGCTCAGACGTCAGCAGTGGCCTGCTGCTGCGTGGCCGCGCGTCGTCATTCACCCCACTGCGCCTCATCATCTCACACATTTCAAATGAGGAGCATGCAACTAACTCTTCCTTTCACTTGAACACTTAGAGGCCACTGTAGGATTGCTAATTGACCTAACTTCATACTGTGTGTCAGGGAACAGGGAGGCTGGAGGAGAGGGAGAGAGACAGGGAAATGGCCAGTCAGTGGAACAGTCAGAACACACATACCATGTATCGATTAAGTTCGCCATCCTACATGGGCACAATTCATGGCGTCCCAAAACAATTACAGTGGGAACATCAAAGATCACTGATCACGGGTCACCAAAATATAAAATGAAAAAAATTAGAAATATTGCAAGAATTACCAAAATGTGACACAGAGACATGAGCAAACCTTCCATTTGTTTAAAAAAAAAAAAAAACAAAAAACACCAAAAACAGTACCTGTGAAGTGCAGTTAAGCAAAGCACATTAAAATGAGGTATGCCTGTACTTACCACACTGAATTATGTTTGCGTTCCTGATCCTTTCCTTTGTCCTCTCTAGGTTGTGAAAATATGCAGAGAACCAGCCTCCTGTTCTCTTTAACGTCCCAGAATAGGAATTGACAAACGTTCTCTGTAAAGGACCAAATAAATACTTTAGGCCTTGCAGGTCCCATGGTCTCTGTTACAACTGCTCACCTCTATGGTTGTAGCACAAAAGCAGCCATAAACAATATGTAAAAAAAGAGATATGACTGTGTTCTAGTAAAACATTATCAAAACTATGTCTAGCACTTACTAGGAACTTTATATTTGTTGAATAGTCTCAAGAATTGGTTATCTGTAACAATGTTTTTAGCTTGAAAGTGTTCAACAGATGACACATTGTATACATAATTGTATAAGGCTCTTCATTTTCCTATAGGAAGCACAAAAATGTTGAGAATATCTAAAGTTAATAAATTATTTTTAAAAAAATAAAAATAAAGTTAATAAATTCTAGAATCTGGGCCTCATCCTAATGTTTTTAGGAAAAAGCTGTAGGTCATTTTTAACTAAAGATAGCATGGAACACCAGATGGAGAGCCAGAAGGCTCTAGTTTCTTTAACTTGCTCACTGACTTTGGGCAAGTTTCTTAACCTCTCTGAACTTAAGTTAAATCTCTAATAAAAAGAACAGGGCGCCTGGGTGGCTCAGTGGGTTCAGCGTCTGCCTTCGGCTCAGGTCATGATCCCAGGGTCCTGGGATCGAGCCAGGCATTGGGCTCCCTGCTCTATGGGAAGTCTGTTCTCCCTCTGCCCCTCTCCTGCTAACACTCTCCCTCTCTCTCTCTCTCAAAAATAAATAATAAAATCTTTAAAAAAAAAAAAGTGCCTACTTTACAGGGCTGCTCTGAGGATAAAATGAGATGATATATCTGTAGTATTAGGTTAAAAACTCAAAACTGCCTCAAAATTTAAGAAACATAACACGGTGTGGAGTATTGCATTCGATTCTTTGGGGTACCTAGAAATATTCTTGACTCTGTCTCTTGTATCAATATGTAAATTAAATGTGCTGTTAAATCCTGCAGCAGTAAATAACATACAATATGTGTAAATGTAAGTATTTGAATAATTTTTTAATGTTACTATTTTTAGTAGATTACAAAATTGAATCGTGTAAGTTCTATGGTAATGGCAATATTTAAATGTATACTCAAACAATTGAAAGTTCCCAGGTTCTGAACACTTTATCGGACTACCAAACAGATGCCCCAAATCATGACATAATGGAGTTTGTAACGAGCAGTTTCTCAAGACTGCATATGAATTCAAAATAAATGCTTTGTAGTATTCTTTTAACAGTGATTTGGTATGTATATGTTCAAGATGGTAGAAAAGGTAGTTTTTCCTTTTAATGTGGATATTTATGATCTGAGGTTAAGATTGATGTTACTAATATTCATTTGCACTGTGACCCACATAGAAACTTTTGTTGAGCATCTGCTGTATACCAGGCATCATCGTAGGTGTTAAAAGTACAGAGATGAATATAACGAGACCCCCTGCTCTCATGGAGCCCAGCCTAATTTGGGGGAGACAGGTCTTTTAATATAATTACAGACTATGGTAATTGCCTTAAGAGAAAGAGAGGTCAGCTGTAAGATAAACTCCTCCTACAGTGATTTAAACAAGAAAGTGACCCATAACAGCATGTCTGAGGTGTGCAGTCCAAGGCTGGGCAGCCAGACGTGCCGTGTCATCCACATCCCACACTCCCTTCTCCTCCATCTTCCCCAGGCCTTACGGGCACCAGATGACTGCTGAACCTCCAGGCATCATGTCTGTGTTTTGGGTAGGAACAAGAGGAAAGAGCTAAGGACTCTGTCCTCCTGGGGCTTTACTGAAGAAGGAAAGCCCTCCAGGGGAGAGGTCAGATTTGTGTCAGACGGCCCTCTGTAGCTCTGCGGGAGCCTGGGGATTCAGTTTCTTTTCAGCTTCTGAAAAGCAGAGGAAAGCAAAGTCTAGTCTAGTAGAGGGAGACAGTACATCAAACCAGTACATTGAAGTGTTACAATTGCTGTGGCAGGAGTTTATGTGTGACACAGTAGGGATTTGAAGGAAGCAGAGGTCAAGTCAAGGGGATGATGTCATAAATAAGGATGCCATTACAACTTCAGGCACCACAATTCATAAAGCACTTGTTAGGCAAGAAACAACAATTGTTGGAGAGGATGTGGAGAAAGGGGATCCCTCCTACATTGTTGGTGGGAATGCAAGTGTACAGCCACTCTGGAAAACAGTGTGGAGGTCCCTTAAAAAGTTAAAAATTGAACTACCCTATGACCCAGCCATCGCACTACTGGGTGTTTACCCCAAAGATACAGACGTAGTGAAGAGAAGGGACATATGGCTTTGTCCACAATAGCTAAATCGTGGAAGGAGCCGAGATGCCCTTCAACAGATGACTGGATTAAGAAGCTGTGGTCCATATATACAATGGAATATTACTCAGCTATAAGAAAGAACGAATTCTCAACATTTGCTGCAACATGGACGGCACTGGAGCAGATAATGCTAAGTGAAATAAGTCAAGCAGAGAAAGGCAATTATCATATGGTTTCTCTCATCTATGGAACATAAGAACTAGGATGATTGGTAGGGGAAGAAAGGGATAAAGAAAGGGGGCTAATCAGAAGGAGGAATGAAACATGAGAGACTATGGACTCTGAGAAACAAACTGAGGACTTCAGAGGGGAGGGGTGTGGGGGAATGGGATAGACTGGTGATGGGTGGTAAGGAGGGCACGTATTGCATGGTACACTGGGTGTTATACGCAAATAATGAAGCATCGAACTTTGCGTCGGAATCTGGGGATGTACTGTAAGGTGACTAACATAATAAAAAATCATTTAAAAAATAAATAAATAAAGCACTTGTAATGTAATTCATAAAGCAATTGACACCTGAGCTGAACCTTGGACACTTGTGTCCAGGAATCTAATAGAGAATTGGGGGACCATTCTAAACAGAAGCAACAATGTTAGAAAAGTCACAGGAACAAAGAGACCATGACACATTACCGTAAGATTAAAAAAAAAAAAATTATTTACAGCCACACGGATGAGGCTTTGGCTCACCACCACCTTCTTCCCCAGACTGTCCCATTTCTTATATTTAAAATACCAGTTTGTTTCTTCATAAATTTAAGAAATATAGGTTTATATACAGTAGAAAGAATTTAGCAAGAAATATGACTAGACAGGTAAACAGTGAGCAGATTATGCCTCGTTTGTCATATTATTTATCTTCATTCTCTTCTGTTAGGATGCTATTAAGGTTTTTTTGGTAGGTAGGTAGGTAGTATGATCAGACTTGGATTTTAACAAACATCACCCAAATAAATGCATGGAATCTGAATAGAAACCGTGTAAGAAGTGAAAAAAGAGGGGCACCTGGGTGGCTCAGTCAAACATCTGCCTTTGGCACAGCTCATGATCCCAGAATCCTGGGAAGGAGCCCCGCATCAGGCTCCCAGCTCAGCAGGGAGTCTGCTTCTCCCTTTGCCCCTCCCCCTGCTTGCGTGCTCACTCTCTCTCTCAAATAAAATCTTTTTTAAGTGAAAAAAGATAGGAAAATACTGAATTAGGATCTCTGTATAAAAATCCTGAACTAAGAAAGTAATGGTAGCAAGGACAGCTGAGAAATGACAGACCAGAATAGTCTGGTCTAAAGACTTGGTGACTGATTATGTGGGAAGTAAACACGAAAAACTACATGGTGTCTGCACATTTCCTGGAAGATGGTGATGTCCTTTACCATGATAGAAAACACTGAAAAAGGAACAAGTCTGTAGGAAAAGATTATGGTGGAAGCAAATGTAGAGGTGAGCCAGCTTGAGCCGGACAATGTGGACAATAACATGGGGAAAGGGACCTAGATCCTTAAATGACCTTATAGGACAGAACCACCCTACCAACGTTAATACTCTTAGCACTAGACTGTTTGAGAGAATAATTTATATTGTTAAAACATACATAATACCCAAAATAATCCACTAAGTGCAGTCCCTATCAGAATTCCAATGGCATTTTCACAGATACAGAAGAAACAATTCCTAACTTTATATCTGGAACCACAGAAAATTCCAAAGTAGTCTTAAGAAAAACAAAGCTGGAGCCATCACACTTCATGATTTCAAAACCGATTACAAACCTTATAGTCATTAAAACAGTAATGTGCTAGTGTAAAAACAGACACACACAGATGAGTGGGACAGAACAGAGCACCTAGAAATAAACCCATACGTATATGGTCAACTAATTTACAATATACAGGAGCCAAGAATATACAGTGGGAAAAAGAGTCTCTTCAATAAATGATACTGGGAAAACTGGACAGCCACATGTAAAAGAATGAAACTGGACAACTTTCTTACACCTTACATAAAAATCAACTAAATATGGATGAAAGACTTGAACATAAGACCTGAAAATCATATTCCTAGAAGAAAACATAGGGGTTAAGCTCCTTAACATCTGTGTTGGCAGTGTTTTTTTGGATTTGACACCAAAAGCAAAGATAAAAAAAGCAAAAATAAGTAGGTGGGACTACATCAAACAAAAAAGCCTTCTGTACCGCAAAGGAAATTAAGATGAAAAGACAACCAAGGGAATGAGAGAAAAGATTTGCAGATCTAGTATATAAGGGGTTAATATCCAAAATATATAAAGAACTACAACTCAATAGAAGAAAAAACACAATCTGATTAAAATACGGGTAGAGGACTGGAACATTTTTCCAAAGACCGTATACAGATGACCAGCAGGTATGGGTAAAGGTGCTTCCCTAATCATCAAAACCACAATGAGATATATCACCTCTCACCTGTTAGAATGGCTATCATCAAAAAGACACAACATAACAAATGTTGGTGAGGATGTTAAGAAAAGGGAACCCTGTTGGTGAGAATTTAAATTGGTGTGACCACCATGGAAAACAGTATGGCGTTTCCTCAAAAAAAAATTAAAAATAGAACTTCCATATGACCCCGGAATTCCAGTTCTGGGTATTTATCTGAAGGAAATGAGATCACCGTCTTGAGAAGGTATCTGTAGCCCCCATGTTCATTGCAGCATTACTGACAATGGCCAAGACACGCAAACAACCTGAGTGTCCATTGACAAATAAATGGATAAAGAAAATGTGTATAATACATTCACGTGTGCATACATACAGGAATATTATTCAGGCATTAAAAAAAGAAATTCTGCCATTTGCAGCAACATAGATGGATCTTCAGGGCATTATGCTAAGTGAAATAAGTCAGAGAGAGAGAGACCAATACTATATAATGTCGCTTATATGCAGAACCTTTAAGTACACACACACTGAACTCAAAGATACAGTGAACAGATTGGTGGTTGTCAGAAGTGGGGGGTGTTGGGGAATGGACAAAATGAGTGAACGTGGTCAAAAGATACACACTTAACAGTTGAAAGAGAAAAAGAGTCCTGGGGATGTAATACACATTCTGGTGACTATAAGGGATAAAAAAAAACCAAAACTGTTCTTACAGAATAGAATATAAAAGTTGATCTTGACAGAACAGAAAAGCTGGCAAGTTAAGAAGTACAGGGAGTGATGGGAAGGTAGAGAAAGTATTGTATAAAGTAGAGGGATGAGATAACTGTCAGAACTGATGGAACAAGAAATATAGGTTTAAATAACTCATTTAAATTTATAAAGAAACAAACTGGTATTTTAAATATAAGAAATGGGACAGTCTGGGGAAGAAGGTGGTGGTGAGCCAAAGCTTCATCCGTGTGGCAGGAAATAAGAAGATAATATCTACGGTTAATAATGCAGATAGTAACGAGTGTATTATTTAGAGCTATGAAAATAATCACCAGTATTAAAAACATGATTAAAAATGCTTTCCTCAAGGAAGGGGTGAAGTCAAATATACTAACTTATATAAGTTTGCTAGTAACTGCATCAGGTACTAAAAAATCATGTTAATACTCTTATCCACAATAATACTGGTTCATCATTTTCAGAATTGGTTTGACTTTGTTAGATTTATTTCTCCGTATTTTATTCTTTTTAACGCTATTATAAATGGAACTGTTTTCTCAATTTCATTTTTGAGATTTGAATATTGAACCTTTTATCTCACGAAATGCCCCTCTTAGTAGTAATACTGGTTTATCTTTTCTGTTCTCTGTTATATAATCACTCTAGTTTCTCCTAGGGATACTCATTTATTTTTAAAAGAAATACGTATATATGCATATTTAGAACACAAGAGTAGACAAACAATAAAATGTTAATTAAAGTATCCAACCTATAGAATTATGAGTTCTATGGATTTTTTTGGTATATTTTTAGTTCTTTAATCCATCTATTAAAATTAGGGGGGAAAAGTGACCTGTGTAAATCAGCTAGATTTTTGTTGTTGCTACAAATGGCAGAAATTGACTTTAACAGGTAGAAAAAGGAATTTTTGAAGATACTGGACTAGTCATAGAACCAACAGGGACAGTTGGAGGACCGGGCTCAGAAGAGGGAGGAGCTCTGGCAGACACAGGACTTGAGGTGGCAGAAACTCCTCAGCCCTCATCTGGATCATGCCGCGGGAATAAACGAACTGCCCTTTTATTCTCTCATCAAGATTCAAAATCCAGAAGTGAGAGGCCTGCCTGGTTCAAATAAATCTTTGACCCTTGGTGAGGAGGATACAGGGCACTTTCAGTTACATAGTCGCAGGACTCCACACAGTGGGGACAAAAGAATCCCCAAAATGAAGTTAGGATGCTGTTATCAAAAGGAGGGAAATGAATTCTGGCAGCTAAAAAGCAAGAGATGTTCACTAAAGTATTTAACTTTTTGTTAGTGCCGAATTATAGTTTATAATGCTAGTCATAAAAGCAGCAATCCAATAAATGGTTTTGAATACAGTGATCCCAGTTATTGTCCCACAGCCCGTAGAGGACTTACCACACTGAAGTTCTCACTCACAGATGCTCTCCCACTTGACTGTGAGTTCCATGAAGCAGTTAAATTCAATTAGAAAATGAGGAAATAGAGATTTTTATAATCATATTGAAGAGGACTTTGTAATACTGTAACACTTCCTAGGATATCATCTTCTTGGTTTACCTGATTCATCAACAGTCCGCTCAAGCGCTGCCTCATTCCAGAAGCCTTTCTCCCGTACATCTCCTGTCACGTCCTGTTTTGGTTAAAGACCTCTCATCCATGTGCAGAACACTACGCTCCTCGTCCACCTCTGTCGTGTTGGTTCATTTGCCAGACTGGCAGACTATTTTTTCTTTGATTCTCCAGCTCCTTACGCAGTGTTTACACATTCACTAAATATTTGTTCAGGGATTGAACAAATCTGCCAGAGCAAAGGGGTAAGGCATTCTGTCTAGAACCCAGCGTGTATAAGGACATGGTACATGGTATGTGGGCATGGTGAGAAGTTCCGTATGATTAGAGCAGAGAGAGGTTAATGGGAGAAGAGACTGGTGAGTTTGACTAGAGTTGGTCTTTAAGGGACCGTTTATATCAAGTTTAGAGAATTCTGCAGGCCTTAGAACAGAACAGTGGCGATTTGGCAAGGGAAGGAGGGCAGGACACCAGAGGCTGTTTGATGGCTAAACACTGGTTGGGGCTGGAACTAGCGAGAAGAACCTCAGGTGGTGGAATATTGGGGTCTCTGGGAGTTAAAAAGGTTCAGACCTGGTTTGGGTGCAATTTACCTCCCAGGTGCTAGGCGCTTTTCTAGGTACTGGGAACACAGTAGTAAGTAATACAGAGGAAATGCTCCCCTGGGGCCTCGTTCTAGTAAAGACAGATAAAAACAACAGACACAAAGCTGTATGCACACATCCTCAAAACTGAAATGCCAAGTTGCAAGTAAAATATTCCAGGATCACACTTTCCAGGTAAAGCTTTGGAGTAGGCTGGAGAGGATTTCCCTAGCATGCAGAAGAGAACCTCCTTTTATAGCCCACACGGCAAGCATTTACTGCTCAGTTTTTATACGTAGAATGACCAGTATTCTACAGCGGTCTTTGGGAACTTGTCTCAAGTAAATGGTTTGTAAGCCCTGAATTGTAGAAATACGTGTGTAGTATTTATGCACTCTCCACGAGCTATTGCAAAGAAATAATTTTGTCACAGTGATAACTTTCTTCTTTAGCAAAAGTGGTTTTCCCCATTTTATATTACATGTAGGGATAGTCTTTTCTAAAGCTTGATGAATGCATAATAGTATAAATGAAAGGCAGTCATTGTCTATATTATTGGCAAGCTGTGTCTGTAGCTTACAGTTTCTAGTGCCTGAAACATAATCTGGCATTTTTACAACTTAGTCTACAACCTTGCCAGATGTTTGGGGTTTTTCAGTAGAAGGGACCCCGTTACTAGTAGAGGTATTGATTCTTGACCTGCACATTAGCCTGCGCACGTGATGGAGTCTGTGCATTCACGGCGGACTCATTCAGTATTAATGGCTATTTCCTCTCTTTCCAGGGTGCTGATAAGACCGTGAAAGGTCCAGATGGACTAACTGCCTTTGAAGCGACTGACAACCAGGCAATCAAAGCTCTTCTTCAGTGATGGACGGATGGGCTGACAGCTCTGGAAGAAGGGCTCTCCTGTGGCCTCACACTGCTGCCTGTCTGTCTGTCACTCTCTATCTGCCAGCTTCTTCAGCTAAATACTTTAAGAGGGGTGAGGGGAGAGAGAAATTCATAACAAATCAGACTACCAGAAAAAAAACGTTTGGGAAGAGAGGAAAAAACCGTGATCAGGCTTTTACTTGGATTCCTGATCAAGTCCGCCTCTTTTCCATTTCCAACAAAATATACAGCTTATGCCCAAGGGAGAGCAAAGACAAAACATACCAGTACCATTTGACCCTTTCAGCTCCCTAGCTAGTTTATTCTTGAGATTGTGTCGAGGGTCTGATCCTACCAAGGCCAGCTCTCCGAGTGTGGTAGCCGTAACTGTGCGAGCAGCGGCGGCTGCCGGGACCTAACTCCGGGTGCTGAGATAAGCAATCAGCTCTAGCCTTCTGCCTTAAGACGCACTCTACTGGGGGCCTCCTGGCATAGTTAAGAGCGCTGCCCGTGGTCGGCGACCAAATCTTCCCTCAGCGACTTTCAGCTTTACATGAGAGCTCAGTTAAGGTGAGGGGGCACACTCCTAAATTGCTGGGTGACTCAACTTTGGATTTCCTCTCCCCTTTCACATGGATTTCATGTATCTTTAGATACAACTGACTAGTTTTATTTATAAAATCTTAAATTTTGGAAGCCTAAAGGAGAAATCATTCCAGTGTGCATATTTTTTTCTCCTCTAGATTCAGACATTTATATAGCATTGAAACACTTTCAAACTCCTTCTGGTAGTAAAACGGGATTTAAACATAGAATCATAGCCATAGCCTGTTAGTATCCTATAGAGAACGGTTGTCTTAGTACCTATGGATTTTCTTCATTTGCTCTTTGAATGGATTGGCCTCGGTTATGTTTGGAGAATCGAGGAACATTCTTTGGAAATCCTCTCTCAGACCCACCTTGGATGCTGATTACTTACTGCACCAAAGCTATCACTGGGGTGAGATTTACGATCTGGACAAATTGAGCCCTGTCCCTTCAAAAGTATGCTCGTTATCAGGTTTCCCCAACTTGTCGCTAGGCTTCTGCTGAACATCTGCCAACCCACCTGCATAGCATATTTTTGTCTCTTTTCTAAACCATGCATCACATGAAGTGTGACCCCTTCAAAATGTATTCTGTGTTCTTAAAATGCAGTGCCCTACAACGGGTGTTCTGACCTGCAGGAAATATTTAGACACATGTTCAAATGTTTATTTCATGAGCAGTTCAACGAATTAAAACATATACCCTTAAATTTGCTATCTTGCATTTAAAATATTGACTCCTTTGACTTGCCATCCATAAATGCTTGCTAAAAATACTAGGGTTTTTCCTTAGCCAAATCATGCAATAATTGAATGTACCTCAAATTTTTAAAGGGGGGGGGTTGGGTTAGGGGCTTGTATTCAGATTGTGGATGACAAAGAATTATGATTTTTTTAAGGCAATATAGCATTCTAAAGCAGGGTTAAACTAGTAGCCAGCTAATAACAAATCTTATTAATCGGTTGCTGATTGGTTTGGTAGGGCGTGTGTGTGTGTGTGTGTGTGTGTGTGTGTGTGTGTGTGTGTGTTCCCCCATGAATCTTTCTTTTTTTTAATCCTGTGGCTTTTTGCTTACAACTAGCCTAACCCTGTAATTTTCCTGCATCCAAGAAAACAATCACAAACAAAATGGTGGTTTAAATACTTTGATATATTCGGCTAATTCTGCTGTCTTAGTGCAGCGAATTAGAGTTGGATTCGAAGTCAGCCAACAGTACTTTATTACATCACTGAATGGAGACAGAGCTACCCTCATTGAAGATGGAGGGCACTTGATCAGTCTGTACGTGGGTAGCAGCAAGGTGTTTTGATACCTTTGTTGTCACCTCTTGGCAGAATGCCATTGAAAAGGCTTGGATTTTACCCTCTGTAGTTTCCACCTTTCCAGCTGTTGTGTTGTAGTTGGTCGCTGCAGAGCGTGCACTGTCCTGTCATTCCTAAACCTGTCTGCCTTCTGCAGTCCCCTGGTGTAGAAACCACGTGACCCTTGGTACAGTTCATCCTGCTGTTCCTTGTACCGCAGTAGAGGCTACTTGGCCTTCCCTCTTCTTTCTCAGCCATCTTGTAAGCCCCATAGTTACCGGGCGACTGATTGAGAAAATAGCAAACGTAGAATAGACTGGCCGAGATGGTTTACACTTTCTCTTTTTTTTTAACTAGGTTATTTATAATGTATTTCTGAACCACTTGGCAGAGAAATTCACAACACTTAATGTTCATTTTTTGAGTAAAGGAAGCTAAAAACATGTCTGCTTTTTGGTACTACCTGCATTAGTGAAAGGTTAAGTAAGTTTTGTTCTCCACTGAATATTTAACATCTCAGAAAAAATCTTGCATGTTCTGTAGTTTTTGTATTAAGTCAGTCATTTTGTATGCACTATATCAAGTAAAAACAGGTGGATTACCTGTTTACATTAGTATACTAACAAATTCCCCCCTTGCAGCTTCAGACTGGTAGCTGTAGACTTAGAGGTCAACGCAGCACCCGAGGATACCCAGGTAGCTCTTCTCTGCATAGCTCACCTCCTGCACCCAGTGGGGCACACAGGAAAGGTAGGTGGGTACGGCGTGTGCGAGCTGCAAGGAAGGCCCTTTACTCATTGATTTCTTTCCCTCCAATAATGGATCTGAGATCTAGATGTACCGACTTTTTTTTTTTTTCCCTAAAACTTCAACTGAGCTGCTCTTTACTTCCATGCAATATTGTGTACTCGATTGTGTCTAGAAGAAGCTGATGAGAGTGCCCTCCTACATAAGCAATTGCAGTGTTTTGCATGCAAAATTTTAAGAATTTAAATCGTCCTGATTCTATTTTGTAAATGGAGAAACAATCATATCTTTCTAAGCAGTAATGGAGGAAGACTAGTGCTTTGTGCATTTTGATATATTTGAGTTCATTTTTTCCATCATGTAATACTTTTGACACAATTGGGTTTCTCATATGATCCTAGTTCATGTACATCGAATGCTAAATAATACCGTGTTTCAGTTTTGTGTTGCAAGAACAAATGGAATAAACTTGAATTGTGCTACAAGGAACGTGTCGGCAGCTTTTCCTCCCTCAGCTCCTGTGGCCTTCCTTTCCAAACCCTCTTCTCACAGCTCAGCCCAGCCTGTGATCGACTCCAACTTCTGATTCATCCAAATTTCCCCTCCTTACCCACTTCTGGAAAAAACGAAGTGGAAAGAAAATAAGACAGGAAAGATTTAATTGAAATAAACTGTACTGCTTCTCAACTGGAAGTTTTGCTTTTGTGTGGGTCTCCTGATACAGACTGGTTCCCTCCCACGTGTTCAGGGATCCTGGCTTTCTAAACGCAAGGGCTAGCCAGCGTCTCCCGGAACATCAGGGTCGGAATCATGGTCAGCAGCTCAGATCCTTCCTGTGCGCACCGAGGTGGCTGCACGTTCCGAGGTTCACGTTTGCCACTTACTTGACCATGAACGCTCCTTTAGAGCGTACTTTTCAGAACAAATGTTCTAACATTAAATCACTTGGAACCTCAGAATGTGAACAAGATTATATTCAGCTTGATTCTCTTGTAATCTTGTCAACAACCTAAGACTACTGTGTATTCTTCTTTGGAAATGGCCTCTGAGTAGTAACAGTATGTGCAGATGCTCAGTAAAACAGCAAAAGCTAGCTTTCAGGACCTTCATGTGGCCAACAGAGGTTTAAGTGTGGGGTAGCATGTAGGGGTGGGTGCTAGTGTTCACAGATTTTTTTGATCAAACTTCATTTTAAGAATTGGGGTGTCATCAGGGGTACCTGAGTGGCTGTTGGTTAAGCCTCTGACTCTTGATTTCAGCTCAGGTCATGATCTCAGGGTCCTGGGATCGAGCCCCGCATGAAGCTCCACACTCAGTGGGGAGTCGGCTTGAGATTCTCTCCCTCTGCCCCTTGCTCCTGCTCGCATGCACTCTAAATAAATCTTCAAAGAAATGGGGTCCATCAGCGTTTAAATCTAGTTAAATATATGTTAAAGTGAATAGAACATCTTCAAAATCACTGAAGAACAGACCAGTATTAGTCAACGGAAGGCACGCATCTGGACGAAAAGCACTTAGAGTTACTGTGAAAATCTTGTGCGATTAGACACCAGCTATCACAGGGCATGATGCAACACAGTAGGTCAGATTGTTACAAAATTTTTTTTCTTCTACGAGACCAGGGATTCTCAAAATGTCCCTGGCCTAGCCACACCACCACCACTGAGGACTTGTTCAAGGTCCCTAGTCCAGGCTGACCGAATCCCAGCGTGGGCTGAGCCCATCTGTCCACATCCTAACAAACCCTCCGCGGGATTCTGATGCACACTCGAGTTTGTGGACTACTGTGAGAGACCATAGTGACAGAAAGAGTCTAAAAACCTGCAAATGGGAAGTCATCGAGGGTGGCTTCCTAGAGATGAAGTAAATGGAAGCCTTTACCACGGGAGACAGCCAAACTGGACACTCAGGAAGATCTTAAGATGAGCCTCAAAGTTACGCTCTGGGCAAAAGAAGTGAGGGTAAGACGTCACAACGGCTCCAAAGATACAATGCTGGTGAGAACGACCCTTCATTAGGGTTTGTTCCCTGCAGGATGTCCTGTCAACTGCTGTGGGTAGAATTTCCACAGGAGCCCAGGATTAGAGTCCCCATGGCCCAATTGCGTGAGCCATCCCCAAGTCCTTTCCTTGAATCCCACAGAGGGGTGAGGAGGCATGCAAAGAATTTGGGAAGGTAGGTCATGAGTCTCCTTATCTGGTGCTTGGCACCTTGCAGATCACTGGGATTGCCGCAGTCACTTAGCCATGTCCCTGCTGGTCTCTGCCTGTCAATCCTAAAGCCGGAGACAGCCACACTGGGAGGCCAGCTCCTGTTTTCGCAACCCCACCGCCCTGTGCCGGCGTGAGCGCTGTGAGGACGGATCCTTCCCTGTGGTGGGTACGCCACTGGCAGAAACAGCCACCTGCCTGTCACCTCACCATGCTCTCTTTAGGGTCAACTGTCCTTCCCAGATGCTAGCCCGACCATCACGCATCAGCTATAGGATATTTTTCTTCCAAGCTCTTATTTCATTGAAAAAATAATGAACCAAGATTGAGAATAAAATTTATCAGCTTTTACAGCACCTGCCACTTGGTAGACACTCACTGTACTTGGTCTGAACGACTCATGTCAAATCATTAAACAGTCACATAGGAGAGCAGCTTTGTTTTCAGTAAATCGTGACTAAAGGATCGCTCTTAGGACTGCGGGACTACACCTAAGTGTCACTGTACCCAAATGTGGGCCCCATAGCACGGTAAGTACTACTGGGACCACAACCCCCAGTCAGTGAAGTAAAGACAAATATCACAGTCACGATGATGCATTGAGGAATGCTGACCATGGGGTCAAAGGCAGGTCACCGAGCCATTGTGGCCTATACACCAAAGCACAGCTATCAATAGAGCAGCAAACACAAAGGCCTGACTGGCCACCCTAGCAACTTCGATGCATTCAGCAGCTCCCACAGCGAGCACAGTCTTATTTACACAGCTTGCGTAGAATGATGGGTCACACGTCTGGCAACATCCACAGTCACAGCATCTTGATAAAGGAAAATAACACATAGACAATTCCTGCTCACTGGATGCTGGGTTTGAGGATACTATTAGATAACGAGAATCTTTTTTTTTTGTTTTTTGTTTAAAGCAGCGATATTTTCCCAAGCCTTCAGTAACAAATCTGACAATGTATTACGTATCTGTCGGTCCCTGCCTGACCTCTAATACTGCGTTCATGCACAGCCCCTGGGGCTGGCTACCGAGTCACTGTGTGGCCACTGCATGGGATTTGCTAGTCAGATCTGAATACTTCCAGCTAGCTTGCAAGTACTCAGATCCATGCTAATTTGACCAGGATATTTTTTAAGTACATTTATTGCATGCAAGTTAGGAGGTAGGCATTGTGCTGAGGACTTTCTACCACATGACCTTATCCAATATTCACAATCATCATTTAAAAAGGGAGACTAAGAAATGTTAAAGAACTTGTCACACTCAGTCAATAGCTCACGAACAGTAAAATTTAGTTCTGATCTGGTGCCCAAGCTCCTTCAAAATAAATACGTGTTCTCACCCAGAGGTCCAAAACCAATGCTCATACCTACTCCCTTGGCACAACACTGCCCTGATCTGTGGAGGAGGCTGTGTGGCCCTGGTGTGGTCTTTCTCAACAGTCTCCAGAACTTACTTCACATTACCGAAGCATTGTAGCGTTTTACCAACACGTCTCCGTTGACCCCTCCCCCTAGCCCTTGGCACCTGCCATTCTGCTCTCTGCTTCTGGGAGTCTAATTTAGATTCCACATACAAGTGAGACCATGCAGTATTTGCCCATCGTCTGGCTTAGTTCACTTAGCATGATGCTCTCAAGGTCTATCGATGTTGTCACGAATGGCACAATTTCCTCTTCCAAGGCTGAATACTAGGACGTTGTAGGTCTCTAACCACATTTCCTTTATCTGTTTGTGCATCGACATTTAGGATGTTTCCCTATGTCGGCTCCTATAAGGCTGCAGTGAATGTGGGAATGCAGATCCGATCTCTTTATGATCTAGATTTCAATTCCTTTGGCGATACACCCAGAAATGTGATTGCTGGTGTCCCAAGCTCACCATTAAGACGTACATCAGTGGTATCTTTTTACAATGTCAGCTTTATTCAATCACAAAGCAAAGTTTACCATAATTGCCAAACAGGTTCAGGATTCCAAACTCCATGACCTACAACTTGGCTTCATACACGTCACACAAAGTACAATACAAAGTCACACAACAGAAAAGATACAGGGAGGCTTAAGAAGTTAAAGCAGCAAACTCAAAGTCCATCTGTGCACGGGCAGTTGAGATGAGGACTCGGTCCAGTCCAGGTCAGCTCTCAGCGCTGACTGCTAATTCCATCCAAACAACAGAGGATCTTTCTTTATTATGGTCAAGATCTGTTGGGCAGAGCCGTAAGTAGCAGCTGCCTTTTTTAGGGCAGTTAGACATGGCAGAGTCGGCGTCGAGAGTCTGACAGTCTGACAATATGTTTGCTGCAAAAGTCATCCCTTTTTAAAGGAGTTTAATCAGCCTTGGGCCTTCGCAGGCCTCTTCTGGTTCTCATGATGACCAGCTCTCGGTTCTTCTAGGCTCTCTTGGCTTGGATGCTTATACCAGTTCTGGGTGCCATCAGCCCGTGCAGGTTTCGGCAATAACCCATCTTAGCTGCTACGCCATCACTGCTTGACATGAATCACTTGACATGAGTGACTCCATCTTGCTCTCCACGACTCGATTAAATGTTAATTCTAGTTTTAGTATTTTGAGAAACCTCCACATGGTTTTCCATAGTGGCTGCACTAATTTACGTTCCCACCAACAATGTGGACAACAAAAGCTCCCTTTTCTCTACTTCCTTGCCAACACTTGTCTGTTGTTTTTTTGATAATAGCCAACCTAACATATCAGAGGCAATAATTCATTGAGATTCAGATTTGCACTTCCCGGAAGATTAGTCATATCGAGTACCTTTTCATATCCCTGTTGGCCATTTGTAGGTCTTCTTGGAAAGAAATGTCTTTTGGAAAGAAAGGTCTCATTTTTTAAATTCATTTACTTGATTTGATTGCTGTTGAGTTATAGGAGTTCATTAGATATTTTGGATATTAACTCCTTATCAGATAAATGGTCTCCAAATATTTTCTCCCATTCCATAGGTTGCCTTTTCATTTTGTTGACAACTTCCTTTGCTGTGCAGAAGATTTTTAGTTGGTTTATTTTTGTTTATGTTGCCTGTGCTTTTGATGTCATATCAAAAAAATCATTTGTCTAGTCCAATATCAGAAGATTTTCCCTGTTTTTGTCTAAGTTTTATTGTTTCAAGGTTACATTTAAGTCTTTAATCCATTTTGAATCAATTTTTTTACTTAGGGTCCAATTTCATTATTTTTCATGTGGATATCCAATTTTTCCAATACCCTTTAACAAAGAGACTTTTTCCCATCGAGTATTCTTGGCTCTGTTGTCAAATATTAATTGACTGTATATGTGAGGGTTTATTTCTGGCTCTCTATTCTGCTCCATTGGTCTATATGTTATTATGCCAATACCGTATTGCTGATTGCTATAGCTCTGCAGTGGCTCTTAAAATCAGGGGGTGGGATACCTCCAGCTTTGTTTTTCTTACTCAAAACTGTTTTGGCTCTCCAGGGTCGATGGTGGCTCCAAATCAATTTTAGGAGTGGTTTCCTATTTCTCCAAAGAGATCATTGGGATTTTGTTAAGGATTGCATTGAGCCTATGTATCACTTTGGGAAACATGGTCCCCATTTTAACAATATTAATTCTTCCAGTCCATGAACATGAGATGTTCTTCCATTTGTGTGATTTCTTCTGTCAATTTTTTATAGTTTTCAGTTGACAACTCTGTCACTTTCTTGGTTAAGTATCGTATTCCTTTTGATAGTCTTTGGAGGGTTGTTAGTGTATAGAAATGCAACTGATTTTTGTATCCGGGGACTTACTGAGTTTTAGATCTAACAGTTTAAAGTTAAAATTACAAGTTTTTGTAACTATGCCACAACACTATGAACCTGGAAACTGTCCTCTACCTATGCTTATCAAACAATTACCATTTAAGGGAGTTAGAGTGTCAGCATATTTATGTTTGTTTCACCATGTTAACAGAGCATTTACTATGATCTGGGCACCATTCTAGGTGTTTTCGTGGGCTACTATGTTTAATCTTCATAATAACCCTGAGAAGTATGACTGTCATCATCCCTACTTTCAGATGAGAAGACTGGCTCAGAGAAGTTAAGTAACTTGACCATGGTCACACAGCCAGTGAGTGGTAGAGCCGGGGCTTCAACTCAGGCAATCTGACTGAAGTTTGCACTCTATACCTTATTATTTTGCCTCTCCAACTTTCACTGAACCAACTCATGACATTTTAGTCTATTAACACAGCTTCTACCAAGTTCTTAAAAAGATACTTAGAAAACACTTTATGGATTTAGGATTTTCAACAACCAGGCGGAAAATATTATGTAACATTCATTGATCAATGACTTCTCATGATGGAATCACATTCAAAAAGGTGACATTTAATTTTCAGGTTTGAGAAGTGGCAATATTTGAGTGTAACATACATTTTGTTTGGCAGTCTAAAATATCAGGAGACAGAACAAGAATCAGCAGCTACAGTCCATAGGCCAAACCTAATCCTCCACGAGCTTTTGTAAATAAAGTTTGATCGGAACACAGCCATACCTATTCACTTGCATATCATGTATGGCTGACAAAGCCTAAAATATTTACTCTATGGTCCTTCACTGAAAAGGTCTGCCAACTCCTGTGATAGAGGTTTAGGTGACCTAGGTTGAGAAATACCCTCTAGGTTTGGCCAGGACCTAGTTACAGAGTGATTAGCAAAGTCATGAGAGAATGTAATGTGTTCGTTGAAGCGAATGAAAAGTCAAGCCCATAAATAATGCGCCTCTTTACAGCTGTGGGGAGCCTGTGACAGTAACCATCCCCAGCGACTCTTGCCTCCCAGTACAGATGCCCTCGTGTAACCCCTCTCTACACGGACTCTGAGCTTGGCCGTGTGACTTGCTGGGGCCGAGTGGGACAAATGTGAAACCAACAGAAGCTTAGACAGGTACTTCCTCGTTGGGGTTTGGATCTCAGCATGACAAAGATTCCTCTTCAGGAGAGGCCACGTGGAGAACAGATGTATCCCAACCGACAGCTCCCGCTAACTGCCACACATGCAACCGCGGCCATCTTGGGCGCCCACTTCCAGGCTCCCGAGCGACACCAGGTGAGACCAGCACAGCACCACCAGCTAAACCCAGTCCAAACTGCAAAACTGTCAACAAGCAGTGGTGGTTTTAAGCCACTAAGTTCTGGGTGGTTTTTTGTTTTGTTTTAAACGCAGAATAGATACCAGCCACAACACCCTAGCTGGAACCAGTGGCATCACCTAGAGATGAGAAAATGTGTCTGAATACCAGAGGGAAAGTGGTCATACGCACACGCACATGCAGGAAATACCAAATACCATCAAGGACACAAGATTGCCTTTTCTTTCAAACTCTTAAAGGGAAGGAAAATAGATTAAAAAACAAAAATCTTCGCCTTTCTGTTCAGGAAAGGTTAGGTGCTGTACATAATAAACTCTGTTTCTACAGAATCCTTATCCCCTTCTGTCTTCCCAGACAGAAAAGCAATCTCCCGTCCCTGCAGGGGTTTCTTTCTGCCTCCCGGAGGAGTCAAAGGCTAGTGGGGATTTACTGGTATGAGCCA
>NC_048218.1:195619735-195639058 GCF_002007445.2 Ailuropoda melanoleuca | reverse complement strand
AGGGTGGTGACGGGGGGGGGGGGGCCCGGAAAAACAGGGCAACGCAGAACAAAGGGGAACCACAGGGGCTAAGACCCTGCCCAGAGATTCCCACGCAAACTGCAGGGTGAGCTGTCTTTGGCTTCCTGCCCCAGATGAAGGCCAGGAGGGCCCTCAGCGCTGGCCGGAGGTGGGGGGGCAGGGGTGCTGATGCCTGCACCCGGGCAGGAGCCTCTCACACTTCAGACTTTCACTTCATGCAAGCATGCTGTCACCCAAGACCTGGGGAATCCTGTCAAAGCAGCCCTCTTGAGACCCATGCCAGCCTCCAGCCCAAAAACCACCTCTGAGAACTCTAGAAGCTAAAGAACGTCTCTGATGCAGAGACAAGAAGGGAGGGTAAAGTTGCAGGTCAGAAGGAGGAGAGACACGGTCACGTGGGACGTAACTCACAAAGGAGACAAAAACGTCTACTACAAAAGCAATCGGGCCGTTTCAGCTCAGAATGAATTTTATGAAGGGAGGTAGTGAGGACAGTTCTCCAAACTGTGAGCTCATTCATTCAGTCCACACATACTTGCAGCTTGAAGGTGCCCGGCACCATCGTGGGCCCTGCAGACACAGCAGCGAACACTACGGACGGGACGCCGGCCCAGCTGGGGCTTACGGCCCCGGAAAGGAGAAAAACAAAACAACAGTAACAAGAACACCAAGTCTACTCCTAATAGTCACAACACGTCCTGATGCGTGCTGGAAGGAAAGAAGCAAGCTGGCTGAGAGCACACATGGGGGAGCAGGAGGGGGCCTCCTTGCTCCTGGGCAGGGGGCGTGGGGGTCAAGCACCTGCGTCTTGCTCAGGTCTGTGCCCCTCCCAGTGTTGGTGCAATTGAATGAAGTGTTTTGGCCTCAGGTCAGCAAAGCTCCACGTGGTAGGACTTTTCCCACTTTCCCGCTGTGGTCTGGTGTGACGCTAAGACACAGGGGGCGGAGGTGGGTACCAGCAGCATGGAGACCAGAGAAGATGCTGCACAGGCCCTCCAGGGGATTCGCCTGCCCCCGCTAATGACCCTGCCTGCAGGGCGGACCGGGGCCATGTTCCAATGCCATCTCTGCATAGGAGCATTCACTAAACTAGAGCCAGCAGCGCCCCCCACACCGAGGGGTTCTGCTCCAGAGCTCTCTAGATCATCCTAATGGAACCGCACAGGAGACAGAAGCCCAGCTTTCCCTGCAGGGAGCTAACAATGCCTCCCCTTCCTGGGGGCCGACGACCAGCGTTTTGCTTGCTTTACAAAATAGAAACACAGTCCCTAGGCTTTGTCACCCCAAGGACGATGCGTTTCTAATATCTACTCCTCACACTAAGCAGAGAAGCCCTGGATTGCTTTTCACCTTCTTACTCCCTCTTTTTTTCTTGAGTGCACCATGACATGACCCTAGAGATCATCTCCATTCAGTAGTGAGGAGTTTAAGTCTTGTTTCAGGTCATTATTAGCAATTCTTTTCATAATGTAAGAATGAATAAAAACCCCATTTGAAACGTGGACATCAGGCACCCAGTTGCCACAAACAAATGAACCGTTCACTCCAGAGGTATCGCTGTGGTTTGATGGTGCAGAGGGGAGGGGAAAAAAAAAGGAATCCTTCCCTGAGGATAACCAGACCCAACATAAATGTTTTGGTTGTGTGACCCAGTAAATTATCTTTTAAAAGTTTAAACTCCGTCATTTCAGAATATGCAAAGGGTAGGACTTTAAAGGGCGTCTTACTGATTAAATCTAAAACCTCTGGCCCAGAACTTTCATTTGATTAAATTTCACTTCTTGAGATATTCACTCCTGAGTGTCAAATACATGATTTAATACGCTTGCTAAATTATGGAATGTTGAACAAAGGGAAAGGATTTTTTTTCTCTACCACAGTTACTTATTTGGGTTAAAGATTGCCTTGTGCTTCCTGACATATGTTAAGAAAGACTTATGTTAGAGTTGTGTCATGTCATGAATCAACTTGACAGTCTTTTCAAAACTTGCATCTCTACTTTTGGCGTCCCTCTCTTTGAAATTGTCCTCTCTTTGCTAAGAAGAAATAGATGCTTTCATAAGCCTGTGGGTTAATTATGTCAAAGGGGAAGGTGGGGAAGCAGGTTCCAAATATAGGCCGATGGGCTGCATGAGGTTGAACTCGAGCTGACCACTGCAGACTAGCACTTCCCTTTTTCACATCGGGTGATGTTGCTGCCTGCTCTCATTGAGAGACAGCGCTTCTGAGCCTTCAGACACACTTGTACTCTAGAGGAACTTGTCCAAGTTTCTTGTGCTGACACTCGGCTGAGCTGAAATTGTTTCCCAGGATCCAGACACACTTCTGACACCAATAACCAAGTCTCTTGTATCCGTAAGTACATCCATCCAGTGGAAATTGAATTAAAAGGTCCTCGTTGCTCCCTCTGCTTCCTCCCCCCGATGCTTAATCGGTCTAATAAGATTCAATTAAGACCACCCAGGCCTCGCCCAACGCCGCAGCACAGGTGAGCCAGATGGAAGCCACAAAAACATCGCTGGGTAATCAGGCAAGAAGCATGGAGAGCACACGACACCGATTTTGTAAAAACAACATAACAAAAGGGTTATGAAATGATTCAAGGTGTTTAAAGACAACGTTCTGAGAAAGCAGTTGTGCTGGGTTTTAGGAGACCTGAAAACAGTGAGGCTTCCAGGAATATGGAGGCATGAACAAGAATACTGTGGAAGTAAGAGTTTTAGCCCAACTTGATATCGTCCTCCTGCACCCTGACTCCCTAAGCAGGTATATCTCCTATTTGAGAATCATCCCGAAAAGCCCACCCCGCCATCATCACAAGGCGCCTCGGGTTCGTTTGTTACCACAGGAGTCTCGATGGCATTGGAGAGGGGAGTTGCATACAACCAGCAGAGTTTCTAACACAGATGCTCAACTTCAAAACAAGACCAAAAGCCAGGTCAGGGGTACAGGGAGTTAAGTCAAGGGCGCCAGGAGCCCTCAGTGGAATGACTCCCAAATCCACATCTTTCCTGAAACCTCATTCAATCTCTGGGTCCTTCTCTCCAACTACCTTCTGCATCCAAAACTAAACTCACCAGGTTTACTGCCCACCCACCTCCACAAAGAACACATTTCTTTCCTTCCAAATATAAAGTGTATTAAAATCAATTAATTGAACGTACGCCACAACATCATTCTTTTAATCATGGAGATTTGCAACCCAAACTTGCTGGATTACACAGGGTTTCATCCCCTTCTGCTGTCATTTCTTCTATTAAAACCCTCCATGGCCAACCTGGACCCTCCGTTCACACTACTGACCCCTATTACGGGTGGAATCATGTCCCAAAAAAAGGTATCTTGAAGTCCTAACCCCTAGCACCTCAGAATGTGACTGTCTTTGGAAATAGGATTGCAGATGCAATCAGTTCAGATGAGGTCATATTGGAGTAAAAATAGGCCCTTGATGTAATATAGCTGGTGTCCTAGAGCGAATGTGAGGACAGAGGCAGAGATCGGAGTGACGCAGCACCAAGCCACAGAGCGCCAAAGACAGATGGCCGCCCCCTAAAGCTCCAAAGAGGCAAGGAGCATTCTACCCACAGTCTCAGAGAGCGTGTGGCCCCACAGATACCTCGGTTTCTGACTTGTATCTCCAGACCCCTGGGACAATAAATGTCCATTAAGGGACCCAGTGTGTGGCACTTTTTTAGCCTAGGAAACGAACACAACCCTCCCTCCCTTCTAAAAACCTTCCATGGCTTCCTGTTCCCTCATCATTCCAAGTTCTGCTCTTTGGCCAGGCTCCTACCCAGCCCATCCTCCCTTTTCCAAGGTACCTCCCACCATTTCTTCATGACTTCTCTGAACTACAACCCACACCGACCTCCCCATCTTCAAAGTCTTGCTACCCATTTCCACTAAAATACCCTTTCCCTGCACCAGGTGTGTTTATTTCTGCCTTCCCTATCAGTCCACAACCCCTTGAGAGACAGGCTAGGACTTCCTTTCTTTTGAATCTCCCCTGAGCACACAAATACCCTAGAAGGACTGGTAGATTGACTGATGTAGTCATCTCGACACACGCTTTACCCTTGACCTGGAATATTGGGCAGGCCCTACGCGACAAGCCAGGGACCCCTGTTTCACCTTTTTGTGTCCCCAGTGCCTAGCAGTGTCTGACACTTCATAGACTTTCAGTAATTATTTTTACTTAATCCATTTTAAAGATCAAGCGGCAGATAGATCTATTCCGGGTTCATCCCAGGTAGAACAGCGTCCGCCTTCTTTTCAAGGACTCGCTAATGAAATACCTTGAAGTTCTTCAGACAAAAGTGGCTGGAGAGGGAAGAAATGCCATTCTCTTTCTCTGGTAACCTCACTAATAGGTCATTAAAAGGGCCCCAGCCTGGAGCCCCAGGAAGCCTTATTAGTCCCCCAACCCATCAGGGAAGGTAGTGTTCCTCCCAATTATCAGACTTGCTATTTATTAATACATGACAAGTCTTGTTCTTCCAGCCCATTGTTACCTGTGTTTCCAGAGCCCTTTGGAAGCATAAATAAATGATAGCTGGCTGGTCTCCTTTCCCCAGGATTTTATCAATGCTGAGAATCCTGACAGTTTTCCAAGATATGATTTGCCACTACAAATGCCAAGTGCTCCTGTCCTCTCCTATTTATGGAGATATTTGATAATCCAAGGTGCTGGCTCCTTCCGACAGAGACAGACTAATGCTGTCATAAGTCTGCAGGTCACAGAGCGGTGCACCGGGCTTTTCAAAGAGCCCAGGCCTTGGCCATGGAGAAGGCATCTGCTCAGCAGGTCAGCCATTCAATCCCCAGGACGCCAAACCAGAGAGCCTGTAGGAGCCACAGGGTGACCCTGGCAGGGGCAGAGCCGGAGGAAGGTTACTGTCACTGCAACTCTGCCCATTGTTGCCCCTTTCCACGCCCCCCCCCTTCTACCCACATTTCCCAAAACATTTGAATTAACCTGATAGTTATTCCTGTGGCCTGGACGTTGTCCCTCCTAATAATTCAAATCCCCTGGCCGTCCACTGGAGGTTTAAAGGGTCAGGAATGGGGGGGAAGGGGGGGGTAGTCCAAACCCGGGAGGTAGTTAGAAGCCAAAAAAAGAAGGGGACATTCAGTTTCCAGTTCCACATGGAAGGAGCTCAGGCGTCCCCAATCTGTCCCGGCAACAAGTAAAAAGCCGAGCAGACGAAAAAACCAGCAATTCTTCTTGGATTGGTTAGAGAAGTGAGGACACAGGGCAAACCCCTACCCCCCGAGGCTGGAGAGAAAGACGAGCCAACACAGCGAGCCATGACTTACCGGACAGAGCGGGAACCTCCGTGGGAACCCATGTTGGGCAGGAAACCCCAAACTGTAATGGACGCACTGCTGGGGAGCTCAGTGTGGACAAATCTGGGAGTTAAAAACTCCAGGGGGAATCCAGTCATGGGAAACCCCCAAAATACTGTGAGATTCACCTCCAGGAGCTCAACCAGATTCCTACAGTAAGTATCTGAGAAAAACTCCCTTGAGCTTCCAGCAGGGGTAAGGGGAGAGGAACCATTTTTAAATACACCAGAACATGCTGTTCTCAATAAGGCCTGCCCTCAGCTGAAACCAGTTAACCAGAGGCTAACCTGCTGGGGTATTTCAGAGCCTAACTGACCTGGGATAGGGAAATACCCAACTCCACCTGCCTCTAGCCATCTCGTCCCACCTAAGGAAAGAGAAAAAATGAAGAAACACTTGTGAAACTCACAGCCCACGCAAAGGTTGGGACTATACGACATCCCCCCTTCTCTACATCTCACTAACACATTACCAAAGACCTGTTCATGGCAGTCCCTCTCCCTGATACGTTATGTCCAGCTATCAAGAGAAAATTACAAGGCACACCAAAAGGCAAAAAAACCCCACAATTTAAATAGAGCAAACATCAGAACCAGACAAGGCAGGGATGCTGAAATTATCAGATTGAGAATTTTAAACAACTATGACTAATATGCTGAGGGCTCTAAGGTCACCTGGGTAGCTCAGTCAGTTAAGCATCCGACTTTTGAGTTCAGCTCAGGTCATGATCTCAGGGTTGTAGGATCAAGCCCCAAGTCAGGCTTCATGCTCAGTGGGGAATCTGCTTCTCTCTCTCTCTCCCCCTCTGCCCCCCTCACTCACACACATGTGCATGCATGCTCACTCGCTCTAATAAATAAATAAACCTTTTAAAAAATATATGCTAAGGGCTCTAATGGACAAAGGAGACAGCATGCAGGAATCAATGGGCAATATAACAGAGACAAATATCCTAAGAAAGAACAAAAAAATTGCTAGATTAAAAACCACCGTAACAGAAATGAAGAATGGCTTTGATGGGTTCATTAGCAGACTGGATGTGGCTGAGGAAAGAACCTCTGATCTAGAGGATTTTTCAGTATAATCCTCAAAGACCATAAAAAAGAGAAGAAAGACTGGGGGTGGGGGGAAGCAAAATATCCAAGTTCTATGGGACAGCTGCAAAAGGTATACTATATGGATATCAGAAGAAGAAAAAGAGAAAGGAAGAGAATATTTGAAACAATGACTATCTTCCCAAATTAATATTAGATACCAAACCACAGACCCAGGAAGCTCAGAGGTCAACATGTGGCATAAATGCCCCCCAAAAAAAGTCCAGCTGGGCATATCATTTTTAAATTACAGAAAATCAAACATAAAGAAAAATTTTGGGAAAAGCCCAGAAGAAAAGAAACACCTTACCTACAGAGGAACAAAGAATTACATCTGATTTCTTCTCAGAAACCATGCAAGCAAGAAGAGAGTGAAGTGAGATATTTAAAATGTTGAGAGAAAAAACCCACCAAACTAGAATTCTGTACCCTGAGAAATTATCCTTCAAAACTGAAGGAGAAATAAAAACGCTCTCAGACAAAAATTGAGGGAATTTGTTGAGGCACCTGGGTGGCTCAGTGAGGTAAGGGTCTGCTTTTGGCTCAGGTCATGATCTCTGGGTCCTGGGTTCAAGCCCCCCTTCAGGTTTCCTGCTCAGTAGGGAGTCTGCTTCTTTCTTGCTCTTTCGTTCTCCCTCTGCCCCTCCCCACTGCGCATTCTCTCTCTCTCTCTCAAATAAATAAAATCTTAAAAGAAATTTGAGGGAATTTGTTGCCAGATCTGCCTTGCAAGAAATGTTGAAAGAAATTCTTTAAGAAGAAGGAAAATAATATAAGTCAGAAACTTGGATCTACATAAAGAAAAGAACATTAAAGATGAAAAAAATGAAGGCAAAATAACTTTCATTTTTTTATTCTTAATTGATCCAACAGATAACAGTTTGTTCATAACAGCAACAATATATTCAATTAGGTGTATTATGATATAACTTATGCATATCTTATATGCTTATGTCTTTATATACTTATGTATATGTCTTATATATATCTATGCTTATGTATAAGTGAAATGAATGGCAGCAATGATAGGAGGAAGCAATTAGGGTTATTTTGTGATTATAAGGTGCTCGCACTACCCATGAACTGGCATTGTGTTATTTGAAAATGGATTTGGATTAGTTGTAAATGTATATTATAAACTCTAGGGCAACCACTAAAAAGTTCAACAACAACAAAAAAAGAATAACTGATATGCTAAGAAAGGAGAGAAAGTGGGGTCATATAAAATGCTCATTTAAAACTACATAAAGCAGAAAAGAGTAGAAGGCAAAAACAGTAACAAAGAACAAGGGCAACAAACAGAAAACAGTAATGAATATGTTAGATACTAATCCAGATATATCACTAATCACTTTGAATGTCAACAGTCCAAATGCATTGAACAAAGGGCAGAGATTATCAGAGTAGATTAAAAAAACAATATCCAACTATATGTTGTCTTCATGAAAACCACTTTAACCGTAAAGACACACAGAGATTAAAAGTAAATAAATGGATGGAGAAAACTATACCATGCTAACACTAAGAAGAAAGGAAGTGTAGCTTATCGGAAGAGTTTATAGTTGATCAAATGCACTTTCAGGAGAAGAAAGGAGCCAAGATCAATTAAAGAATCAGAATTATATGAACAGGGCAAGTGAGGGACAGAATTTTGCAAGGGAACACATTTCGAAAGTGGATATCTAGGCTTGTGGTGTCTTGACATAAGTTATTGCGGTTATTCCCTAGGTATTTTTGCCAGTTCTCAGCAACTTTCTGACCCCAAATACTCAAAATACTGTATACATTCCCGAAACAGAGTGAAGGAGTCCCACTTCCTGTTTAGGGAATGTAAAAACGCAGGATAGATCTGGCCTTGGAGATGAATGTGAGTGAGCTGTAACAGCCGTAGGTGAACACCCACCTTCTCTTCAACGTCCCGCCCTGTCAGTGGTGTCATGGCTGTCCTCAGCCACCAACTATTCCTGGGCCTCCTTCACAGGAGCCTACTTTCATCTCATGTTACATCATCACACCATCTTACAATCCAGAAATGTTTGCATTTAACTGCACACTGAACAACCTTCCAGACCCAACTGTCTCTAAGGTAGCTGAATTATAGCAGGATGACTTCTTTTCAATCATGCATTTTTCTAGAAGTCTCAAAACTCCAGGCACTATGGCAAATGGGAACAGAGAAAAATGGGGTCCCGTTATTATTGGTACCCCACTAGCAACAAGCACACCCACCACCCAAATTGTGGTTTCTAAATACCGTCCTCCAACAAAAGGAACCAGAGCTCCTTGAAGAAGTAACTGATTCCACATCTGGGCAAGAAAAATACTAGATGACCCTAGTGATCTAGGGTGATGATCTTGTGATGCCAGCAAGTAGGAACGTACTCAGAAAGGATGAGGGCTTCCTGAAGGAGCATAGAAACCAACCAAAGAGTTCTTAGTGACCAAAGCTGGAACAAGTTGAGCAATACACAGAATAATATTTAATTGCAATCCACAAATAAAGTAAAGACGCATGAGCCTACTCTGACATTTAAAAATAATTGAACAAATAATCGAACAAAAAAAAATAGTTGAACTGGAAACAAAGCATAGGTCGTCCTTACAAAAAAAATTTAATTAATAAGTGTAGAAGGAAAGAAGGAAATATAAAATCAGCATTAGAATTCCACCGTAACAAGTCCTATGGGAAAAATAATCCACAAATGGCTGCTAAAATTAGTGGTCAAGAGTTTGAGGAAAAGCAGAGTATTTATCTATTCTAAAAGCACCTGCCCTAAGATACGTATTAATTGTAAACGGAAACACAGTAACTTTACAGTTAATCCCTTCAGACATCCCTTAACTCAATGACAGAGAAAAAAGCACCAGCAATAAGAACTACTGATATCATGTACCCTGGTATTAGATCAGGACCCCACACTTAGGACCTCATCTAACCTAAGTACCCCTTAAAAGGCCCTATGGCCAAGTACAGTCACATTGGAGTTTCGGGTTTCAACATATGAATTTGGTAGGGGGAACAATTTAGTTCCTAGCGCTTGAGAACCACAATCTAATCATGAAAATACATTAGACAAACCCAAATCATCCATGAAACCACTTATAAGTACTCTTCATAAGTGTCAAGGTCCTGAAAGACAAAGACACACTAAGGAACTGTCATAGGTTGAAGGATATTAGGAGACGTGACAATTACATGCAACATGGGATCTGGGATTGAATCCTGTGATAGAAAAAGGACACGAATGGGAAAACGGCTTAAATCTGAATAAAGTCTCCAGTTTAGTTACTATTATTATATCAACATTAATTTCTTGGTTTTGAACATTGTGCGACGGTTATACAAAATGTTAACATTAGGGCAGCCGGGTGAAGGGTATACTGAAATGCTCTGTGCTGTTTTTACAAGTTCCCTCTAAAATTATTTCAAAATAAAAAGGTTTTTTTTTTTAAACGTCCCTTCACATCACACTCCTCACAGTGTGGTGGGGGTAGAGAACGAGACCCTCGAATGTCTTCTCTTTTTTGTGGGGGAAGGGTGGGGAGACCACGCAGAAGAGAATAACTGCACCATTTCCCCACTGCCCTCCAGGAAGAGAGAGAGAGGGAGAGGGAGATGGGAAGATTCAAGGTGAAAGACAGATGTTTAAAAGCCGGTCTCATGGAGGCAGATGTGGGGCATAGAATTTGCAATAACAGAGATGGGGGTTGGCCTGCTTCCAGGAGTCCCGCGCAGAGACCGATCACGCACCTTTAAGACTGTCAGCTGTTTGTGTCCATAAAAGACTTTGTGTTTCCACACAAACAGCCCAGGGGACACCTACCACTGGCCGCTCTCCCTCCCACCTAGTCGTGGCTCTGAGAGCTTCGAGGCTGATTATTGCAGGGATTAGCACCTGACAGTCTGCACAGCCCAGATAATTCCTTTTATTTAGGACAATCCACAGTCAAGTGGATGGCCAACCCCTCACCCACCTCCCACTCTCCCGGCCATCTTTCAGCTTTGTGGTTCTAAGCATTTTTGTTCTCATTTTGCAAAGGCTTTTTTTTTTTTTCTTTTCTGAGTACCTTGTTTAAGGCATCAATAAGCCCAGAAGATAGAAAATAACTCTTGGATAAGAATGGAGTGCCAACACATAGTAGGCTTGCAATAAAGGGTTTGCTGGATTGACTTGGCTGTCCTCTGTGGATTACATCCAGAAAGCTTTTCTATACTTAGATTGTGGTATTTCTGGCCATAATCTCTCCGACGCAGGATGGCCAGAACCTGGGCCGAGGTGTAGTTGCAAAGGTTTCTAGTCTTTAACCCAATGACTCCTCTATGCACCGTGAGCCCTGGATAAACAGTAAAAATAGAAATAATAATACTCATAATAGTGGTCAGCTGTCGTTGAGTGTTTACCATGTGCCGTGTGCATAAAGCTCCCAGCAACAGCCCTTGTATGTAGGCACCATTATAAGCTTGCAGAGGGCCAGTAAAGAAGAGGCAGAGCCTAGACACAGCCAAGCCCCTGGACTGGAGTCCATGCTTGGAACCAGCGGGTTCCACTTCCCTCCCCGTTCCTCAATTCTGTTCTAGCCTTTCTGCGGGACTTTGGGCAAATCTTTACAATTCTCTGGGTCCCTGATTACCTGCCCATAATATGGGGGGTAATAATCCCATCTTGCCTACTTCAAAGGGTCAATAACACAAGGGTCAACTCAACAAGAGTGGAATAGATAACAGATCACAACGGAGTAGGGGGTCAAGAGTACACTGAACGTCAGGAGCACCAAGAAATGTACAGAATTGCTCAACATTATACAGTACCCCTGAAACTAACATAATACCGTACGTTAATTATGCTTCAATTTAAAAAAAAATTCTCTAAAATGTCTAGGACTCTGGGGCAGCTGGGTGGCTCCGTTGGTTAAGCGACCGACTCTTGATTTTGGCTCAGGTCATGATCTCAGGGTGGTAAGATCCAGGCCTGGGTTGGGCTCCTTGCTCAGAAGGGAGTCTGCCTGAGATTCTCTCTCCCTCTCCCTCTGCACCCCCGCCGCTCATGCTCGCTCTCTCCCTCTCTCAAATAAATAAAATCTTTTAAAAATAAAATAAAATAGGGGGGCCTGTGTGGCTCAGTCAGTTAGGCGTCTGCCTTTGGCTCCAGCCATGATCCCAGGGTCCTGGGATTGGGCCCCATGTTGGGCTCCCTGCTCAGCAGGGAGTCTGCTTCTCCTGCTCCCTCTGCCCCTCCCACTGCTCTCTAAATGAATAAAATCTTTTTAAAAATAAAATAAATAAAATAAAATAAAACGTCTATAGAGAGACCGCATCTTTGGCCATAATACAATTATGAAATCAGTTATAGAAAAGATACTTGAGGGGCGCCTGGGTGGCTCAGTCGGTTAAGTGTCTACCTTTGGCTCAGGTCATGATCCCAGGGTTCTGGGATCAAACCCTGCAACGGGCTCCCTGCTCAGCGGGGAGCCTGCTTCTCCCTCTGCCTGCCACCCCCCTGCTTGTGCTCTCTCTGGCAAATAAACAAAATCTTTTAAAAAAGAAGATACTTGAAATTTGTTTTAAACTAATATGCTCGTAAGTTAGTCATGGGTTAAAGAAATTAAGTCTCGGGGCACCTTGGTGGCACAGCGGTTAGGCGTCCGCCTTCGGCTCAGGGCATGATCCTGGCATTAAGGGATCGAGCCCCACATCAGGCTTTTCCACTATGAGCCTGCTTCTCCCTCTCCCACTCCCCCTGCTTGTGTTCCCTCTTTCGCTGGCTGTCTCTATCTCTGTCGAATAAATTTAAAAAAAAAATCTTAAAAAAAAAAAAAAAAGAAATTAAGTCTCATTAAAAGAACAGACTTTTTAAAAAGAAAAAAAAAAAGATATAAATCCACAAAATCTAATTCCTAAGCTGCAGTGAGGAAAACTGAGAAGCAGCCTATCTTTCTCCTTCAGGACTCCCAAAAGATTTAGACATGTTAGGAACCAGAAAGCTCTGGAAGCAAAGATGGAGAAAGGTCTGAAAATGGGAGGACTGGCTGGAAATGAGCGTAGGAAGCACTTAGCCCTCAGGGTGCCTTCCCTCCGCACAGTACAATGACGGCCCCTCTCCGCATTTTCCGGAGAGAGTAAGGCAGGGTCTCTGGTCCAGCACACACCAGGCACAGCTGAATTTTGTTGTTGTTGTTTTGGTTTGTTTTGTTCTAAGTAGGCTCCACACCCAGCCCAGAGCCCAACACGGGACTCAAATCCATGACCCTGAGGTCAAGACCTGAGCTGAGATCAAGACTCGTACCCCCAACCCACCGAGCACCCAGGTGCCCCATGGCGGAAGCTTTTAGCCGTCCTAATAAACAGAGCAGATTCCATGGGAACTTGTCCTGAACATTGACACACTCTCCCCACAGCCGTCTTCCCTGACTCACTGTCGCACCAGTCCCTCTCCTCAATTCTTTGTGTGCTTTGGGCGAGAACCCCAGAGAGGCTTCACCGTGGTACTCAGGATTCTGAAATCCAGGGTCCCGAAATCCAGGGTCCCCCAGGATCTGGCCCAGCCAGACTCCTTACGGGACGCTCACAGTCCATAAGCCCTACCAATGGGCTCAGGGCTGCCAATCCCTTTTTTTCCTATTGTGGTAAAATACGTGTCACATAAAATATGCCATCTTGGCCATTTGTAATTTCACAGTTCAGTGGCATTCAGTACACTCACAGCGTTGTGCAAGCACACCACCATCTATTTCCACAACTTTTCATCACCCCAAACACGTAAAATACGTGTCACATAAAATATGCCATCTTGGCCATTTGTAATTTCACAGTTCAGTGGCATTCAGTACACTCACAGCGTTGTGCAAGCACACCACCATCTATTTCCACAACTTTTCATCACCCCAAACACGTAAAATACGTGTCACATAAAATATGCCATCTTGGCCATTTGTAATTTCACAGTTCAGTGGCATTCAGTACACTCACAGCGTTGTGCAAGCACACCACCATCTATTTCCACAACTTTTCATCACCCCAAACACGTAAAATACGTGTCACATAAAATATGCCATCTTGGCCATTTGTAATTTCACAGTTCAGTGGCATTCAGTACACTCACAGCGTTGTGCAAGCACACCACCATCTATTTCCACAACTTTTCATCACCCCAAACACGTAAAATACGTGTCACATAAAATATGCCATCTTGGCCAATTTGTAATTTCACAGTTCAGTGGCATTCAGTACACTCACAGCGTTGTGCAAGCACACCACCATCTATTTCCACAACTTTTCATCACCCCAAACAGAAAGTCTGTACCCATTAAGCAATAACTCCCACTCCATCTCCCTCCAGCCCCTGGTAGCCTCCACTCTACTTTCTGTCTCCATGAACTGGCCTAATCTAGGTATTTCAGGTAAATGGCGTCATGCAATATTTGTTCTTTTATGTTTGGCTCATTTCACTTAGTATAATATTTTCAAGCTTCAATCATGTGGTAGCATGTCTCGGAATTTCACTCCTTTTATAGCTGGATAATAGTCCCTTGTGTGTATAGGCCATAGTTTGTTTATTCATGCCTCTGCTGACAGACACTGAGATCCTTTCCACCTTTTGGCCACTGTGAATAACGGGGCTGTGAACACTGACAGCACACGTATCTGAGTCCCTCTCCTCGATTCTTTCGGGTATTCTCTCTTCTCATCACTTTTTTAAATTCCTTGTCATCAAAGTGACAAACCAGGGATCCACCGACATTAGAGGAAAGCATTGATGATGAAAGACAGAACATGAACAGGAAAAAAAAAATTGTTTTTCAACTTAGAGGAAACAAAGACGATACAGAAAGAAGAAAACAACGCAAAACAAAATAATGTGTATTCTAAGAAAGATAAAAAGCAGATACTGTGTCTAGAAAATAAGAAGAGTATGCTTTAAAAATAAAACTTTCAGAGAACAGAAAAGTTCTTGGTAAACAAATGTCTGAGAGCAGAAATAAAAAACTCAATAAATGCATGTGTTAAGAGTTGAGGAAATCAAAACAAAACTTGAGGAAATTGGAAATCACTCAGGAAACAGAAACAAAGACAAAGAGGAGGAATAGAGGAACTTAAGAGGACAGCTAGCATCTTAACTAATAAAAGCTCTAAAGATGAGAGAGAAAACAGAAAATTATAGAATTGTAAAGCAAAAATAATGATAAAATAGTAATAATGTAATAGAAAATAACAAAATTATTATTAGACCCGAACCCTTGCACATGTTGGTGGGACTGAAAACTGGTTCGGCCACTATGGAGAAAAGCATGGAATCTCCTCAAAAAGTCAAAACTAGAACTACCGTACTGTCCAGCAATCCCTCTGCTGGGTCTATTTCCAAAGGAGATGAAAACAGGACCGAGAGACATATGGGTTCCCATGGCCACTGCAGTGCTATTCACAACCGCCAAGATAAGGAAACCACCTATTGTCCATCAACGGATGATTGGCTAAAGAAGAGGTGGTATAGACACAACGGAACACTACTCGGCCTTGAGACAAAGGGAAATGTTGCCATGTGCAACAACATGGATGAAACTTGAGGACATTACGCTAAGTGAGGTAAGTTAAAGAAAGATAAATAATGCATGGTATCACTTATAGGAGGAATCCTTTTTAAAAAAAAATTGTAAAAGCAGAGAGTAAAATGGTGGTCACCACGGACTGAGGGGTAAGAGAATGGGAGCGATGTTTAAGGGTACAAACCAGCAACTAATAAAGTCCAGGAGACCTAATACACAGTACAGTGATTTTAGACAACACAACTGTATTATAATCACTAATTTGCTAAGAGATTAGATCTTAATTGTTCCCAACAGAAGTGATTATGATGTGATATCACAGAGTTGTTCGCTAACGCTACCATGACACCCATACTGCGACAGAAATGTATCAAATCAGTATGTAGTACACCTTAAACTTACACAGTGTGGTATATCAACTGTATCTCAATTTAAAAAAAAAAAAAAGGGAAGAAAATATCCCAGAGCTAATACACGTGAGGAAAGGCCCACCATGTGTCCAGCACACAGGATGAAAACTGACCCATGCCAACACACATCATCAATGAACTTTGGAGCTCTGAGGACTACCAGAGGACCATAGAAGCTTCCAGAGAGAGAAAAACAAAATTGTATATAAAGGGTCTAAAGCCAGGTGACTTCTGACTTCTTCCCAGCAGTTGGGAAGCTAGAAGACAATGGAGAAATGTCTTCAAAATGCTGAGGAACAAAGTATTTCTGACCTAGAAATCTCTATTATCGAGTGCACTTATAGTCCACATACCCAGATATGAGATTTCACTGTGGCAGCATTTTCCCCAAACTTCAAAAATTCCTGTACTATCTTCATGACTTTTGCCTTAACCACAATGACTTCTACTATTTTTTATTAATTTTTTTTTCTTAAATGGAGTCATTTTTTTTACTTAAAAATTTATGGAATTTGTCCTGGCAAACCAGCTCCCATTTGTGATCACTAAAAAGTAAATGTGGAAATAAACACAATCAAAGCACTGATTTCAAGTTCTGACCGGCTCCCTTTGGCTTCCCAGGGCTCAGCCTGGTGCCCTTCTCTGCTTGAGAAGGAAGATTAGCAAGGGTAAGAGAGGTGTTAAAGACCTACACCACCTGATAGGTCTTTTGATGTCATCAAAAGGATTGAAAGAGATTTGAAAGGACTAATTGTCTGCATGAGTCAACCTTCTATAATGTAGGAGGGTGCACCTCCTACCCCCCCCCACGCCCCCAACCATTCCACCAGCATCTCGTCTTGGAAATACTGCACCTATAGGACGTGCAGAGGCCACGTCCCCCTCACTGGCAAGTCTCAGAGCTGACAAGTTGGCCCGGGTCTCCATAGAGAAAAGCATGAAGGGCCTTGAGATCCCATCAGGCTCCACGGCTAAGATCAGATAAGAACATTAACCCTGTTTTGGTTTTTAAAACCTGTCTGTCTCTGCTCTTCAAGGCTCAAAAACCAAAGGGGGCCTTCCTGCAAAAGGGCAGGTTTCATCTGTGAGCCCAAAGCAGGGCTTGCTTTAATCAACCCCCCCACCTGCATCTCCAAGTTTACTTAAATCATCTCAATTTGCCATTTCACAGCAGAGGGGCCTCTGCAGGCGGTCTGCCCCCCACTCCACACCCGCAGGGCTGGGCTATGTGTGAATGGCAGCTTCACGGTCTTCTCCAGGCCTTGGGCAATGTTTGTGGTTTTCCTCTGTGTTAACACAACCAGTGAGGCTGGTCTCCAGAGATGCAAAGACTTGCTGGTACCCGACTGAGACGGGCAGCTTCATAACTACGCGTGCTAAGTGTACTCAGCATGCTCTCTGGCCAGGCCAGGTCTCAGACTCTGAGCTGTGTGGCCTGCACCGTCTGCCGTCCATGACCCACTCCGGTCATGGGACAAGTAGGAGCAGGACTGAGCAGGCAGAGACCAAGCAGAAGTTCTAGCAGTTGCAGTGATATGAAGTCAACAAAAAACCAAAAGAGTACCCCTGGCCTGACTGATAACATAACTTCCACTAGAGATTACACCTTGCAGGCCATGTGGAGTGTGACCCTCAGAGCCCCCTTTCATATGGATTTTTTCTGTAAATGTTGGAGAAGCCTAGAGTTCCTCCTTACATAGTATCTTACTTTTTCCATTTACCCTCTCTCCATTGTCATTTCGTCCAGGTTCATGGTTCAAATAAAATCTGTATACTGATGGCTCCCAAACTCCTATCTGCATACAGAACTTCTCACCCGACATCCAGGCTTACATCTTCCCATGCCTACTCGCTACCTCCACCTAGAATTTTTATAGGCATCTCAAACACAACATATCCCAACTTGAGCTCCTCACGTTCCCCCAAAGAACTGTCTCCCCTCCAGTCTCCCCATCTCAATAAATGGCCACCCCTCGGTTGCATTTGCTAACGTTGCAGTTAGCTTTGAGGATTTTTTTTTGCTCTCACACTCCCTCCACCATCTTGTGAGTGCTACCTCCAAAATATGTCCAGAGTCCAGAGCGTGACCACTTCTTATCACCCACACTGTTCTCACCCCGGTCCCTGTGGTTATGGCAGTGGCCTCTGCTTCTGCCCCAACCCCAGTCTATTTCAGTGCAGTGGTCAGAGTTCTCCTGTAAGACAGACCACATCGCTCCTCTGGCTTCCATCCCCCTAGAAGGAGAAGACAAAATCTTCACCATGATCTGCAAACCCATACAATCTGCCCTGTTACCTCTATGATTTCTTCTCCTTCCCCTCTCCTCCTTTTCACTTGGCTCCAGCCACACTGGCTTCCTGACTCTTTGTGAAATAAACCAGGTATGTTTCTACCTCAGGGCCTTTGCACCTGCTGTTCCATGGCCTGGAAAGCTCTTTCCCCAGGTAGTCATGTGCTGGCTCCTTCACCACCTTCAAGCCTTTATTCAAAAGTGACACATCATTGGTTCTGGAGAGGAGTTAAGATGGCAGAGGAGTGGGGGACCCCTTTTTCAGCCAGTCCCAAGTCGAGCTGTATAGGTACCAGACCAGCCTGAACATCCACGGAATCAGCCTGAGACGCAGGAAGATACATCTGGATCTCTACAAATGAACAACTCCAGCACTGAGTATCGAGGTACAAAGCGGAGAGCCGTGAAACTGCGCACAGATATCAGAAGATAAACGGAAGGGGGACGGAGCCACTGCGTTCAGGCGCCAGGAAGTGGTAGCCACCTGCATGGGGGAGCAGGCGGAGCCACGGACGGCACCTGCGAGACAGCAGACTGAGACGGAGCAGGGATCGTGCACCACCAGGCATCTCACAGAACTCCAGTGTGCTCACTGGATCCAGATTGAGACCGCGAGCTCCGGGAGCGCATGCGGGGTGGCTGGCGGTGTTAGAAACACAAAGGACAGAGACACACCGGCCCTGGAAGTGACGGCTGGGACGCCGGGTGAGGGGCACGCATCCCCATATGCTGCAGGGTTGAGCAGCACCAACAGCAACAGAGTTAAAGTGGCCAGAACATCAGTGGAGAACGGTCCGTGATCCCTCTGTTCTGTGACAGAGGCTGAGATTTGGCTACTGCTGCTCTGACTCTCAGAAGAGGCACAGCAAACCGCCAGGGAAAGCCACCAGAGAACAAAAGCCTGGAAATACCGGCTCACAGTGTGCCCGTCCCCATCCCCCCTTGCAGGGGACACGGAGACTCTACCCAAACAGGGTTGCCTGAGTATCGGCATGGCAGGCCCCTCCCCCAGAAGGCAGGCTGAAAAATCAAGAAGCCCACATCCCTAAGATCCCTATAAAACAAGGGTGCACGGCCTGGGTCCCAGTCAATAATTTGGGCTCTGGACAACCCCACAACCTCTCCTCATCAGAATGAGAAGGAGAAATCCGCCCCCCCCAGCAAAGAAAAGACAGTGAGTCTGTGGCCTCTGCCACAGAAATAATGGATATGGATGCAACCAAATTATCAGAAATGGAATTCAGAGTAACAATGGTCAAGATGATGTGTAGACTTGAAAAAAGTATTAACGAAAATGTTACTGAGAATATAGAATCTCTAAGGACGGAAATGAGAGCGAATTAGACAGAAATTTAAAATTCTATGAGCCAAATGCAGGCAAAACTAGAGACTCTGAAGGCCAGGGTCACCGAGGCAGAGGAACTTATTAGCGAATTGGAGGATGGGTTAGTACAGGAAAAAATGAAAATAGAAGCTTTTGACGTAGAAAAATCTACGCCCACGAATGTAGGTTACGGGAGGTTACTGACTCAATGAAAACGATCCAATCTCAGAATCATCGGCATCCCTGAGGGGGTGGAGAAAAACAGAGGTCTAGAAGAGATATTTGAACAAATTGTA
>NC_048218.1:195612630-195619635 GCF_002007445.2 Ailuropoda melanoleuca | reverse complement strand
GCAGCATTGTCCACAATAGCTAAATCATGGAAGGAGCCGAGATGCCCTTCAACAGGTGACTGGATTAAGAATCTGTGGTCCATATATGCAATGGAATATTACTCAGCTATCAGAGAGAATGAATTCTCAACATTTGCTGCAACATGGACGGCACTGGAGGAGCTAATGCTAAGTGAAANAAGAAGTCAAGCAGAGAAAGACAATTATCATATGATTTCTCTCATCTATGGAACATAAGAACTAGGATGATCGGTAGGGGAAGAAAGGGATAAAGAAAGGGGGGGCAATCAGAAGGGGGAATGAAACATGAGAGACTATGGACTCTGAGAAACAAACTGGGGGCCTCAGAGGGGAGGGGGGTGGGGGAATGGGATAGACCGGTGATGGGTAGTAAGGAGGGCACGTATTGCATGGTGCACTGGGTGTTATACGCAAGTAATGAAGCATCGAACTTTACATCGGAATCCGGGGATGTACTGTATGGTGACTAACATAATAAAAAATCATTAAAAAAAAAAAGTGACACATCATTAAGGCTTTGCCTTGCCATCTATTATGGGCTGAATTGTGCCCCTACGCTCCCCCAACAAATTCATATACTGAAGTCCTAACCCCCAGGAGCTCCGAATGTGACTACATTTAGTGTAGGGTCTTTAAAGAGGTAATTCAGTTTAAATGAGGTCATTCAGGTAGGATCTAATCCAATAGGACTGGTGAGCCTAGAAGAGGAAGAGATTGGCACAGAGGGAAGACCATGAAAAGACACAGGGAGAAGGGCCCCATGTACAAGCAAGGAGAGAGGCCTCAGAAGAAACCCCTCTGCCCGTGCCCTGACCTCAGACTTCTAGCCTCCTGAATTGTGAAGAAGTAAATTTCCGCTGTTTAAGGCACCCGGTCTGTGGTACTACTTTATTATAACAGTCTGAGCAAACCAGTACATCACCCCATCTGCAATGCCCAATGCCCTCCCACAACTCTTCCTAGTCCCCTTCCACGCTTTCTTCTTTTCTCCCTAGCATTTGCCACTGTTAAACACGCTATAGATCTTATTTCATTAGTCTATTATCTGCATTCGCCTAAGAATGTGGTTACCTCCAGGAAGATGGAGATTTTTTATCTGTTTTCCCCACTGTCTCCCCAGAAGTAGAATGGAGCCCAGCACATAGTAGGCCCTCTGTAATCATTAGCTGAATGAGTGAATTTTCCTGCTCCCCGCACCCTGTGACCGTGAGCTTGTGTTTGCATGCGGAATCATGGGGGCGGGGGAGGGCTGGACACCCTGCCCATGGCGCCACCGCTATGCTTTCTACAAGGTTTGAGGAGCACCCACTTTCTAGAAGATGGACGTTTTCAATTAAACGTTGAAGTAGAAGGTGGCCACAATTTGATGAGGAAGAGGAGAGGATTTACTGATACAGACACAAACAGCTTGGTCTCTGGTTTGATGGGAGCTAAAACCCTTGGTGGAGGGCTTGCCACGCTGTGTCATACACATGCTTGACTTTCTCTCAATCCCCCGATCACTCAGTGAAGCAAATATTATTCTTATCATGCCCTTTTACACAGGAGGCGCCAGGCTGAGAGAGGAAGGTTGAGTAGCTTGATCAAGGTCACCTATCGACAAAATGGCCAAGCACTAAACTGGAGTCCATTTGGTGTCAAAGCCTATGCTCTTAACCACTATTCCAGAAAGATGTAACTGAATCTTTGGGGTCTTACATCAAGCCAGGGTAGTCAACCCATTGGGCTGCCCTTGGGTATTCTGTTCTGATGGACTCTTTTGACCTTCCCCATCCAACCCACCAGCCCAACAAGGAGAAGATCCAGCTGAGCTTCAACTCCAGGACCAGAGCCTTTCCTAATCGCCAGCCTCCATGCTCCAGGCCCCTGGGCTGGGTGGGCAGCATTGCTGCTGCCAGTCCTCACCCGCCAGCAGGCAAGGGCCAGTGAGCTCTGGCCCCAGAGTCTAGAACAGCCATCTCGTCCCAAGGGTGTGCCCGCACTGAGAGCCAACAGAAGGCCCCAGTGGAGACTGACTGAGGTCAGGAGCGGATACATTCACAGGATTTCACAGTGGCTCTGGGGGAGGAGGCCCCCAGTTGTCTTGAAATAATCTTGGGTGACATCTGTGGCTAAACCCAAATGTCACAGTGAGGAGTGCCAGTCACTAAAACATGTCCGGTTTTTCAGAGTGAGTGAGATCTGTTGTTTGACACCTTCTGTGTGTTGGTCAACAGTGACATGAGTCATGATTGGGTACAGGAAGCCATGTGGGAGCACCAGATACGTATTTGATCTCTGTTGACTCCTAAAATTTTAAATGCAACTTATGTTTAATGGGGGCCTATTATGTGCCAGTCATCTTATCGGGACACTTCATTGCCATAACCCGTGACATAGGGACTGATATCCTCACTTTGCACACGAGACAACAAGGCTGGAGAGCTTGCAGGTGGTGAGGCCCAGCTGCAAACAGAGCCTGTCAGTATCTGAAGCTCAGTGCGAACTTCCTGTGACACAAATGTGCCTTGTGGAAGAGAAGAGCCCTTTATCTCTAGAAGGACTTTGTATCTCGGGAAAGTAACGTCTTTCTAACCAGATACGCCCACCGCACCATCCAAGTTCCAAAACAACAACAACGAAACAACTTACCTAACTGGAAAAAAAGGAGTGTCCATTGGAAAGCTCTGAACTTGGAGCAGAAGAATGGCCCGAGGAAGGATGGGGGGTACATGGTGGCAGGAAAACCCTTCTCCACTCTAGGAATCTGCTCCTGATTGTCCTTCTCTGCAGCCAGAAGGTGTTCCTTTAGGTTAAGATGTGTATGACTGTAAGAGCCCTGGCAAAGTTCTCCTGCTAGCCTGACCGCTGGGCAGAAGTTAATTAATCTGCTTCCTAACTGCTATGGCTGCTGGTAGGACCTAGGGCAGTGACGGGAATGGGGGCAATGCATCCTGAGGAGATCTGAAGCAGTCATCAAAATTGGTCTCGTCCTAACTCATAAATCTGCCTGTTCACAGCTCTGCCTACAACTCACTGTGTCACATTTGCATCTCAGTGAGTGCTGTGTCTCAGGACCACCATCTCTAGGTGGAAGAAGCCTCCAGAAGCAATCCAGTTTGTCCCATGACTCCAGGGGCCACCACCACTCTCCACATGGTTAAACAGGAATCCATTCTTGAAGGTGGTTTCTCAGCTCTGCTCTAAGTACCTCCCAGGGACTAATCATCCCACAAAGAAATTCTTCCTTACATCTGATTTCAATTTCTCCAGGGAAATTCCAGCTCCTTTTGTTCTCTTCGAAGATGGAAAATGGTTTTCACAAAAGATTTAAATATATTCAAACAACACGGGACACCTGGGTGGCTTGGTCGGTTAAGCATCTGTCTTTGGCTCAGGTCGTGATCTTGGGGTCCTGAGATTTAGCCCCATATCAGGCTCCCTGCACAGTGGGGAGTCTGCTTCTCCTGCCTCTGCCCCTCCCCCCACTCATTTTCTCTCAAATAAATAATTTTAAAAATTTTAAATATTTTTAAACATTATAAAAATCAGGAAAATTTGTAAAATATCGTAACCCTGCCAGCCTACATTAATTTTCATTTCTCTATACCCCTTTCCAAAGTTTATCATAAATATTTCCAATAATTATAATCCTAACATAGGCACCATTTTGTAGATGCCCCCTCTCATTAAAACACTTCTTCCCACACTACCTAATTTTCATTCCCATCTTTCAGGCAAAGAGTCATTATTGTGCTGTCTGTCCTACACAGATTATTCCTGGAGTCCTCATCCATACTCCAGAAAAGATAGAATGATTGTTTCTCCTCGAGGGGTGTGTATGTCTGCCCATTAACAGGATGGGACTCACTGAGCCAGTTTACCTAGTCTTGCCATATCTCCCCTGAGCCCAATAACACTCACATATGAGATGGCCGGTTGAGGGTTATGTCAAGGTTTTCTTATATTTGGGTAAGTGTTCCTGTGTCTTGACTCCTTGATATAGACTGATAATTCACCTGTTTAGTTTCCAGTGACCATGAACCTTAATGGCTGCTCCATGCTCTTCTGCAAAAGGGTCAAAGAACTACAGGCAATGTATTATACCAGACTTCCTGCCCCATCTTCACCAAAACAGTTAGTGCTTGTCATCTGAAAGAGCTCTCTCTTGACATTACGGCTCCGCTAAACCTGGGTCTCTTGGTGCTTCACCTTCACTGCGGACTGGACCCCACCCGACACGGATGCTCCCTCGAGGAAGCAGAGTACGTACAAGACACCCTTTCCACTTCAAGTTCTTGCAGTTAAACAGCACACAGTCTACGGCCGGGGGACAAGACTGTTCTGAGTATAACTCACTGGCTGCTACAGAGTGGAACATACGACCTTCCATTGTGCTTGCAATGAGGGCTAACCAAGAGTAAAACATGAACCCCCCTCTGAGCATAGCCCAGGAACACATTTTTTTTTTAACAAAGGCAGAAAAATGAGAGCACTAGCCCTCAGAAATAGCAACAAGAGATGACTGCATACCTGTAGGAGAGAGATGCCAATCCAGAATTAAAAGCTGACTTCAGTTAAGGAGTCTAAGACTCAACCGGAAAGACTCCACGGATCGCCATCTAGAAGCCCACCTCCCTCCCGAACTTCCTTCCGTCTGGCACATAGCAAAAGACTCCATCTCTCTACTTGGAACAATTCTTATTGGCAATCCAGTTTCTGAACGTCACTGTGTACCCTTCTACGAACCTAAGAGAATGATGGCTTTCTGGCAGAAGGCCCTGGGAGAGTTGTCCGACATCCTGATAAACAGGAAGCATTCCTATTCTCAGTGTTTGACCACACATTTCACTGCCAATCTTCTACAGTTGTCTCATGTCCACACTGACTTTTCCCAATAGCCAGGCAGGGAGCCAAGAAAATGAGTGAGCATCTCTGCCCCTTNGTCTGGCACATAGCAAAAGACTCCATCTCTCTACTTGGAACAATTCTTATTGGCAATCCAGTTTCTGAACGTCATTGTGTACCCTTCTACGAACCTAAGAGAATGATGGCTTTCTGGCAGAAGGCCCTGGGAGAGTTGTCCGACATCCTGATAAACAGGAAGCATTCCTATTCTCAGTGTTTGACCACACATTTCACTGCCAATCTTCTACAGTTGTCTCATGTCCACACTGACTTTTCCCAATAGCCAGGCAGGGAGCCAAGAAAATGAGTGAGCATCTCTGCCCCTTATCGTGTAAGTCCTGCTTCTCTCAGAATAAGGGACAAGGAGGCGTATTCACAAGGGTGTGGCACCAGCTCATGGGAGCTCATGACATCTGACTCTCACATTTTCAGGAAGGTTGTGAGCAGCTGGACACCAGCTCGAAGGCTGGAAATCAGCCCTGGTGAGATGATGTATACCGCAGAAATTGGCAAATACTATGAATCAGTGCCAGTTGTTAAACATTGCCCAGCACACCATTGCTCCTCATTGAATCCCTGGGATTTTATAGACACTCAGAAAGGGTCAGAACTTGAGCTATTTCATTTTTTGATTCTCCCCAGAAGAGACCAAGAAAGATAGAGACAGAGAGTCCCAAAATGTTGGGATGAGAAGGGATGTTGGAGGTCACCTGGTGAAAACACTGTGATCAAGTGACCAGAATGTCACACTGCCAGGTTTCAGACAAAGGACAAGACGCAGATCCCTGTGTCCCCATCACTGTTCTTTGGAACGTCCCACCCAGATGCTACAATAACAGCAAAACAATACTTGCTTTCACCCCATCGTTCTGGGAGCAAATCTTCCCACCTTGAGAATGAAACATGAGATTTTCACCATGACCTTCCTTGACCTGAGAAGCAGGTGGGCCAAGCATTTTGCAGCTGTTTTATGGAAAGAGCTTCTTGCTTTACTTGAGATTTCAGGCGGGGGCGGGGTGGGGGGGGGAGAGCGATCCCGAGCAGGTAAAGTATCCGCTTCTGGGCGATGGTCACAGTCGGTGGGGCCACTGAGACAAAGTAGCATGGACCAAGTGGCTTATTGGTCCAACAGCCATTTATGTCCTGAAGTTCTGGATGTCGGAAATCTGAGATTGGGGGTGGGGCGGCAGCCCGGTTGGGTTCTGGTGAAGACTCTCCCAGGTTGCAGACTGCTGCCTTCCCATTGTCTCTTCACACGGTAAAAAGGGAGCAAGAGAACTCTCTGGGTACCAATCTCCATCATGAGGGCTCCCCGTCATGGCGTCATCAGCTCCCAAAGGCCCCACCCTCCAATACCACCACCGTGGGAGTTAGGATTTCAACCTATGAATTTGGGGACGACGCAAACATTCAGTGTCTTGAAGGGCTACTTAAGGTTGCTGGAGTCTGAAGAGTTAATACCAAAGGGACAGCCCTGAGTTCAAGCATCACGGAATTCCCTGAGTTCCTAGCAGTGCCGAGGAGACACGGTCCCTGGCCCTTCCTTTACTGCAAGCTGAGCTGGCACAGCTACCCTCCAGCTCTGGCGAGGACCACCGTGCCTGGGACACAGAGTGACCAGAGTGCCAGGACCTGGGAAGCACGTCAGAATTCCTGCCTGCGAGAGCCCCGAACCTTCATCAGCCTGAGGACCTGAGAAGCCGGAAAGTTGAATGGGCCATTTATTCCCACTTTGTGGTTTGGGGCAGAAGAGACGCAGTCGCTGAACCTGTGTGAGCTCATAAAAAGACAAGGCAAAACTGGGAACGTTTGACCTTATGGGTTTATTTAGGCTGAAAAATAACTGAGAGCATCTCAAAGGAGGACAGTGCAGTGTTAATGAGCTAATTAGCACTTGTGCACTGGTTGCTAGCCGTTCATACGTGGACAGAGGACCTGCCTTTGGTACTTAGAAGTTTGTGCTCGATGCTTAATTAGGGTATTACCAATTCAAAGGAAAAAAGTTAGGTGTTAGATTATATGGGTGACTTTACAAAAAATTACAGAGTATTCTATAAGAAAGTACTTTTGAGTCACTTCAGTCTGAAATTGCTGGTA
>NC_048218.1:195536086-195611945 GCF_002007445.2 Ailuropoda melanoleuca | reverse complement strand
GGTGATGGGTAGTAAGGAGGGCACGTATTGCATGGTGCACTGGGTGTTATACGCAAGTAATGAAGCATCGAACTTTACATCGGAATCCGGGGATGTACTGTATGGTGACTAACATAATAAAAAATCATTAAAAAAAAAAGTGACACATCATTAAGGCTTTGCCTTGCCATCTATTATGGGCTGAATTGTGCCCCTACGCTCCCCCAACAAATTCATATACTGAAGTCCTAACCCCCAGGAGCTCCGAATGTGACTACATTTAGTGTAGGGTCTTTAAAGAGGTAATTCAGTTTAAATGAGGTCATTCAGGTAGGATCTAATCCAATAGGACTGGTGAGCCTAGAAGAGGAAGAGATTGGCACAGAGGGAAGACCATGAAAAGACACAGGGAGAAGGGCCCCATGTACAAGCAAGGAGAGAGGCCTCAGAAGAAACCCCTCTGCCCGTGCCCTGACCTCAGACTTCTAGCCTCCTGAATTGTGAAGAAGTAAATTTCCGCTGTTTAAGGCACCCGGTCTGTGGTACTACTTTATTATAACAGTCTGAGCAAACCAGTACATCACCCCATCTGCAATGCCCAATGCCCTCCCACAACTCTTCCTAGTCCCCTTCCACGCTTTCTTCTTTTCTCCCTAGCATTTGCCACTGTTAAACACGCTATAGATCTTATTTCATTAGTCTATTATCTGCATTCGCCTAAGAATGTGGTTACCTCCAGGAAGATGGAGATTTTTTATCTGTTTTCCCCACTGTCTCCCCAGAAGTAGAATGGAGCCCAGCACATAGTAGGCCCTCTGTAATCATTAGCTGAATGAGTGAATTTTCCTGCTCCCCGCACCCTGTGACCGTGAGCTTGTGTTTGCATGCGGAATCATGGGGGCGGGGGAGGGCTGGACACCCTGCCCATGGCGCCACCGCTATGCTTTCTACAAGGTTTGAGGAGCACCCACTTTCTAGAAGATGGACGTTTTCAATTAAACGTTGAAGTAGAAGGTGGCCACAATTTGATGAGGAAGAGGAGAGGATTTACTGATACAGACACAAACAGCTTGGTCTCTGGTTTGATGGGAGCTAAAACCCTTGGTGGAGGGCTTGCCACGCTGTGTCATACACATGCTTGACTTTCTCTCAATCCCCCGATCACTCAGTGAAGCAAATATTATTCTTATCATGCCCTTTTACACAGGAGGCGCCAGGCTGAGAGAGGAAGGTTGAGTAGCTTGATCAAGGTCACCTATCGACAAAATGGCCAAGCACTAAACTGGAGTCCATTTGGTGTCAAAGCCTATGCTCTTAACCACTATTCCAGAAAGATGTAACTGAATCTTTGGGGTCTTACATCAAGCCAGGGTAGTCAACCCATTGGGCTGCCCTTGGGTATTCTGTTCTGATGGACTCTTTTGACCTTCCCCATCCAACCCACCAGCCCAACAAGGAGAAGATCCAGCTGAGCTTCAACTCCAGGACCAGAGCCTTTCCTAATCGCCAGCCTCCATGCTCCAGGCCCCTGGGCTGCGTGGGCAGCATTGCTGCTGCCAGTCCTCACCCGCCAGCAGGCAAGGGCCAGTGAGCTCTGGCCCCAGAGTCTAGAACAGCCATCTCGTCCCAAGGGTGTGCCCGCACTGAGAGCCAACAGAAGGCCCCAGTGGAGACTGACTGAGGTCAGGAGCGGATACATTCACAGGATTTCACAGTGGCTCTGGGGGAGGAGGCCCCCAGTTGTCTTGAAATAATCTTGGGTGACATCTGTGGCTAAACCCAAATGTCACAGTGAGGAGTGCCAGTCACTAAAACATGTCCGGTTTTTCAGAGTGAGTGAGATCTGTTGTTTGACACCTTCTGTGTGTTGGTCAACAGTGACATGAGTCATGATTGGGTACAGGAAGCCATGTGGGAGCACCAGATACGTATTTGATCTCTGTTGACTCCTAAAATTTTAAATGCAACTTATGTTTAATGGGGGCCTATTATGTGCCAGTCATCTTATCGGGACACTTCATTGCCATAACCCGTGACATAGGGACTGATATCCTCACTTTGCACACGAGACAACAAGGCTGGAGAGCTTGCAGGTGGTGAGGCCCAGCTGCAAACAGAGCCTGTCAGTATCTGAAGCTCAGTGCGAACTTCCTGTGACACAAATGTGCCTTGTGGAAGAGAAGAGCCCTTTATCTCTAGAAGGACTTTGTATCTCGGGAAAGTAACGTCTTTCTAACCAGATACGCCCACCGCACCATCCAAGTTCCAAAACAACAACAACGAAACAACTTACCTAACTGGAAAAAAAGGAGTGTCCATTGGAAAGCTCTGAACTTGGAGCAGAAGAATGGCCCGAGGAAGGATGGGGGGTACATGGTGGCAGGAAAACCCTTCTCCACTCTAGGAATCTGCTCCTGATTGTCCTTCTCTGCAGCCAGAAGGTGTTCCTTTAGGTTAAGATGTGTATGACTGTAAGAGCCCTGGCAAAGTTCTCCTGCTAGCCTGACCGCTGGGCAGAAGTTAATTAATCTGCTTCCTAACTGCTATGGCTGCTGGTAGGACCTAGGGCAGTGACGGGAATGGGGGCAATGCATCCTGAGGAGATCTGAAGCAGTCATCAAAATTGGTCTCGTCCTAACTCATAAATCTGCCTGTTCACAGCTCTGCCTACAACTCACTGTGTCACATTTGCATCTCAGTGAGTGCTGTGTCTCAGGACCACCATCTCTAGGTGGAAGAAGCCTCCAGAAGCAATCCAGTTTGTCCCATGACTCCAGGGGCCACCACCACTCTCCACATGGTTAAACAGGAATCCATTCTTGAAGGTGGTTTCTCAGCTCTGCTCTAAGTACCTCCCAGGGACTAATCATCCCACAAAGAAATTCTTCCTTACATCTGATTTCAATTTCTCCAGGGAAATTCCAGCTCCTTTTGTTCTCTTCGAAGATGGAAAATGGTTTTCACAAAAGATTTAAATATATTCAAACAACACGGGACACCTGGGTGGCTTGGTCGGTTAAGCATCTGTCTTTGGCTCAGGTCGTGATCTTGGGGTCCTGAGATTTAGCCCCATATCAGGCTCCCTGCACAGTGGGGAGTCTGCTTCTCCTGCCTCTGCCCCTCCCCCCCCACTCATTTTCTCTCAAATAAATAATTTTAAAAATTTTAAATATTTTTAAACATTATAAAAATCAGGAAAATTTGTAAAATATCGTAACCCTGCCAGCCTACATTAATTTTCATTTCTCTATACCCCTTTCCAAAGTTTATCATAAATATTTCCAATAATTATAATCCTAACATAGGCACCATTTTGTAGATGCCCCCTCTCATTAAAACACTTCTTCCCACACTACCTAATTTTCATTCCCATCTTTCAGGCAAAGAGTCATTATTGTGCTGTCTGTCCTACACAGATTATTCCTGGAGTCCTCATCCATACTCCAGAAAAGATAGAATGATTGTTTCTCCTCGAGGGGTGTGTATGTCTGCCCATTAACAGGATGGGACTCACTGAGCCAGTTTACCTAGTCTTGCCATATCTCCCCTGAGCCCAATAACACTCACATATGAGATGGCCGGTTGAGGGTTATGTCAAGGTTTTCTTATATTTGGGTAAGTGTTCCTGTGTCTTGACTCCTTGATATAGACTGATAATTCACCTGTTTAGTTTCCAGTGACCATGAACCTTAATGGCTGCTCCATGCTCTTCTGCAAAAGGGTCAAAGAACTACAGGCAATGTATTATAGCAGACTTCCTGCCCCATCTTCACCAAAACAGTTAGTGCTTGTCATCTGAAAGAGCTCTCTCTTGACATTACGGCTCCGCTAAACCTGGGTCTCTTGGTGCTTCACCTTCACTGCGGACTGGACCCCACCCGACACGGATGCTCCCTCGAGGAAGCAGAGTACGTACAAGACACCCTTTCCACTTCAAGTTCTTGCAGTTAAACAGCACACAGTCTACGGCCGGGGGACAAGACTGTTCTGAGTATAACTCACTGGCTGCTACAGAGTGGAACATACGACCTTCCATTGTGCTTGCAATGAGGGCTAACCAAGAGTAAAACATGAACCCCCCTCTGAGCATAGCCCAGGAACACATTTTTTTTTTAACAAAGGCAGAAAAATGAGAGCACTAGCCCTCAGAAATAGCAACAAGAGATGACTGCATACCTGTAGGAGAGAGATGCCAATCCAGAATTAAAAGCTGACTTCAGTTAAGGAGTCTAAGACTCAACCGGAAAGACTCCACGGATCGCCATCTAGAAGCCCACCTCCCTCCCGAACTTCCTTCCGTCTGGCACATAGCAAAAGACTCCATCTCTCTACTTGGAACAATTCTTATTGGCAATCCAGTTTCTGAACGTCACTGTGTACCCTTCTACGAACCTAAGAGAATGATGGCTTTCTGGCAGAAGGCCCTGGGAGAGTTGTCCGACATCCTGATAAACAGGAAGCATTCCTATTCTCAGTGTTTGACCACACATTTCACTGCCAATCTTCTACAGTTGTCTCATGTCCACACTGACTTTTCCCAATAGCCAGGCAGGGAGCCAAGAAAATGAGTGAGCATCTCTGCCCCTTATCGTGTAAGTCCTGCTTCTCTCAGAATAAGGGACAAGGAGGCGTATTCACAAGGGTGTGGCGCCAGCTCATGGGAGCTCATGACAGCTGACTCTCACATTTTCAGGAAGGTTGTGAGCAGCTGGACACCAGCTCGAAGGCTGGAAATCAGCCCTGGTGAGATGATGTATACCGCAGAAATTGGCAAATACTATGAATCAGTGCCAGTTGTTAAACATTGCCCAGCACACCATTGCTCCTCATTGAATCCCTGGGATTTTATAGACACTCAGAAAGGGTCAGAACTTGAGCTATTTCATTTTTTGATTCTCCCCAGAAGAGACCAAGAAAGATAGAGACAGAGAGTCCCAAAATGTTGGGATGAGAAGGGATGTTGGAGGTCACCTGGTGAAAACACTGTGATCAAGTGACCAGAATGTCACACTGCCAGGTTTCAGACAAAGGACAAGACGCAGATCCCTGTGTCCCCATCACTGTTCTTTGGAACGTCCCACCCAGATGCTACAATAACAGCAAAACAATACTTGCTTTCACCCCATCGTTCTGGGAGCAAATCTTCCCACCTTGAGAATGAAACATGAGATTTTCACCATGACCTTCCTTGACCTGAGAAGCAGGTGGGCCAAGCATTTTGCAGCTGTTTTATGGAAAGAGCTTCTTGCTTTACTTGAGATTTCAGGCGGGGGCGGGGTGGGGGGGGGAGAGCGATCCCGAGCAGGTAAAGTATCCGCTTCTGGGCGATGGTCACAGTCGGTGGGGCCACTGAGACAAAGTAGCATGGACCAAGTGGCTTATTGGTCCAACAGCCATTTATGTCCTGAAGTTCTGGATGTCGGAAATCTGAGATTGGGGGTGGGGCGGCAGCCCGGTTGGGTTCTGGTGAAGACTCTCCCAGGTTGCAGACTGCTGCCTTCCCATTGTCTCTTCACACGGTAAAAAGGGAGCAAGAGAACTCTCTGGGTACCAATCTCCATCATGAGGGCTCCCCGTCATGGCGTCATCAGCTCCCAAAGGCCCCACCCTCCAATACCACCACCGTGGGAGTTAGGATTTCAACCTATGAATTTGGGGACGACGCAAACATTCAGTGTCTTGGAGGGCTACTTAAGGTTGCTGGAGTCTGAAGAGTTAATACCAAAGAGACAGCCCTGAGTTCAAGCATCACGGAATTCCCTGAGTTCCTAGCAGTGCCGAGGAGACACGGTCCCTGGCCCTTCCTTTACTGCAAGCTGAGCTGGCACAGCTACCCTCCAGCTCTGGCGAGGACCACCGTGCCTGGGACACAGAGTGACCAGAGTGCCAGGACCTGGGAAGCACGTCAGAATTCCTGCCTGCGAGAGCCCCGAACCTTCATCAGCCTGAGGACCTGAGAAGCCGGAAAGTTGAATGGGCCATTTATTCCCACTTTGTGGGTTGGGGCAGAAGAGACGCAGTCGCTGAACTTGTGTGAGCTCATAAAAAGACAAGGCAAAACCGGGAACGTTTGACCTTATGGGTTTATTTAGGCTGAAAAATAACTGAAAGCATCTCAAAGGAGGACAGTGCAGTGTTAATGAGCTAATTAGCACTTGTGCACTGGTCGCTAGCCGTTCATACGTGGACAGAGGACCTGCCTTTGGTACTTAGAAGTTTGTGCTCGACGCTTAATTAGGGTATTACCAATTCAAAGGAAAAAAGTTAGGTGTTAGATTATATGGGTGACTTTACAAAAAATTACAGAGTATTCTATAAGAAAGTACTTTTGAGTCACTTCAGTCTGAAATTGCTGGTAGTCTGGCTCCTAGGCTGGAAGTAAATGTATCCACAGGTCCTATATTGCTTTAAACAGATGTCACCAGCCATGTAGGGACACGACACTCTCAGTGCATCTGTCACATCCAGTAGGGTTGAACCCACCTCCATGAAGCTGACTCTGTGACTTTGGTCTATTTCGACAACAGGAAATCACTGTTGTGCTCTGAGGAGTCTGGACGCGGTGGCTGGTCCTGTTCAAGAGTCAATGAGAGTCTACTGCCTGCAAGCTTAGGGACACAAGCCAGCTTCTCAAATGGTAAGGTGCATGGGAGTCCCCAAAGGAAACTTGCTGCTAAAATGGAGATTCAAACAAGCTCCCAGGTGATGCCCATGCTGCTGGTCCAAGGCCCAGATTCCTGCTAGCATGTCGCTAGACAATGGAAACAATGATCAAGACAAAGCCTTCGCATCTTAGGAGCTTACAGACACATACACAGGCCATGTCAACACATCGTAGCCCCGTGATAGAGATGCCACAGGCCCACATGCTGGGGCAGAACGAAGAGGCATCTAACAGCTAGGGAAGTCTTCCAGAAAGAAAAAGAGAAACCAACCTGGGATGGCCTTGCATCTGTGGCTACAGTTGTTTAGAACTGATAACCAGTGATGAACCCCTGAGGGTTCTTGAACAGTGGAAGCAACATGGCTTGAGCTGTGTTTAGAAAATCACTCTGGAGCCACTGACGGAGGTGGGAGAAGGCATCCTGATTCTTTTCAAGTCCTAGGGATTCTGCATCCGGATGATAGTCCAATTCCATCCGCTTCTTTCCATCTTCACCGCTGCCCCCTTAGGCCAGACGTCACCATTTCTTATCTGGAATAATGCAGTCACCTCCTAACTACTTCCAGCTGTGCTCCTGCAACCCATTTTCCATGCAGCAACCAGAGCAATCTGCTTTGGAGGTACACCAGACCAGGTCACCTGCCAGCGAAAATCCTCCAGTGGCCTCCTGTCGAGCTCTAAGTTCCCAAACCCATCCCACGGCCTGTAAGGCTTAACGCAATCCCACCTCGCCCCAGACTATTCTTCCCTTCAGCTGATATCCTCAGCCACTCCAACCATGCACCTGCTCTGAGCCCTTCTGTGTGCTCTTTCCCGCCTGAAATGCTCTTCTTCATCATTCAGGGCTCTGCTCAAATGTCACCTGCTCGAAGAGGCCTACTTCGAATATCCAAAATTAATCCACTCCATCAGTCAGCTTCTATCCTATTATCTTGTCTTTGGAGCATTTAGTGGTATCTGGAATTATTTAATGTAGATTAAAACACACACACACACACACACACACACACACACACACACACACACACGCTCACACATTACCCTAGCATAAGCTTAGTGACAGCAGAGGACATGACTATTCTCCTTACCATTATATCCCCAGCCCCCAGAACAGTGCATATAGTAGGTGCTCTCTGAATATGTGTTGAGTGAATGGTTTTGTGGGAGGTAAGATGGGTGCAAGGGACACCTATTAGGAAGCTTTTGGAGTCAGCTAGGCAAGAATCAAGGAAGCCTAAACTAAGGTATTAGTAAAAGAGTTGGAGAGATAATAGCTTGAGGAATATTCAGGAAGTAGAATCAATAGGACCTGGTGGTTGAAGAGAGATGGAATATGCGAATGAAAGAAGAAACAAAGATGATTTGAAGACTTCTATATTCCGTGAGTAGCAGTGTCACTAAATTAGATAGAGAACCCCAGAAGTAGAAAATGATGAATTCAGTTACGGATGTGATGAACTGGAGGTTCTTCTGGAACGTCCAGATGGAGATGAATGTATGGCTCTGGAGCTTGGGACAGACGTCGGTGAAGATGGAAACTGAGGACTTACTGGTATCCAGATAGTGTGCTCAGAGAGAACATGCAGAAGATGACGAATACACAACAGGCAAAGTCTTGGGGTACACCACCAGTCAGATGGTGGGTGAAGAAAGAGGAGCCCACATGGGACAGAGAGGAGGAGAACCACGGCATTTTTCTGTGTTGTGGAAGCCAAGGGGAAGTTCCCAGGATTCAGGAGTGATTCATGGTTTTAGATGTAGCAGACAGATCAGGGAAGATAATGACTAGAAAGTGCCCATTGGATTTGCAATTCGGTGTTCATAGGCGCCTTCCATTCCATAGAACTGTGTAGGTGGAAGTCAAATCGCAGTATAAAGAAGACGGAACTGGAGGTGGGGAGAGGATTAAAAACAAGTCTTTCAAGAAGTTTGAGAATGGAAGGAGAAAGAGGAGCCGCTATGAAGGTCAGAGGAAGGTTCTGTTGAACATTTTTTAATGATGGGAGAGGCAACGTGTTTGTGTGCTAAGGGTAAGAAGGGGGAGGTTGAATACAGGGAGAGAAAGAGGGGTGATGGGCAAGCCTCTGGAGATGGGATCCAGGACACAGGTTGTGGCATCGGCCTTCAGCAGAAAGAGGGCTACTTTATTCTCTGAGCAAGAGAGAAGAAGCGAAAGGTGGAGCAAGGTAAGTATGAGATTAAGTGACTATAATGGCCTCAAATTTCTCAATAAAATAGGCGATAGATAGGCAGATTTTTTTTTTAACACAAGCAGCAGCGTTTAAAAAAAAAGGGGGGGGAGCCAATGTCCTGAACTGGCAGCCTGTGCATAACACACTGTCACAAGTGGAATGGAGGCAGAGAGGCCTGGGAGGAGGTTGTTTCTCACCAGCATGAACAGATGTAAATAAGAACCAAGATGACTCGTAATGTATGGGAGGCAGAGTGCAACACACATCCCCTCATCCCATGGGGGCATGTATACCGTGGTATCCTGAAGACTCAAAATTCACACAAGACACACAAGACACAAAATCGCCCTTGCCTTTATGTCCTGCTCTATCATGCCTTTTCCCTTGTTCAGATGTCTCAGAGTAGGGGGTATGTATAGAGAAGAGGTAATTAACATACCAGGTCTGAGACTGTTACACTTAGGAAGGTCGGCACGATTGGCATCTGGGAACCACCAGAAGGTTCCCTGATAAGGGAGGTTTACAGTGCCTGGACTATTTGTGCCAACAACATGGCTTATGCTAAACGCCTGCCTTCCTTCTGGGAGCCTGGAATTTTGGTACTAGCTATGCAATCAGTGCCTATATGACCAGCCCCCAAGAAAAAACTTGAGCCCTGAGTCTCTCATAGAATTCCCTAGGCAGAAACATCACACACATGGAAAGGAGTGAGCATTTTGCGACCCCTCACGGGAGGGATAGAAGCATAAGAAAGCCTGCATGTGGATTCCTCCAGACTCTGCCTGTGTCTTTTTCCCTTATGATTAGACGTACACCCCATTGCATTACTGTAATAAATCTTAGCAAAGAGTACAATTATCCGCCAAGTCTGTGAATGCTTCTAACATATCGCTGAACATGGGGAACCTTAGGGATGCCTGACACATGGGCTGTACCTGCCACCCACTTTGTTATCCCCTCCCACTTGCTCTGCCCCCAAATACGATCCAGCTCCTACTTCGAACACCTCACGGAAACAGTGCTTACCATGCACATCTCCAATAAACAACACTCTAGGAGTTGTGAGCGCCGGGGTGCCATGGATACGTCCCGAGCGTCAGTGTGGTCAGTCCCGGCATAGCTTTCCAACATTCTGGACTGTGTACCTTCGTGTATGATTCAAAACATGTCTCAAGCAGTTTCTTCAGAAACCCAGAACCCCAGACGGCTTTTATTATCAGCGCCATTATCTGAAGGCGGAAGTGTGGTTTCTTCAACTTCAGTGAACGCTGGCTAATAGAGTCAGCCCTAGAGCAGGAATCCGCAAGCTACCGCCGGAAAGCCAAGTTCAGCCCAATGCTCGTTCCTATAAATAAAGTTTTATTGGAACACAGCCATGCCCAGTGTTTACATGGCGTCAATGGCTGCTTTGGCTCTACAACAGCCAGCGGAGTCATTTCCAAAGACCCCATTGCCCAGAAAGCCTAAAATGTTTACTACCTGGACCTTTACAAAAAACACTTGCTGACTCTCACATTAGATCAATAACGCTCTGCAGAAAGAACAGGAAAAAAAGAGGAGAAGTTAAAGACAAATTTTCCCAGTTACAAGTTTGCCTCAGCCTGGATTTTGAGCCTTATTCCCAAACTCACAGGATGGCACCTTAAGCAAGAGAGGAAGTCACAGAGATTGGAAGTAGCTTCTCCATTTACTCGGAGAAAAGGTCTTCTTCCAACGAGTAAGCACTGCCACGTTAAAAAAAAAATTTACTACATGTATTTATAATTTTTTCAACAATTTTGATTCTATTAAAGTGTTAGAAATATACTTGTACATTGTACGACATAATAAAAAATAACTAAAAATACTCTGTACCACCATTCAAATTATTTTCGGAAGTTTTTATTTTAGTTCCAGTTAGTTAGCATACAGTGTGATATTAGTTTCAGGTGTGCAATACAGGGACTCAGCACTTCCGTACATCCCTGCACGCTCATCATGGCAAGTGCACCCCTTCATCCCCATCACCTGTTTCCCCATCCTCCCACCCACCTCCCCTCTGGTGACCATCAGCTTGTTCTCTGTAGTTAACAGTCTGCTTCTTGGTTTGCCTATTTTTTTCTGCTTTGCTCTTTTTTTTGTTCCTTAATTTCCGCATGAGTGAAATCATATGGTATTTGTCTTTCTCCGACTGACTTACTTCACTTAGCATTAAACTCTCTAGTTCCATCCACGTCATCACAAATGGCAAGATTTCATTCTTTTTTATGGCTGAGTATTCCATTGCATGTATGTATATCCCTTCTTTTTCCATTGGTCAAGTGATGGACACCTGGGTTGCTTCCATAATTTGGCTATCGTAAATAACGCTGCTATAAACATAGGGGTGCATATACCCCTTCAAACTAGTGTTTTTGTATTCTTTGGGTAAATACCTGGTAGTGCAACTGCTGGAGCCCCATTTTAAATTATTGATTCAATAAATGTCTACAGAGCGGCAAGTGTGTAAATATCTCCCTGTAGATGACCTAACTTTTTCACTGTCATAGCAATGCCTTTAAAAAAATATTTCTTATGTCCAGTTAATTCGATTTTAAAGTTGTGTCCTATTCTAGAATCTTTGTCAAATTTAAGGTTGCTAAGATCTTCTCATACGTCTTCTGCTGGAAACTTCATAGTTCCATATCTTCTGTGTGGATTTCTGATGTATGTCAAGTTACTTTTTGTAGGTTATGTAAGGCGTTTTTTGATGGTTTGGTTTTGTGTTTTTACATCTGGCCATTCAGTTTTCCCAGTACTGTTTGGTGCAAAGATTATTCTTTCCCAATTGAATTGCCTTGGCACCTTTTTTGAAGAGGAATTGACATATACGTGGAGGTCTATTTCTGGACTTCTGATTGTGCTGCATAGGTCTGTCTTTATGCCACTGCCTTTATGACTATACTTTTTAATCTTGAAGTCAGACAGTGTAAGTCCTCCCACTTTGTCCTTCTTTGTAAAAATTGTTTGGCCTAGTCTATGTTCTTTGAATTTCCTTGTGTGTTTTGAATTGGCTTGTCAATTTCTACGAAAAAAAAAAATAGTTCCGCTAGGATTTTAATTAGGTTTGCTTTGATCTACAGATCAATTTCAGGAAAACTGATGTCTTCACATACTGGTTCTTCTAATTTATGAACATGACATCTCTCTCCATTTACTTAAGGATTCTTTAATTTTTCACAGCTATGTTTTATAGCTTTCAGTCTAAAGGTTTTTCATGTCTTTTGTCAAATTTGCTCCTAAATATTTCACATTGTTGAGGCTATTGTCAGTGGTACTTTTCATTTCAATGTCTAACTGCTAGTGTATAGAAATACAATTACTTTATACATTGGTCTTGTATCCTGCAAATACAAGATATTAGTTCCAGGAGGTTTTGGTTTTGTTTTGTTTTGTTTTGTTTTGTTTTGGGTTTTTTTTGGATGCTTAGGGTTTCCTACGTAGATGATCATATTGTCTGGGTATAAAGACAGTTTTACTCCATCTAATCTGTGTGCCTTTTATTTCTTTTCCTTGCTTTATTATACCAACTAGAACCTCCAGTACATTGTTGACTAGGAATGGTGACAGCAGACTTTCTTGTCTGGTTCCCTATCTTAAGGGGAAAGCATTCAATCTTTCACCAGTAAGTATGATGTCAGCTATAGGTTTTTTGTTGATTATAGTTTTGCATTAGGCTTAAGAAGTTTCTTTCTATTCCTGGTTTTCTTGGAGTTTTTATTTTAATGGATACTGGTTTCATGAATCTTGTTTTAATCTTATGTATTTGCATTCCCATTGGTAAACCACCATAAAAATTTTTCATTAGAAAGGAATTTCTGTTACTCATAAAAGATACTTAATTTTCAATATTGTCAGTATTATTCGCAGGGTTTAAGGAGAGCAGACAAGTCAAATGGGAATTTTAAATTGTAACTTAGCATCCATATATTTGATTTTATGTGATTGACTATTGTATTGTCTGTTTGAGTCCTAAGCATTTTTAAAAGCTTTGTACTGCATTCTGGTAAATAATGGTTTATTAAATACCAATTTTGATTCTTGAAAGAAAGGATTCTGATAAGAGAGAAATAGGAAAAGAACACAATTGAAGATACAGAGCTTATGAGTTACTGCCCATAAAACACAGGTCTTTAAGTTTCTGGACTGTATGAGAGTCTCTAACATATATCAAGTACTGCTTTCTCTCATTACTTGCTAGTTCATAGAAAATTTAATTCTCAAAGCTCTACTATGCCTAAAAACTCAACTGGGTAAGATTGAGTCAGGCTTGCATAAGATCCAAAGAACCTTGAATGCCTTATATAAATCTTTCAGTTTAGTTTTCTTTGGAAGAAAGAGATTGTCTGGGGTCAAAAGTAAAATTAACTTGATCCTCAAAAATTTTAAATTTATTCTATCATCTAAGCAGCGTATCCAGATCTGGCAAGATGCCTCCTTATCTTGCTGGGGACTCAGTATACAGCATAAAATAAAAATGATTCATACTCATAAGCAGTCAGGAGCCTGCAGAGAGTTGCCACGACAGCAAATAAACGAAATGTCCATTTCCCACAGCTGGGTGGTTATGTGAATGCAAGAAAGAAAAGCCTTGGTCCCATGGTCCCTTCTTTCCTCTCACCTAGGTAACACCAGCCATCTTCAAGTCTCAGCCTTCACTTGTCTGGGGAAGATGATATAAAACCCTGGGAACGAATCTGTCCCTACTGCAAAACTTACTCCACCTACAGGCTGCCCTCTGGGATTTCACTTGTGGATTACCTTGATTATTTGAACTGGAATCCCCTTGACAGCTGTCCTTCTGGCAGCCCACTGCATCTTTGGGCAGGTCTGAATCTTAAGGCCCCCGGCTGGCTTAGTCGGTAAAGATTGTGACCCCTGATCTCAGGTCATGAATTCAAGCCCATGTTGGGCATAGAGCTTACTTTAAAACAAAACAAAACGAAACCTCCATGTATGTTTCACCCAGGGGTCCTAGTTCCAGCCTTGGCAATATGATATTAAACAAGTCTACCTCCTTCTTAGAAGACATCTCTCATGAAAGCAGAGGATAGTTCTCCAGGACTCGCTGAACCTGCTTTTTACCCCTTACTAATCCAAATGTATCCCATTATGTCCACATGTTTCTTAAAGCTACGAGTCCAAAACAATATGTGAAAACGCCAAGAGAAATCTGATGCCCACGGAGTCAGATTGGAATTTATACGTTTTCATGCTTCATTTCGTGTTCACATTAACACAGCCTTCTTGAGGCAGTCACATCATACCATTATTTTTTTCTTACAATTAACATTCGATAGCCCAACTAAATATATCATTCCCTTAGAAAGCAATTCTTCTAAAATGCAAACACCTCAGGAAGCGTTTGCAAAGAACACAGTAGAAAGAAACAGGTTATGGATTGATTTCTCAGATCTATTCCCTCTGTGGGAAGTCTGACAGTCGAGCACCAAGAGGACACTCAATTTGGAGGAAGAAGAGGTAAATTTATGAGAACTGAGGAAGCCAGGCCTGGGGTGGGGGGAGGGGTGCCACAGCGGCCAAAGGAAGGGGAGGGGCGAGAGGAAATAGAGAGGAGGTGGGATTGTGTCAAAGACCAAGTCTAACTGTTTTATAGTTTTTCCAGGATTTAGAATTGCCAAAAACATCAAGCCTGCTCTTTCCCCTTTCCTCCCAGTGACTTCTTTAAGAACAGAAATTCTGTCAGTCAGCCTTCTCACACGGGGAAGGGATCGTTTCCACTGCTGTGCTCAGCAATTTCAAGTTCTTCGCCCTCCTCGGGCACATTGTAGCCCACCCCACTTTCCCCTTAAGGCTTTTTACAATGATCTCTAGTTTTTTTCCTAATCAATATATTTATAAATGACCGCATGGCTCTTTAGCTAAGGAAGTGATTGTGGCAGGGGTAGGGGTCATGGAACAAACCCGACAAACCACGCAAGTAACAGCTGTGGTATCACAGCCAGAGCATTATGGAAATAAAAGAACTTCGCGTCATCAAACGGCTGGATTCATGTTTTACACTAACACCTAGGAACAGAGTGCAGTGGGGTGCGATGACTGCAGAGAGCTGGCAGCCAGTCCCTGCAGAATCAGGGAGGGAAGGAAGAAAAGAAACATCTCGTGAGTACCTCCAGACACACGTTGGGGGCTTCACCCACACTTAACACCCACGCCAACCTTGGGGAGTACGCGTTACAATGTCCACTTCACAGGTGAACTCACAGAGGTGAAGCTCGCAGACCTTGCCCAAGGCCACACAGCTCGCGGGTGGACGACTAAGATCTGGGCCACACAGAGTCCACTGTATCTCCACCTGCCTACACAGCCCCCGGGCACTCAACAGAAATGCATAAGACACCACATGTCCCACTTGATTCTTGGTTGTTGAACTTGAATGCTACATGCTGGAAACCACAGACACAGCTATGTGACCCTGGAACACTGAGAAAGAAAGAGGTTGGAGTTCAGAGGAGGCCCCAGTTCTGCTTTCAGCCCATGAGGCAGGATCACAAATGGCTGCAGAGCCTGCAACTGTTCGTTTCTTGCAAAGAAGCCACCAGTAGGGGAGCAGAGGGAGGGGACCCACAGTTACTTATCACATCCAGGTACCTCTACCTTATGTGGACACCATCAGTGCTCTCAACTCTCACTTCAAAAACAGTGACGTGAAGTCAACCACACTCACACAGAGACATTCCCATTCACAAACAATCCATCACTGTAGCTTAGTTTCCCAACCTGAATCTCACTTATGGTCTAGGTCCATAAAAAAAGACGCAACTTTGCCATTTTTCCTGGGAGGGTCACGCTGGGAGTTGGTGGTAATGTGGAAAGAGAAACACGAGGAGCTGGAGGGGGCTATGGTTGGAGAGATGCCATGATCTGTAGATGGGGATGAAGGAAGGCAAAGGAGGGGCTGACGGCCTCCCCCAGGATGATCTGCTAAACACCGACTCATAGTGGATCCTGGAATAATTAGTAACTACGAAGTCGTAGCCAGTTGATTCCAAACGCTGGACTCACAAAAAAAAAAAAAAAAAAGCAATTCAGTAAGGCCGTTGAATCTCTAATTTTTAGGGCGAAAATTAAACAGCACATCTGTATCTTGGTGATTCTCTCTTACTAGAAATCACGAAAGATCTTAGAGAGTGTGCACACATTTGATGCACTCCCTAGCTCACTCCACAGTAGATAAAATACGTTAAAAAAAAAAAGAAATTCTAAAAGTCGTAGTTGGACTCAAAAATAAAATAAACATCCCTGTGGAGCAGCTGCAAAGCAGAGGGATCAGGACTGGAGATGGGATCCAGGCTACTGAGCCCCAAAGCAGGCAGGGGCAACAAAGGAAGTTGTGTTGGTCTCCTCAGGCTTCCATAACACAATACCAGAGACCAGGTGGCCTAAACAACACACACTTATTTTCCTACAGGTCTGGAGTCTAGAGGTCCCACATCAAGGCCCAACGGGTTCAGTTTCTGGAGAGAAGTCTCTTCCTGACATAGGAGTGCTCACCTTCTCACCGTGTCCTCACATGGCCCTTCCTTCCCGTGCAAGCGCGAATGCATGTACGCAGAACGGGGTAAGGAGGGAGGGAGTTCTCCCCGTCTCTTCTTCTAAGGGCCTAACCTTCACCACCTCATTTAACCTATTTCCTTAGAGGCCCCATCTCCAAATACAGCCATGCTGGGGGTTAAACTTCAACATAGGAATTTGGAAAGGAGCACCAACATTCAGTCCCTAACAAGGGAATTAGCCTCAGATTTTACTGTTGGAGGCTGCCATTGGGAGGCAACAGGGGGACAGGGACAAGGAGCGGTTCCTGCCTCATGGAAAACAGCTGCCAACGAGCAGGCTGTGGACCTGGGAGGAGCCTCCTAATCAGGAGTTAAGTTCCCGGTCTGTATCTTCCCAGCATTTCCACGGAGCAGGAGCCCCAAAATACCATCACGAGACTTAATCCTGAACGAAGAGGCTGAGAGGCCAAATGGAAATATCTCCAAAAATCATAAAACTCTAGATACGAAGACAGAGAAAAGAGACACACATCTCCATTGAAGGTTACCCTACGGGCGTCTTTAGTGAATAATTATATTTGATTTCTTGCCACCACTGCTGCTTTTACCCTCTTGAAATGGGTACTTAGCTTATTGATTTTCAGCCTCCCTTTTAAATATGTGCATGTAACTATGTGCTGTAAGTTTCCCTTTAAGCAAGGCCAAAACTCTATCCACAAGTTTTCGTCTGTCATATTTTCATTATGATTCAGTTCAAAATATTTTAACGTTTTTGTTGTGATTTTTTCTTTGATGCGTAAGTTATTTACGAGAGTATTTCTAAATTTCCAAATATAAAAGATTTTGAGTCTTTTGGTGGTGGTGGTGTTGATTTTTAGCTTAATTATGCTGGATTAGAAAGCACATTCTGTATGATCTCACTATTCTTAAATGTGCTGAGATTTCTTTTAAGGCCCATGATAAAGTTTTAACAACCAATGGCTCATATGTTTGAAACTTAAAATGTACTCTTCAATCATGCTTAAAGAGATAATCATCGATGAAACTGCAAAATATTTTGACCCGAACTACAATGAAACTAATGCATATTTAAATTTCTGGGTGCAGTTTAGATCGTCGTTAGCAATTTAGAGCTTTAAACAAAGTCTTCAAAATTAAAAACAAAGAAAAAGATTGAAAAAGAAAAAAATTCAACTCAAGGAACTAGAAAAAGAATGCCAGAATAAGATTTTAAAAAGTAGAAGAAAATACAACAAAGACAGATACGTATAGAATGTTTGCTGCAGGATTCTCCATAAAAGCAAAAAAAATAAAAATAAAAATAAAAAAGTAACTTTTAATTCCCAGACACCAGATTCAAAATTGACAGCTGAAAATGGTTTCCCTTTAGTTGTATAAGTTGTGGTATGTCCATTCGCTGGAATATTATGCAGCTATTACACATGCATCTATGACTCCCTATTTATTGACCTGGGAAAATGCCCAAAACATATCATTAAGTAGACAAGGTTAGTAAGCAGTAAATGCTGTATTCACTAGGTTTCTTCAGGTTATAAAGAGGAATTGATTCTGGCTAGAACAGGAGAGACAGAAGGAAAAAGAAAGAAAGGGAAGGAGAGAAAGGCATGGCTTCACTGAAAAGATGCTGGAAAATTTCGTGGGATTAAAGAACAAAACAACTAAGAATGAGGAAAGGGCCAAAACCAGCATAGTTTCAGGGATCTCAGTAGAAAAAAAAATTCCCAAGAACATGTTTTGAGTTGTTCTAGATTAGTCTAGATTGGATCCAACGTCTACACCAAAGCCAAGCTGCTTTGGTTGATCAAATAATGGAAACCCTGATTATTAGGATGTTCCCAGAGTAAGAAAAATGACTGTGCAGGTACCCAAGAGGTGTCTATCACCAGTAAGATCCCCTTTTTGTAATAGAATATGTGTGGGTATGTGCATGTGTGCGTGATGCGGTGACAGTAACAAGTGACGGTCACTACCTTCTATACTTCTTGATGTGCCTCAATGACTATGTCTTACATTCATATTTTTTTTTANATGTGCATGTGTGCGTGATGCGGTGACAGTAACAAGTGACGGTCACTACCTTCTATACTTCTTGATGTGCCTTGATGACTATGTCTTACATTCATATTTTTTTTTAAATGCAATTTTCTGTTTGGGAAAGAAAAACTCACTTCAGACTATGCTAGCATATTTTATGAGACTCTGGACAGAACTGACAGCCAGAGGGTGCAAAGCTTTCATCAAATATTCCTAAGAAAGCAAAGCGACCACCAGCAACCTCTTCCTCCCAGCTGTCTGCCCACTTCCACTTCCCTGTCACTCACCCAAATCTGTTCCCTGATTCGAGAACAAAAAAGAGAAGGTTATTAGCCTGTAGGATATAGGGCGAATGCAAGGACAGTTGACCCAAATCATCCCAACAGAAGGAAACAGTTTTCAGCTGTCAATCCTGAGATCATCTTCTGGTAATTTCACGCTCTGCGAAATCCGGAGTCTTTGACGGAGTCTGCATCTTTTTCTGCTACTGAGTCACAGAGGACGGGCTTTGGTTGCTCTTTCCTCTCTTTTTCCTTTACATGTACATGTGGCAGGAGGGGGCGGGGGGAAAGGCAGGTATTCTTTTAAAATCTTTACAGCACCTCTTGCGTCTCCAGCACTGTCTGTCTGGGCATTTTCAGGCGCATCCCACAAATGAATATTCATTTGACAAACGCTGACCAGCATCTCCTTAAGACAAAACAGCTCAGGCTTTGGCATGGCATGTCCTGGGTTTGCATTTTGGTTTTTTTTTTTCTTTTCCTATTTGCCTGTCTGAAAGAAAGCATAGGACTGCCTGAGCCTTCGTTTCCTAACCTGTGGGAGGATTTCGTGAGGGGTAACTGAGGCAGATGAGTACGCTAGCTTCTAACTCGCACGTGTCTATAGCACCCTCTAGACGACCCAGTTAAAGAAAAGTTACAGCTGCCTCATCGTTGCTCGCTGAGACCTAGCACCGTGCTCGCAGAAGCAAGGACTACCACTCGTTGAGCTATAGCAGGCCCTGCACTAAACATACACCCTTATCAAATCCTTTCACCTGTTCCATGTTTGGCAATCTCCTGTTCCTTTTGTGTTTCTAGAATGGCACCACGTGCTTTCATGGGACTCCCATAATTATTTGTGGAATTAATGCACGCAGCCAGCCAGCCATACACCCTTCTATTTAATCAACATCTCTTCATATCAAAGGCGCTCTTCCTGACAGAGACGGAGGCAGTGAGAAGTCACATGTGAATGTTGAACCATCGAGGAAACTGAGGCACAAAGATATTAAGTGGCTCATCCACCCTCAAGTCGATGGTATGACGTCATTCTATGTTCCCATATCCATTCCCTACCCAGTCTCCAAGTAAGAAAACAGAAAGTCCCTGGGTGTGAGATGAGGAGTAAACAGATAGCTCCCATGCCTGAGGACAACAAAGGAGGCCATTCACCAACCTTCACAGAGCACAGAGCTTCAGGGTGAGAAAAGAGATCTTCCAAAATGGGGGTGGAAATCCCTACTCGGGAACCCCATATTTAACCTAAAAAGCCAAAGAGTGAATTGCGCTGCTGGGGAGAAATCCCAAGAAGTGAATGGTGAGCACCTGTCTGGGGTCTGCCACATGTGTCAGTCTTCGAAGGCACCTTCTGCTCCCAGAGGGTGACCACTGAGGGCATCAGGGAGCACCTGCACTTCCTGATTTGTTTCTCAGATGAGCTTGTCTCTGTAATTTCAGAATGTGCTCCGACTGCCCAAGGGCGTGGTGTCGGAATGCAGGCCACGCTTGACTCCAGAGCAGACGCTGCTCTTCTTTTTACCAAGCACAAACACAAACGGAACATAAAGGTGGCAGAAAGTGATCAAAATCTTGTTGGCTCCTTTGATGGAAGAAAAACTCCCCAGAAAAGTCAGAAAACCAAGGGGACAATGTAGAAGAAAGTGCTGCTAATGAAATTTAGGATTGAGAGTGCCAGCGGATACCCTTTCTGCTCAGAACCATGAGCCTCCCATCAGAACAGTTATCTAGGCCACAGATGGCACCCCAACCCTGACGGCTCGGTCACAGACCCACACTAGCATCACAAGGCAGCAGGTAGGTCTGTGTTACCTGGCCTCACCCTGGAAAACAACCCAACAACCCAAAGCATCATATTCCCAAATAAGGGCGAAACATAAATAACAGGCCAGCTAAGGGGACCTTCCATGGTTCTGGCAAAGAGCTTTGTGGCTCCATTTGGTGCCACGTATGAAGCACTGGGCATCCGTGATTGTGTTGCAGCGCTGGGACGAGGCTGCAACAAGACCTGAAAAGTTCAGGACTTAAGGTAAATAGTATTCGAACGCAGTATTCTTAAAAAATTACAATTAATGCAAAAGCTGCTGTAGAAAACAGTTGGAAGCTTCCTCAAAAAATTAAATACAGAATTACCGCATGATCCAGCAATTCCACTTCTGGGTATGTACCCAGAAAGAATTGAAACAGAGACTTGAAGAGTTATTTGTATCCGCATATCCATCACAGCCTTATTCCCATTAGCCAAGAAGTAGAAACAACCCAAATATCACTCGATGGATGAATGAATAAGTAAGACAGATGCATTTTATACCTACAATGGATTATTATTCAGCCTCTAAAAACAAGGAAATTCTGACATAGGCTACAACATGGTTGGACCTAGGGGCGCCTGGGTGGCTCAGTCGGTTGCATCCTATTCTTTGTTTTGGCTCAGGTCACGATCTCAGGGTTGTGAGATTGAGCCCTGAGTCGGGCTCTGTGCTCAGCATGGAGCCTGCTTAAGATTCTTTCTCTCCCTCTTCCTCTGCCCCTCTCCTGCCCCCACCCACACACTCTCTTTCTCTAAAAAACAACAAAAACAAACAAACAAACCAACAACCATGGATGGACCTTGAGGACATTCTGCTAAGTGAAATAGGTCAGTCACAAAAAGACAAATACTGGATGATTCCAGTTACAGGAGAAGCCAAGAGCGGTCAAATTCATAGAAACACACAGAATGCAGTTGCCAGGGGCTGGAGGAGGGGTGGATGGAGAGTAAGTGTTTCATGGGGATGGACTTTCAGTTGGGGAAGAGGAAAGGACTTCTGGAAATGGATGGGGTGATGGATGCCTGACAGTGTGAATGCACTTAATACCCCTCAACTGTGCACTTGAAAATGGTTAAAATGATAACTTTTGTGTTATACATACTTCACCAAAATAAAAAAGGGTAAAAAAAAAAAAAAAAAGGAAAAAGCTTCATGATGAACAAAATGCAAACATTTTAAATAAAGATGGGATCACTACTACTGATTTCTCCTTTTGCCTGAGGCTGCAATATGGCTTCCATAAGGCACCATGACTAATCCAGTCTTCCTTTAAAATGTCGTTATCCTGTCCCCTACGGATTATTTTTGAATTGTGATTTTTGCAAATATCGCCTTGAAACATGACCTTGATTTCTGAGATCTGGGGCTCCTCATTAAATTTTGTGACCCAGGGACGTGCCTCCCTCTGCTCACCTGCCTCTCCCTAGGCCCTGTATCTTTCCATTGCTTTCCCTTGACATCCTAAGACCTCTGCATTTCCATTTAGACACTAACCTCTCTCTGTTGTGTCTAGAGAAAGAGAAGGGCCTCAGGAGCTGGTGCCTCTGGATCATCAACGTCATGTTTTCGTCTGTGAACCTTCCTGATGCTGCCTGGGCTCATCACTGACTATAATTTGGGCTCGTTCACATGCCAGTTCCCTCTCACCCCAATCCCGTCATCACCTGGAAACTTTCAGCCTGTGACCCCACATTACCCTTAGCAGAAGTTCCTGCAGAGCTCCTGTGCCAGCTGTTTTTTTCCTCCTCTGGAGGAATTGATTCCTCGTGATCCTCTGAGCTGTAATCTCATCGGGCTGGAATAACTTGACACTCCCATTCGTCTGAAACAGAAGTCGTTTGTCTTCCAAACCTCAGAGCTGGGCTTGTTGTGAATTCCACCCATTGGCCTCCTCTTAGGGGACTGTGACCCCTTCATCAGCTGCTTTTGCCTTGCCTCTGAGAGATGCAGGGCTAGCAAGGACAGAAAATTCCTGAGCAGCAGGGAGTAAGAGCTGCAGGCAAAGACCGTTCTGGGCGAGAGCATCTCACCTCCTTAGAGGGAGCCTGGCTCACACAGCCTGGCCTGGAGGCCTGGACAGAGCTCAGACATAGGTCTGCAAACACCACAGGAGGCACAACTGTCTGCGATGATGCTGGATCTTGGGTGAATTCATAGCAACACGTGTCAAGAAGATTCACAACAGTCCAGGGAGCATCAAGTGAGGGGTAAGGGAAGCTAGGGCCTCGGCCAACCCTGCCCCATAGCAACTGTGTGACCTCGGGCCCTTTGGGCCTCAGTGGCTTCACTCCACGGTGGGGATAAAATGGCCTGGACTCTTTCAGAGGGAGGCCAACACAATAAAATGAGTTCCTCATTGTGGAAATGTTTGAAAACTCTCTAGGGCCAAACAAATATAATATGTTATTTTGATAGTTATCTAACCAAAAGCAATGACCAAGCACTTTTCAAAATGAAACCCAAAACAAGGGAAGGCGCCCTTGTGATACACCAGGCAACACGGGCCAAAGTTTTGAGAGGACTCGTGCTGGGGCAGTGGAGATCCCAGGAAGCATGAGTAAGGCTCCAGCTCCTTGTGTCTTATACCCTTTTGCTTCATGGGAGTACAGACCAACTACGGGCTGAGTAGGGAGAGATCTGAGCCATGGGGCAGGAGAAGCATCATGACCCAGAGTACCCTAGAGAATTCTGCCTGGGGTGCTATCCTGAGGACAGCCAAGAGAGCACGCAACGGAAACAAGACTGAACCAGCATCTCTTCCAGGCTCATCCCGAAGCCCGCAATAGAGAAGGAGGTCCAAGAGTATCTCGCTTAGAGAAGACGAGGTACAACGAGTAGTGGTCCTGTGGAGCCAAAGCTGACCAGAAAGTTCCCGTGCACCTAGGTACCTCCCAGGTGACGTGTGAGAGCAGATACATCGGCAGAGCGTGTGTCCAAGTATCATGGACATTTTTTCCTTTTTGGTTACTCAGTAATGAGAATCCTCCCTTTGTTTATAGCACATCCCCCTTGTGCTTTTCTGTAGAAAACAGAGCCTTCTTCCCACTAGAGAGCCTGAGAAAAGCCGAATAGTCTTTTTCCCAGGCTCCCTTGCAGCTCAGCAAAGGCAAAAGGCTGGACTTTGAGTCAGGCCTTGGTACAACACGTGGAAGAGGCAGAGCATCCTTCCAGCAGGGTGGCAGCGGCCACGACAGCAGCTTGGCGTTTCCAGGGGCAGGAATGTCCGGTGTCCTGGCCAGCAGCAGAGGTGACATAAGTGGACATGCCTGGTGCTCAGGGATGGCGAAAGCAGGATCTTGGATGAATGCTTCTTCATAGCAACTTCTCCCCAGTTGTAGTTTGCAATGTGATTAGGGTTGTGGTCCTTGTTGATGCCTCGTCTCTTGCTCATGCTTGCTTCCAAACTTAGTTCTAGAACTTTCTCTAAAGGTTCTTTGGCCTATGTCAACACTGGTCAATAAATCTCTTTACTATCATGTAAGCAGAAGTACTATCTCTTGTTTGCCTTGATGAATTCTGGGTGATACGCCAAGTCAAAGACGTATCACAGGCCAACACCCACCAATCCCTGACCCATGCTCAGAAACACCCCCCAGCAACCCACAGCTTCTCAGGGGCCCTGAAATGATGACCCGGGGGCACTGGTGCAAGGAATGTGCCCCACTGCTCAAGCCACATGGGGCAAGATGAAAACCTCCCTCAGATGAGGAACAAAATCACAAATATTTAGTTCATGTCAAAAGTTTAAAGAAATTTCATATTTTTGATCTTATGTTTCAGTGGGTTTTATCTTAATAAAAGAATTCTTCTCTGTAGTGACTTTGGCCAGAACCCGGATTAAGAGAACTTTAAGAAGTTAGAATGTATTCCTGGCACCGGCTACCTTAGAATGAATAAATGAGGACTTGGCTTGCGAATTCAGGAGGGTTGCCAATTCCTGAGTTAGGAAAATGCCAAAATCTTCTGGCCACTGCACGGAAAGAAGGTTCAGCAGAAAAGGCCTGTCTCCGAGCCAGCCGCCTCCTCAGCGCTAGGCCTGCTTGACTTAGTCATCAGTGACCCAGTGAACTCCAGGTACGTACAGACTCCCTAGGCCCCAGCTCTGCTCCTCAAGAAAGGAGGCAAATGGCGTCTCCACCATCTCTTAGCCCCTCTGTACGAAGGCGGACCAAGGAAAATGGCATGATTTCTTTCAAGATAACAACATAAAATCTAGTATAATCACAGAATTCTGAAGCTGGAGATGGTGTGTACAGGTAAATACTTAACAACAAACTCTCCAAAAGAAAAAAAAAAAAGGACAAATGGGTGAATGCATGTATAAGGATACAGTAGATTTTGCTGCTATAACACGCATTTACAATACACAATGTATAGATCATAATAAAATAACAGTCCTTACTGCGGTCTCCACAGTTCATTTTTGCTGAACCCTTGTATTCGTGGTCAAACTATGGTCGTAATTCCACCATGATTTGACAAATAGAGTTGCACATCACTCTGCTCTCTTCCCAATAAATGTATTGTTATTAAATAGGATGAGATCCACCAATACTCAGTTTTGTACAAATTATGTTCATTGAACTAATTCCTCTCTCCCCTCCAGCTCTGGTCATGACAGATTTTTAAGTCTAACCTGCATTGTTAATATTTTCTCCTTTACTTTAAGTCTAGAATATAATAAATCAAGCAGAGATTTATAGCATTTGCCAATTTCCTTGGTGTAAATATTTCCATCATGGCCAACGTCAAGCAACCAATGCACGTCTCAAACCACGGAGTTGAGAAGAGATGGCCAGTAGCTCGCATTACGTAGTATTTCCACGATATAGATACGATTGATGTAAACAGCTCAAAGGCATAAAAAAAAAAAGTACTATAATAACTAGGCAGTGATGTGTTTTGAATATTACCTTTGCTTTTAGTAAAGATATGATTTTTAAATTTATGCAATTCTCAATAATGGCTGTATTTAACAACCAGCTCACTAAATTCCTAAAAACCTAACCAGCTTTCAAAGGCTGGTCCAAGCCGACTCCAATACACCCCTTGCTGTAGGGGAGACCTGGAGAGATCTATTTCTATGTCTATTTCACATATACAAAATATTTAGAGATGGGAGGTAGGGAAGAGGAATATGGGGATCAGGAAATCGAACTGCCCACAGAGATGTCCTCCGCATTTGGAAGAAATTCTGGATGTTCAAAGGGTGGAGTCTGAAATCTGGTATGACTGCCCCTGGCATGAAGCCTCCAGCACCTCAATGCCTTTGTGGATTTGACCTATTTTCAGACCAAAAAAAAAAAAAAAAAGCTGATTTATTCTCCAGTTGCCAATTTTGGCGACTGGCTGCACAGACCTTGCTCTATCCCTCAGACACACCCTTGGTTTTGACAGCGTTTCCCGTAACTCTGCAGGTCCAGAAGAATGCCACAGCTGGAGATAATTTTGAAGACAATTAAAGCTAACAAGCTGACCCAGCAAAAGCTGCAAAGAAGGCAGGAAATGGCTCTGGCTAGAGGAGAGTTTTGCCGAGATCCCCGGGAAGGGACCAGTTAGGAAGGAAAAGGGGAGAGGATCTGCTTTACCAACAAAAATTAGGATTTGCTTAACCAAGCCTTGACCATAGCTGAAATGGAAGGTGTGCTTTTGGCGGTGCTGGGGGGACCCTGGCACTTTTCTGTCCTGCTGATAGAAGCGTAAATCCCATACAGCCTCTACAGAAGCCTGTTTGATGGTGACTCGCAGGGTTTTAAGTGCATATTCTCTTTGACCCGGATGCTCGAGGATGTGCATTGCAACACTGGTTGAATGAACAATGACACTGATTTGGAAACAAACTCAAAGTCTCTTAACAGGTGGCTTGCTAAATGGATAAATGACAACAAAGCCAAGTACGGGAGTACTATACAACCACTAAAAAGAATACGGCAGTTTATTACCTGTTGAACGATCTGAAATATGCTATTAACTGAAAAAAAGGGAGGAGCACTGGATGCTACCATTTGGATGTTTTAAATAATGTGTTTATGTATTTAAATGAGCCTAAAATATCTTTGGAAGGATACACCAAGAAACTGGGCACAGTTTGCCTCTGAAGAAGAGAACTGAGAGAGGCCAAGAGTAGGGAAAGACTTACTCTACAATATGTTTTAATTTTATATCATGAATGTCATTTTTTAAAATTATTTTTTTAATTTTACTTCCAATATAATTAACATAGCATTAGTTGCAGGTGTGCAATACAGGGGTTCAACCGTTCTGTGTATCACTTGGGGCTCATCGTGATAAGGGTACTCTTAATCTTTCACCTATTTCACCCATCCCCCACCCTCTCATTTTGCTAATCAAATAAGTAATAAAATGTGTGGCTATTTTTTTAAAACAGCGATAGCAGCTACACTTCAGGGGGTCTTAACCACTGTCCTGAGCTCCCTTGAGTTTTTTAGGTCACATTCTAAAGGGGTCCCTCCTGGTCCTAGCCCAGGAAGTCCCATGTCCTGGGAAACCTGCAGCACCTGGGAAACTAGGGTGATTGGTCACTCTGTTCCCCTCCCGCACCTGCGTGGTCCCTCTGGTGAGCCGACCATGGTGTCCACCCCAACAGGCTCCTTCTCCCTGTCTCCCACCAGTGCTTCCCAGTGACCGAGTCCAGCCAGGGGGCAGAGAGCCATTGGCTGCAGCCCAAGCAAGTCAGCTTCCTGGGCCCTGTGCAGTGGGGAGGCTGGAGAGGAGGCCTGGAGGGGCCCGGCCTCTCCAAGAGTTCTCACTTTGGTGACCTGGGAAAACGTGTGTTCTAGTTTTAAATTTTGTTTTTTTTTTTAAGATTGTATTTGAGAGAGAGAGAGAGAGAGCAGGAGGGAGAGAGAGCAGGGGGAGGGNCCTCTCCAAGAGTTCTCACTTTGGTGACCTGGGAAAACGTGTGTTCTAGTTTTAAATTTTGTTTTTTTTTTTTAAGATTGTATTTGAGAGAGAGAGAGAGAGAGAGAGCAGGAGGGAGAGAGAGCAGGGGGAGGTGCAGCAGGAGAGAGAGAAGCACACTCTCCGCTGAGCAGGGAGCTCATTGCAGCCCAATCTTAACCCTGATGCTGACCTGAGCTGAAGGCAGACGCTTAACCGACTGAGCCGCCCAGGCGCCCATAGCTTCAAATCTTTCATGACCTTTGGTCCAGGATGACCTTTAGTCACCTTCCAGGGTCTCACTTGTCTCATTTGAGGGGGAAAGCAGGCCCCCACCGTGGCCTTGGCTGCGCACCTCCCTGACCTCTCAGCCCCACGCACAGGGTCTCACGGCCCAGCAGGCGCGATGCGAGCACTCACTCATGTTCCATGCTCTCCCACAGAATACCCGAAACCTCTGGACTCTCCGTTCAGACTGCCTTCGCAGACAGGAACCGGAAGTTTCTACCCAGAAAAGCTACCCATTGTTCTTCAAGATCCAGTGGAAAGTGGCCTTCTCTCAAAGTAGTATTTCTTAGTTCAAAACGTCAATCCACAGACCCCAGCCCTGGAGACTCTGACCCTGCGGGCCTAGGGTAGGCGTGCGAGATAGGTTCTCCTTGTAGCACGCTTGGAAGCCCACGGCCTTAACGAACAACGCTGCATCACCGAGGAAGAATTGTCAAGTTCATTTCCCTTTCAATGAAAACAAGCTATTATTCTGTAATGGTTATTTTTTTAAAAACAACAGTAAGAGCTTTGGGACAACCAATCCACATAACGCTTTGTGGTACAAACGTGCGCGCTAAATAGTAAATTGTCTTTCAAAACATGATCAAACATCAGCCTAATCAGCCAGGTGTTAGACGCTCAATCACAAGCCTCAAAACACATAATCAAGTATCAGTAAGCAGGTGTTTTAAGTGAAGATTGAGATAAACAGTTGCCTTTGTGAGTATTGAAGAGGTTTCGCCACATTAAAATGGGGTACCTCACTCTCAAGTCAGCAGACGTCAGAAGCTTCGCGGCTGGAAAAATCCAGGCAACGATTAGCGCTGGAGATTTTCACTGGATTGCAATCAAAAGCTTAGAGCCTTACTGAGAAAATCTGTGTCCTTGCCTTATTTCCACTACCTGTCAGGTGTTGCCCTTGTGGGTGGTGATGCTTTGAAAAATCCCAAGGACACATTTCACTTTGTTCAGACTGAAGATTTTGATCCCGTTAAGGGAAAATTGTGTGCAGATCACATACACACATTCGGGGCCACCATATGCCAAGGACCCATCCCACCTGTGTCTCCAACGTGACAAGTTTAGGACAGGGAGGTCAGAAGAAACAGCAAAGTTTCTCTTTAGAAATTAATTTTTGTTTTCCACACATTCCAAATGGCTTTCCAGTGGCCCTCTAGTCCAACATAGCCTCGTGAAAAGCACTGGGGACAATTTCAAGTGACCATCCTTGGTTGAGGCACCATTTTAAGAACCAGTATTAATAAGACCAACTTGTCATGTAGACATAGTAGTTTGTCCCTGGGTGTTTTGTTTTGTTTTTAGGAAATGCCAAGCAGGAGCGCCTGCTTACAAGTGCAGCTCATCAATTTCNAGTTTGTCCCTGGGTGTTTTGTTTTGTTTTTAGGAAATGCCAAGCAGGAGCGCCTGCTTACAAGTGCAGCTCGTCAATTTCTTCATTAATTCCCCTTGATCACCAGTAGCCACTGAGCTTTGAGAGAATTTCTTACGCCTCATTTTCTATTTCTTTTCTCTCTTCCCCGCCCTTGAATTGCCACCAAAATATTAGTTTCGGTTCTTATAATTGTACCTCCTACAGTGAAAGGAGCTGTGGCTCTGCACATCATACATGATACCAACTTAAAGTCCCGATCATCCTTACCGTTCAGCAGAGATAAAGGTGAGACATCAGAAAGTTTCATTGCCGAGCCTGGACATCAACACAGTCCTCTGAAACAAAATCGAGAGAGTTTTATCAGGGGATTTGAGCCTGTGGATTCTGAGTCTGAATAAGCCCAAAGAACTTCATTCTTCCCTCCCACCAGCTCCCAAAACCCGTCAGTAATTGCCGACCGCATTAGGACTGGTCTTTCCTATCATCTTGCTCTTCCTGTAGGATTCAGCAGGGTGCTGGCTAGTGCATAGTTGGGGCTTCTGTGACTCAGGACAGTCAATTCTGAACTTTGAGTCTATTTGCAAAGATAAAAAGTTTCCTCTCTAAACCAGAGAGTCTGGCTATCTTTGGGCTTTTCTGGTGCTCCTTTATCCTGTGATCCATACTCTCTTTGGTATATGCACCCTCTCATCTCTCCTCTCCCAACACTGCCAGCCGGAAGAGTATTAACCTCCACTTATCCATAGGCAAGAGGGGCTCATCCGCCCTGTCAGCAGCCGGAGCCAGGGCAGGAGAGATGATAACTTTAAGCTACACTGGAAATTCCCTCAGAAGTCCTGAGGGAATCACACAAATGATTCAGACCAGTTCAATCATGATTTTTCCTCTTCTCTGTCCTTCAGTAAACTCTGGCCTCCTATTTCATGGAGAAGCTAGAAATCATTGAACGGAAGCTCCATTAATTCCTTGCCTGTCTCCTCTCATCTAAGAACTGCCCTCTCCTGTCCCCTCCTTTCCCCCTAGACCCTTTGCCCACCAAGGCTTCGGACCCCAATTCGATCAGCCTCTCTCTGCATCTTCAGATTCTCCCTCTGTTTTAGCACTGGCTCATCACCATTTGTATATAACAAAGTGTTAAATTAGAAGTTGGGGCTGAAGCACCGAGCTAGAATAAAGATTATATTCCAAAGGCTCCGCTAGACCATATGTGAAATCTCAAAGCGGGATAACCAAGAAGCGGTATTTTGACTTTTAAATCCCCTCACTCACATGGAGGATGAAAGTAGTCAGAGGAGGGGGGATTGCAAGGATTGTGGGGCAGAGCCAGTAGAAAGCTATGGGCCTCCTCTCCCGAGGAGAGAAGGATGAAGGGGATGTCTGCCTTCTCCTCAAGCCCAGGGAGAGAGCTCTATTAAAGCCACTTGGAGAAATTAATGTATGTCCCTCAGAGTTGGGGGGCTGGAGGCACTGGGACCTAGCTCATGCCTGAGAAAGTCAGACCAGGCTGTGGCTACAGGCAGAAGCCCAGATCTAAGGAGTAAGTTCACTCCTGGAGACCAAACGGAAGAATCCAGCTCAGGAAAAGGCTGCCAGGAAAAGAGGGCCCTGGAAGTAAGAGGCAGAGCAGTAGTGGGGTGGGTAGGTGGGGCTTGAGGGTGAACCAGGTGGACAAAGCCAGCAAAATCATTGCCACTGGAAGGTCCCACCAGGTGAGATTTCAAGGAACCCATGGAAATGCCCAGTGAGTGTTTACGATACACCAGCTGACCCAGAGAGGGCAAAGCCATCACCTCTTGTCCTCCTGGCTCTGGCCCTGACTCCCTCATTAGCAGCTGGCTACTAGCTTGGAGCAGACATTCCAAATTAACTAAAATGGTTCAGACCCTTCTTCTACGTAAGAGGAACCAGGGAAATGACCAGTGCCTGAAAGAGATTTAAAGGGACAGTGGAAGGGGCACCTCAGTGGTTCAGTTGGTTAAGCCGCCAACTCAGGTGTCAATCTCAGGGTCATGAGTTCAAGCCCCATGTTGGGCTCCACAGTGGGCATGGAGCCCACTTAAAAAAAAAAAAAAAGGACAATGGAAGACAAAATAAGACTTTCAGGAAAACTCAGCCTATGTGCTGATGTTCCAACAGACAGACAGACACCTTAGAAGAGAAAGTGCAAACCTCCCCTTGACTGTACATCAACTTCTAGCTTTGCCCCATCTTTTCCCTCCCCCTCCCCCAAGGTTATTCCAGGAAAGTTGCGCTCCCCCTGCCTCTATTTCATCACATCCACAGCCATTCTGCTTTTGCCCTTTCATTACTGCTTGGAAACATCTCTTGGATAAGGTCACGATTGGTATCTTTTTATTTTTTATTTTCTCAAAATAAGTTTTTCTTATTGTAAAAGCAAATATGCATATTACAGAAAAATCAGAAACTTTAAGTACCTAAAATGAGCATTAAAAAATAAAATCTGGGGCACCTGGGTGGCTCAGTCAGTTAAGCATCTGACTTCAGCTCAGGTCATGACCTCAGGGTCCTGGGATCAAGCCCGGAGTCAGGCCCCACATTGGGCTCCACGGGGAGCCTGCTTCTCCCTCTCTCTCTGCCCCTCCCCCTGTTCGTGCTCACTCATGCATGAGTGCTCTCACTTTCTCTCAAAATCTTGACAAAAAAAAAATTTTTTTAAGTAAATGAAATCCACAAACCCATCCACACCAGGTCAACCACGTCAGCGGGTTGATGCGGATCCTAGACTATTCTGTGCATATAAAACATGTAGATACAGACAGACACACACACACCCCATCTGAGTTGTTTCAAGTGTTTCATTATTATAGCCATGCTGATTTAAATGAGCTTGAATGCATATAGAGACATATGTACCACTTAAAATACATATATATGTACATGTGCAAATTTGATATGTATTTTTGTAAGTATTTAGCAGGTTCCAAATAGAAATCTCACAAACAAAAACAGGATTATGGGAGATGCAAATTTACACAGGTACAATTCTTACCCAGAACTGTCTTTTCACATAGTGAGCTTGCAAAATAGTACAGTCTACCGCTGCGTTGTCTTCACTCAGTCCCTTGCTGTTTTATCTTTGCATATCTTATGTAAATCACAACTGTTTTATTCTTTCTGCTGCTTCTGTGTTTTCCAAAGACTTATGAAGACATTGGCTTTTATTAAAGCAAGGACTCTGTGACAAGTTGTCACATCCATTTACATGTCAGAGAACAGTGGGAGGTAAAGGATGTGTTTTTAACACTTTATCCAATAGTAAGACATCGTTTCATTTATTTTTCAGTTATAGCCATTGTGATGTTAAGATAGGAAAAGACGATGGCGAAAATTCTGGGCAGATGATTTTTTTTTAAAGCTGTACTTCTGTTTTATTTTTTTAAGTACACTCTGTCCCCCAGTGTGGGGCTCAAACTCACGATCCCAAGATCAAGAGTCACATGTTCTACTGACTGAGCCAGCCAGGTGCTTCACGGGCAGATGATTCTTTTTTTTTCTTCTTTTTTTTTTTTAAGATTTTATTTATTTGGGGGCGCATGGGTGGCACAGCGGTTAAGCGTCTGCCTTTGGCTCAGGGCGTGATCCTGGTGTTATGGGATCGAGCCCCATCAGGCTCCTCCGCTATGAGCCTGCTTCTTCCTCTCCCACTCCCCCTGCTTGTGTTCCCTCTCTCACTGGCTGTCTCTATCGCTGTCAAAAAATAAATATTAAAAAAAAAAAAAAAAGATCTTATTTGACAGGGAGAGAGCCAGCCAGAGAGAGAGGGAACACAAGCAGGGGGCGTGGGAGAGGAAGAAGCAGGCTCCCAGCAGAGCAGAGAGCCCGATGTGGGGCTCGATCCCAGGACCCTGGGATCATGACCTGAGCCGAAAGAAGACGCTTAACAACTAAGCCAACCAGGCGCCCACGGGCAGACGATTCTAACATAGGAAATAGCTTTTACACTTATAATCATGTTAAGTCCACTTCTGCCAACATGCCAATATATAATTTATACTACCAAACATTTATGTATTTATATATACATACCACTAGGTTGAAAATAAATAAGATCTAAAAATTGCATCTAAAAATCTCATTCCCTCGAAAAGACAACACTGAAGGATATTGTGTGAGCCTTTCAGACCTTTTCCTAAACAAATATAGCTGTAAATCCCCCCTTTTTTTTTTTTTTTTAGAGAAAGAGAGAGCACGCGCGCATACACACACGTGCAAGTGAGTGGGGTGCAGGCAGAGGAAGAGGGAGAGAGAGAGACTCTCAAGCAGACTCCACGCCCAGCATGGAGCCTGATGTGGGGCTTGACCTCACAACCCTGAGATCATAACCTGAGCTGAAATCATTAGTCAGACACTCAACTGACTGAGGCACCGAGGTGCCCCACCATCGCCCATTTTATTTAGTGATTTTTACAAAATGAGAGATCATGCAGACTGGCCTACAACTGACTTCTTTTAGTTAACAATGCCATGAAAGGTTTTTCAAATAAAGACAAACAGACTGACCTCATGCCTTTTAACAGCTGCATACGGTTTTGTTGCAGGTTATGGCCCACGATTTATTGTTCAGAAACATGTATTTCAAAGAATTTATTATCCCCGATAGTGCAGCTCTGCACAGCTTGTACCTTCATCTCCAGACAGTTGTCTAATCATTCACGTAGGCTAAGTAGGCAAAGGTGAGCTTGCGTGGTCAAAAAATAAGCACATTCAAATTCCGATGGTACCAAATTATACTCTAGAGAGATTGCACCAGTTTACTCTACTTTGCCTTCTTCAAAAATGGGTAGTATTGATCTTTCTTTCTGCCAGTCTGATAGCTATAAAGGAACACATTGTTTCCAGTAGCATTTTTTTCATAGTCAGGGAGACTATACTTCTCATCCTTATTTCTTCCAGAAATTGCCAGTTCTTGTCTTTGTCCATTTTTCGGCTGGATTGTCTTTTCTAGCAATTTATAAAATTTCTTCAGCTAATAAAGATATTAATTCTATCGTGCTGATTGCAAACAATTCTTCCCAATTCTTCTCTTTGCCTTTGTCTGTGGGTTCCCCCCTACAGGAAGTGTAATTTTTCCTACAGTCGAATATATCCATCTTTTCCTCATGGTTTCTGGTTTTAACATCATGTTACGCAAGGTCTTGCTACTCTACAGTTCTAAGAATAGTCACCCATGTTTTTCTTCTAGTATTTCTAGAATTTCACTTCTAAACTTAAGATGTTACTTCGTAGAGTATATGTTTTGTATAAACAGTGAAATTAGAATCCAGTAGTATCATTTTCTGCATATTTTGACATCCTTTTTTCACTTATTGCATTCTGATCATATTTCCATGTTCACAGATTTATTCTGTAATATTATTCTATACTGGTTCCGTAACTTATTTAAGCTTATTTAATTGGATAATTAGGGTGTTTGCAATTATTTAAAACAGCTGTGTGATAAACATGATGGATGCTAAGCCGTTATCCATCATCTAACGGTCTCCTTAGTATGCATTGCAAACTCTTTAGATCTTCTCTCAAGAAACCCTGCCTTGCCTTTGTCTCACAGTGAACTGTACCTCCACCCATCCTATTGCTCAAACCAAAATCTTACAAGTGACTTTTGTTTCCTCACTTTCTCTCAACCTTCAAACCCAATCCATCAGAAAAATCCCACCAGCTCTATCTCGTTGTCCACCTGTCCCCCGTTCTCCTTCTCACCTGGATGACTGTGACAGCCCCCCTGTTCTCACTCCTGCCCATTGCAATCCAGTCTCTGTACAGCAACCACAGCGTCATTTTAGAACATAAATCAGATCAAGTCACTTCCCTGCTTACATCCCTCTAATGGTTTCGCATTACGTTGGAAAATAAAATATAAACCCCTTGCCAAGCCCTGGAAGGCCTGTCATCTGCCCCGGCTAGGCTACATCTCTGACTCAGGTCCCACCACCTACCTCCAGACACTGACCTTTCTGCTCTTTTTCTTTTCTTTTCTTTTCTTTTTTCTAAAGTAGGCTCCACACCCAGTGTGGAGCCCAGCACGGGGCTTGAACTCATGATCCGGAGATCAAAACCTGAGATCAAGAGTCAGATGCTTAACTGACAAGAGTCAGGCACAGCCCCCCATCGCTTTCTGCTCTTTAAATGGACCGTGGTTGTTCCTGATTTGAGGCAGGGTTTCTTACTCTCAGCACTGGTGACATTTGGAACCAGATAATTCTTTGTTGTGGGGACTGTCCTGTGCATGGCAGGGTGTTTACCAGCATTCCTGGCCTCTACCCCCTAGATGTCGGTAGCACTTCCCATCCCTCCTGATTTGTGACAGCCAGAAATGTCTCCAGACACTGAAAAGTGTCCTTTGGAGAGCAGTAACCCCCAACTGAGAATCCCTGACTTAGGGCCTTCTGCCCCCTGGATTTTATGCAAATGTTTCTTCTCATTCAGGACTCCAGTCGAATGTCACCTCCTCAGAAAGGCCCTTTCTGTCCATCCAATCAGAATAACCTCCCACCCATCACCAAATGCCCACTGTCACGTCCCTCTGTTTTGTTTTTTAATAGCTCTTACCACTGAAAAAGCCTTGTCCAGTTGTTGGTTTATTTGTCTGTTGTTTGTCTCTCCTACTGGACTGCAAGCCTCAGGCCAAGAGCAGGGCCTTGTGTGAGTAAGCAGATGTTCAGGGAATATTTATTGACCGAAAAAAAAATAATAAATTCCCAAAAGTGGACACCAAAGGTGTCTTTGTTGCTAAATCCAGTAGATACTTTAAAAGTTCGTGTATGAATTCTCTCCAACATTGGACATTCCTGATGACCAGTTCTTTAAGTCATCACCTCCCTTGGCTTCTGTGACCCTGTGCTGCCCTCATTGACCCTCGTCTCTTGGACTCTTCTGTCTGCTTTCCTTCAAGAGCCCCTCTGCCTCAGCCCATCCCCAATACTGCTCCCTCAGGGAGCTCCATCCTGGGGCACCTTCTCTCCCACTTCCTTGTCATCTAGCAAGGTGACCTCAGCATGCCTTTGCACACCTCATCAGTTACCATCTATGTACTCACGACTCCCCAATTCCTACCTCTACCCCCACGTGCAAGCAGCCACTGAGACGTCCCACAGGGTCCTCAATATTTCCCAAAGTCAGCACTGCGACCAACCCCGGGCCACGCCCTCAACAACCGCCACCGTTGGACACAGCTGAGCCGGGTGTCCTTGCAGCTCTGCTTCTTCAGTGGAATTATTCTGGATTGCTGCAATGCCCTCAAACAGGCTCCAGACCACCCGCCCTGCTCCTTGCTCTGCTGCTTGAGATGCTCAGTGTCTTCCCATTGCCCTCAGCCTAAGACACAATTCCTCCCCCTACTTTTCAAGAGCCTTTGTAAACTGGCTGTGCATCACCCAACCACCTAAACCAAGCTCTCCCTTCACCTCTGGGGCTACAGGGGTGCTTCTTCCTACGTCAGAAACACTCTTGCCTCCACCTCTCGGTGTCAGGATTCAGACCATATTTGTGAAATCAACACGCAATTTCCATCCGCCTGTTCTTGAGTCATTATGTCTTTGGTCTGGGTCTCATGAGACTTTGAACCTCCTTAGAAAATAGGCCCGAATACTCTTTATTCCGTTGCAAGTCCCCAAATGATCTTTGCTTCAAATGCAGCTCAAGACACCTCTTTGAAATCAACTGTGGGGTTTTTATGTCCTATCTATCTTACTTCTGGGACCCTAATCCTGGTTTTTATATCCCTCCCTCTGTTCTGCACCACAAGAGACATCCTAACAACTTCTGTGAGGGTCTGGGTTAATTAGTAACTAGAATTCGCATCTTCCAGCTAAGAATCTAGTCCAAGATTGACATGTTGCTGCCACTGAACACCTGGTAACAGTGACCAAGCATTTTGGTGGCTCTCGAATTGTATAAAAGAAATTCAGAGAGAACATAATCGATTATCAAGAACTAATGAGAAAGCAATGTGTTATAAATAAAATGCAGATTAAGAAGTCCCATATTAAAAACAGCGTGCAGAAGGAATAGCAAAGTGCTATCTGCTCAGATGTGTCACTGTTCAGCCTCTGCGATCTGTCACTCTCCTGTCGGCTCCTGGGCTTCAGCTTGACGTTCTGTGGGAATGAACTCTTGGCTAGGCCTCTCTCTAAAGGAAGATGGACCCACCACTGTCAGGCTACCCAGCTGCCCCATCAGGCCAGCCCGAGACACATCACATTCCTCTTACCTTACCCTAAATATGACGGTCAGAGTGGACCAAGTGACCCTGGGATCCAACAAGGACCATTGGTTCTTGCCTGTGGTATGTGCTGTTTTCCCCAACTGTGCAGGCGTAGGAGGGTGGCAGCACGTGACAGCACCCAGACCACATCTGCCCCAGGCCATCTCCTGGGGGAGTGAGCAGGGAATCCATCTGTAGGTTAGTGACAGCCGGTGCTCACCGGGAACACACTGGGGGGAAGCTTGCCCTCCTCAGCAGGGAGCTGCAGGAACCTACATGATGTGACCCCAACTGCAGCTTTGAGAACACACAGCCAAGCACCCTGACATCACTTCACTCATCTGGGCTCAGTGACATGGGACTCTCTTGGTGTTAAGAGCCCATCGTGCCCGATTTCTCAAGGCTGTGCCACAGAGAGGCATTGAGAGGCCCGTGTGAGTCTGATAGTGGCTGTGGGAGCCAGAGAGAAACAGGTCCCCAAAGCTGGGGAGGGAGTCTCCCAAGGACTGCCAACCACAAAACGTATCCATGTTGCAGTGCATTAAAATAGGCCAGCTGGCCCTAGCGCTCAACCCTGCGCTCCCCGCAACAAGGAAATTACAAAAGGGAAATCCCTAATCTAGAGCCAGGTGTGGCCTAGTTAAGGAAGAAAGATCTTTGCACACAAAGTGATACCTTATGCTGGGGCTTCTGGCCCTCCTGTCCCCTGTCCCCAGCTGTACTCGATCAGTCAGGGACCCATGGACATGTTTTAATTTCTTTTAAAATCAGAAGTTAAAAGCTGAGTGTAATCCAATCTGGATTGCATTCACCTTTATAGCAATGTAATCATAAAATATTAATTTCAATACTTTTTAAGGCAGAAGGAGGCCCATGCCAAGCCAAACAGTTTCAGAGGCCCGTGGAAGTCATCACGCAGCCCTGAGCAGAAGGGAAACCAAACAAGCAGCTACACAAAATGCCCGATTCCTATTGTGCCCTTGCACCTGCCGGCCAAGCCAGAAACCTGCAAACCCTCTCTGCTTCTCTCTCCAGAGCCGAGCTAGTCCTAAGTAGCCGCTCTGCTCACAGGCATCTGGGCCCTGCCCTAAACCTAGAAACGAAGCAGGGATTGCAAAGGTGATGGTGATACTAGTGCCGCCCGTTTGAACGAGCACTTCCGTGCGCTTCCGATTCAGCGCTACGGGCTTTCCGAGCCCGATCTCATTTCATCACCACTGCAGCCCTGGAAGGCAAGTAACATCCCCAACATTGTATAGATCAAGAAGCCACAACTCAAAGAGCCTAAGAAACAAGTCCTGGCCACAGGCGATACCTTGACACGCCAGCTGGGGGTGGGGGGTGCCATCCACATGAAAAGTGCCTGTTAATGACGGCCCCAGGAGTTATGTGATAGGACAGCACCGGCCAAGGTCACCTGTGTACGTTGAATCTTCTCTCCACTGCCTCTAGAATTACAGACTTTTCCCACACCCAAAGCACGCCCCAGACCAAACAACAGGACCAAAGGGCCCCTCGTGGCCCAGTAGTTGACTACTCCTGGGAGTGGGAATGCCGTGTTCACAGCTGCCCCACATGCCTCACTGTCCTTACCCCCAGTTTTCCCGTCTCACGGTTGTCGCTGGCTGGTATGTCTCTGCCGCTTTCCTTCACATGTTTCCAAATCCCCTTGAAAGCATGTCTGATGAGGGAGAAAAAAGTAACTGCTCATTGGGGCGCCTGGGTGGCTCAGTCAGTTAAGCATCTGCCTTCGGCTCAGGTCATGATCTCAGGGACCTGGGATCGAGCCCCACATCAGGCTCCCTGCTCAGCCAGGAGTCTGCTTCTCCCTCTCCCTCTGTTCCTTCCCCAACTTGTGAGCATGTGTGCGCTCTCTCTCGCTCTCTCTACTAAATAAATAAAATCTTTTTTAAAAATTAAAATAAATTTTTTTAAAAAGTAACTCATTTTTGTCTGTTTTTCCCATAAACCATCTTAAATCTCGTATGGGCCAAGGGGAGTCTACTCTGACAGAAGTTGGGTAGTACTTCGCTATTCACAGTGCGGTGCCCGGACCAGCATGATTAGCATCACCTGGGAGCTTGCTGGAAATGCAGAACCTCGGGCCTCACAGACTTGCGTGCATTTCAAGTTTGACAAGCACTAGCCTAGCACAGAAGATGAGGTCACTGCCAAGTTTGGCTCTGCACTGATTCACTGGGTGCTTTAAACGATTCTGATGCACGCACCCCATGCCAGAGACTCTTCTGTAACTCCTATGGAGGACAGCCTATGCCCTGGGGAGAGTTTAAAAATCCCCAAGTGATTCTAATACCAGCCAGGTTGGAGAATGCCTTGAGTGAGTGACGTGATGGCGGTGAAGAATTTGGCAAGGAGGCCCAGCAGGTGAGGAAAGCAGCATGAGCAGACCTGGGGAGGCCGGTATGAGCATGTGTGTCCGTGCAGTAGTGAGAAGGTCTGTCCAAAGAGAGTGAAGGTCTTGTCTGGTGGGGAGTGGGGACAGGGGCACTTTTGGGAGCAAGTTAGGGTCATGGAATGCATCCTTGAGATAGTGAGAAATGGGGGGCTGGCAGACATGAAAACCACTCAGCAACACTTGCTCTGCCTGCGGATTTGCCTAACAGGCTAGAGAGGAGGGAGCCTGGATTCAAGGAGACTAGCTGTCCGCAGGAACCCATATGAGACCTGAGGAGACCGGAGAGGTATGAGGATGATGAGAGGCGATGAAGATGACAGACGTGTGTATTTGTTGGCTGGGGCTGCTATAAGAGCACCAGAAACTGGAGGACACAAACAGTCAAGATTCACGGTCTCTCAGCTCTGGAGGCTATGAGTCTGAGAGCAAGGGGTCTGCAGGACTGGTGTCTTCTGGGCTGTGAGGGACAATCTCTCCCCAACCTGATGGTTTGCTGGCAATCTTTGGGGTTCCCTGGCTTATGGAAGCATCGTCCTGATCCCTGCCTTCATGCTCACATGGCTTTCTCCCTGAGTATGTGTCTGTGGCCAAATCTCTCCCCTTTATAAGGACAGTAGTCCTCGTACTAGGGCCAACCCTAATGACCTCGTTGTAACTTCACTGCTTCTATAAAAACCGTATCTGCAAACAGCCACATGGTACTAGGGTTTAGGACCTAACATGAATTTGGAGGCAGGGGGATACAAAATCAATCCATACGACACATCAAAGGCAAAAAAAGTTTCTAAGATCAGTTTTTCTTCCTCACACTATAAACACCTGAAGTCAGCTGGGTGAGATCTCCACTCACATCTTCTGAGGTTGATGATGGTCGCAGTTTACTGGAGGCAGATGCAGTTAATTGTGGGATGAAAGAGGACTTTCCTTGGCAGGGAATGCTGGCCAAAATACGGTTTTTACATTCAGTTTTTCTTACATCACAGCAATGACAGTTGGTTTAAATGTATCAGTTTGCAGAGTTGGGATTTATAGTCCATGGTGTAAAACTAAAAAGCAAATGTCATCCTTTGTATATAGAAATAACTGTCAGAAGTCAAAGTCTCACTCTTCATAGATGACATGATACTTTTGTGGAAAACCCAAAAGACTCCTTCCCAAAATTGCTAGAACACATACAGCAATTTGGCAATGTGGAAGGATATAAAAATCAATGCACAGAAATCAGTTACATTTCTACACACTAAGAATGAGACAGAAGAAAGAGAAATTAAGGAGTTGCTGCCATTTACAACTGCACCAAAAGTCATAAGATACCTAGGAATAAACCTAAACGATTTGTACTCTAAAAACTACAGAACACTTATGAAAGAAATTGAGGAAGACATGGAAGAACAGTCCATGCTTGTGGATTGCAGGAATAAATATTGTTAAAATGTCTATTGTACCCAGAGCAATCTACACATTCAATGCAATCCCTATCAATATACCATCAACATTTCTCACAGAGCTGGAACAAATAATCCTAAAATTTATATGGAACCAGAAAAGACCCTGAATAGTGAGAGAACTGTTGAAAAAGAAAACCAAAATTGGTGGCATCACAATGCCAGACTTCAAGCTCTATTACAAAGCTGTAAACATCAAGACAGTATGGTACTGGTACAAATGCAAACACAGAGATCAATGAAACAGAATAGAGAACCCAGAAATGGACCCTCAACTTTATGGTCAACAATCTTCGACAAAGCAGGAAAGAATATCCAATGGAAAAAAAGACAGTCTCTTCAATAAATGGTGCCGGGAAAATTGGACAGCTACATACAGAAGAATGAAACTGGACCATTTTCTTACACCATACACAAAGATAAACTCCAAATGGGTGAAAGACCTCAAAGTGAGACAGGAATCCATCAAAATCCTAGAGGAGAACACAGGTNCAGAAGAATGAAACTGGACCATTTTCTTACACCATACACAAAGATAAACTCCAAATGGGTGAAAGACCTCAAAGTGAGACAGGAATCCATCAAAATCCTAGAGGAGAACACAGGCAGCAACCTCTTCGACCTCAGCTGCAGCAACTTCTTGCTAGACACGTCTCCAGAGGCAAAGGAAACAAAAGCAAAAATGAACTATTGGGATTTCTTCAAGATAAAAAGCTTCTGCACAGCAAAGGAAACAACCAACAAAACTAAAAGGCAACCCACGGAATGACATATCAGATATATCCAAGATATATAGAGAACTTATCAAATTCAACTCCCCAAAAAACAAATAATCCAGTCAAGAAATGGGCAGAAGACATGAACAGACATTTCTCCAAAAAAAGACATGCAAATGGCTAACAGACACATGAAAAAATGCTCCACATCCCTTGGCATCAGAGAAATACAAATCAAAACCACAATGACACGCCACCTCTCACCAGTCAGAATGGCTAAAATTAACAACTCAGGAAATGACAGATGTTGGCGAGGATGTGGAAAAAGGGGAACCTTCTTACACTGTTGGTGGGAATGCAAGCTGGTACAGCCTTGCTGGAAAACAGTATGGAGGTTCCTCAAAAAGTTGAAAATAGAACTGACCTACGACCCAGCAATTGCACTACTGAGCATTTATCCCAAAGATACAAAAAAGTAGTGATCCGAAGGGACACCTGCACCCCAATGTTCATAGCAGCAATAGCTGCTGTCCACAATAGCTAAATTATGGAAAGAGCTGAGATGTCCATCAACAGATAAATGGATAAAGAAGATGTGGTGTATATATATATACATATATACATATATATATGTGTATATATATATGATGGAATATTACTCAGCCATCAAAGAGGATGAAATCTTACCATTTACATCGACATGAATGGAACTGGAAGGTATTATGCTGAGTGAATAAGTCAATCAGAGAAAGACAATTATCATATGGTTTCACTCATATGTGGAATATAAGACACAGCACAGGAGATCATAGGGTAAGGGAGGAAAAACTGAATGGGAGGTCATCAGAGAGGGAGAAAAACCATGAGAGACACTTAATTAGAGGAAACAAACTGAGGGTTGCCGGAGGCGAGGTGGGGGGGTGGAGTAATTGCGTGATGGGCATTAAGGAGGGCACGTGATATGATGAGCGCTGGGTGTTATATGCAACTGATCAATTTTTGAACACTACATCTGAAACTATGGGAAGTGAGATTTGTTGGCTGATTGAATTTAAATTTAAAAAAGAAAGAAAGAAAGAACTGTCAGAGATACCAGCAGATCCAGCAGGAGAGGAAACAGAGACAAGATTCTATAACACCAATGGACTGTAGCCAACACCAACAAATGGACTGCCAACCATGGGCTCTAACTCATATTTAAGGAGATAGGATTTCCAGGGTCAAGAGCAAAGGCCTCAGAGGTTAAGGCCGCCAAAGGGTGAAGTCATGTNAACACCAATGGACTGTAGCCAACACCAACAAATGGACTGCCAACCATGGGCTCTAACTCATATTTAAGGAGACAGGATTTCCAGGGTCAAGAGCAAAGGCCTCAGAGGTTAAGGCAGCCAAAGGGTGAAGTCATGATGGTGAGATTATTGTCAAGACACACCCTAACCTGCTGTGTTCCTCTGGTGACTTGGTCCCATGGCAGAGGTATATGTGTAGTAGGAGAGACCGTGACCCAGGTTCGAAGATCCTAGGGGACTAATAGTCAAGGAAAATGTGTGCCCTGACATGATTCTGCTTCTCCTCACCCAACATTAGCTCAGTCTTCCTTTTTGTTTTCTTCTTGTAATAGAGATAAGCTTTGAAGATTTAGTATACACTGGAACCACTGAAGGACTTGTCAAAGCACAGATTTCCTGCACCCACCCCCAGAACTCCTGATCCAGTAGACTGCAGTGGGACCTGAGATTTTTCCATTTCCAACATGTTTTCTGGAGATGCTGGGCTATGGACCATACTTCTGAGGACCACCCTGCAGAGTTGTGCACACTCTCACTTTCTCCTCTTCGTGACCAACGATAAATGTTTGAGGAGCAAGTAGCCAAAGTTCAGGGTATAGTCTGTGACCATGGAATGTAATTGTCCTTACAACTGTTTGTTAAGGATCTAGTTCAAGATCTCTTGGCCTCATTAGCTTCATGCTATAACCAATCGAATTAAGTGGCCTCAATTTTTAAATTCTTCCAGGATCTAAATCCATGAAGTCATAAGATCCTTACCCAAGGATTCTAACAAGGTGAGAATTATTTGATTTTTGCGGGTGGTCATTTAAAACTAGCTCTCAAACTTTGGCACAGAGGCCCAATCAGAAGCTCCATAAACTCGATTTAATGAGCAAATGAGCAAGACATTGAGGCAACACCAATATGGAGGAAAGAGCACGTGGTATTGGATCAAGAGACTTGCGTTGAAGTCCCCACTCTGTTATGAAGCAGCTATGTAACTTTGGTTTCCTCATCTGAAGAATACAGAAAACTGTTATAACTCAACTAGCATATTATATAGTGGATGGATTTCCCCCTTCCATCCAGAGACCCTTCTCCACTACCATTTTCCCCTCAGGGTTTTTTAGTATAAAATGGGATAAAATGTGGGGAAATGCTTCCTTTGACGCAAAAGTACAACCTCAAGGTATTATAGAAAAAGTCCAACATAAACACAAGGAATCGTGTTCATTGCAATATTGATTCGAAAGAGTCAAAGTTGGAAAAATCTAAAGGACCATAAATTACAGGACATCCGTACTAAATACTGCTACGCAGGGATTTCAAAGAAGGTACAAACATGGGAAATCCACGAGGTATATTAAGAGAAAAGAAGGGAATCGCAAAACAATACCTACCAAATTATCAAGTTCATGTTTTTTAAAACCCGCGTAGACATGTGTACAACTGCATAGAACAGACCTGGACTAATGCACACCAAGCTCTTAAGAGTTCCTTCTGGGGAGGGGAGGGGAGGTAAACGGGACAAGGTGTAGCTCAGTTGCCCATACAAACAAGAGTCAGCCTTTGGCTCCTGCCGAGGCAGAAAGTATGGGGTTTGGCTGAACCCACAGAGGTTCTGGGGTCCCCAGCAGCTGCCCGAGGAATCTGGTGATACAATCTGGGTGTAAACTTCAACCAATAACAGACCAGAGAGGATGAGGTTCCCTTCGCATGTAACGGTTTCCTTGACGGTGTCCCACGTGACCAAAACCATCTGAATTGCCTCATTTTCTTGGCCAACTTAGTGACGCCTGCCTTGTGTTACCTTCCTCCTTCCTGGCTCCTGTCCCCGTTTCCCTCAAATCTCACTTCCCTGGGATTCTGGCCCCTACCCTCCAAGTATTAGCCCAGGGAGATTGGCCTCTAGCTCATTTTTCTAGAGAGTCTGAACTAAGACAATAGATTTTTGTGTTCTCTGAACTTTATACAGTGAGAATATATTCAGATACTACTTGCAGAAGAATAAAAGATTAAGAGGGGAAAGGTGCTCATCTTATTGTAAAGAACAACATGAAGGTCGTGGTAATTCAAGGGGTTTGCTGGAAGGAAGGCTAGGTGGAGGAACTGCAGGTATCATCATCTTCCGGGTCTTCCCAGAGGAGACTGGGAACCAAAAGCTCCTATCCTTGCCCTTCACGGAGCCCCGCTGCTCTTCCAGTTGGCCATTGGGTCAGCGGGGTCCTACCCTCCAGGTATTATCCCCTTATCCCAAACCTCAGAACCAGCCCCCTTGCCTCCTCAGCCTTCCTTCCCCGCTTGTGAAAAATGACGTGTGTGTGTGTGTGTGTGTGTGTGTGTGTGTCACTTAGGTTGTTTCAAACTGATTGAACTGAGGGCTCAAAGAAACAGTGCCAAGGACTGCTACCTAGCAGTACACTTTTTTTTTTCTGCTCAGCACTCAAGAGAAACTGAGGCTCTTGCAGATTTGAGAAACAGGATGGGAGCAGGAGAGGCAGGAAGCCGGAGTTACAGGTTCCTGAGACCTGCCGGCCTCCCCCATCTCCCCCACATCAAATGCCCCAGAAGCAGAAGACATTAGTGGTCAAGATCTCCAGGGTACACAAGAGGGAGAGTTGGGGGAAGTTTTCCCCAAAATCCACTAACAATCAAGTTCAGAGACTTAGCACCCCGAGACACTGGGTTTCCAGGAGTCAGACTTTAAGCCCAAGGAGCAGCCAATAACCAAGTCTGCTGGTTCCCCACGCTCCTGCTTCAGAGGACGGAGGGCTTGCTGCTGACATACAAGGGGGTGCGGGCTGGAGCCTCAGTTCGCCTTGGCTAAGCTCTGCTGGGGACAATTAACCCACCGGGCAGGGCCTTGGGATGCTTTGCAAGCGATACAAAAGAAGGGAACTTTTCTCTGGCATCTTCTGTTTTGTCCCAGAAAAACCACCCTTTATTCTGAGTCACAGGAATTGCTTGAAAAGACAAACGAGAGGCTGAGGGCAACAGAGTCCTGCCTTTCAGGTGAGAGGGGATGTGGTCTCGGATACCAGAATCCTGAGAGTCCAATACTCTACAGCCAGACAGGCTTACTGTAGGAATTTCACTGGGGGATTAGCCGAAGGGCAAAGTTGAACCAAAAGAAGTGAAAACAAGAAAAAGTCTTGGGTTTTGATATAAAGTGATAGTGGTCCAGATGAGCTGCTCTGAAATGGAGCTTTTTTTCTTAAAGCCAGCCTGGCTGGCTCAGTGGGAAGAGCATGCGACTCTTGATCGCAGGGTCGTGAGTTCGAGCCCCACGTCGGGCAGAGAGATGACTAAAAATAAACAAACTTTAAAGCCAGCCCTGATTGCAGGTGAGGAATGAACTAAGAACTGAGAGGTGCCCTCCCTTCCAGGATCAGAAGAGGCAGCCCACTGGGCCTCCCATTTGTCTGATGTGACCCTGTTCCTGTTGACAACTCTTCCTGAGTCAAGGTTCTCCTGGGTATCATCAGGCCTGCTCAGAGAGTCTATGCTCACGGACTCTTTTTTCCACTCAAGTAAGCCCAAGGAAGGACATTCCATCCCACAACAATATTATTCCGGTCACAATATTTACAGCTCTGTATTTTCTATGGCTTTGTGCAGGAACCTGAAAAGTGCTCCACTGCAAAGCTTTTCCTTAAAGTCTCTGGTCTTCAATTCCAAGGTCACCTCATCCTGCTGGTAGCGGGCTACCCCACCCCACCACTCAGTCCTACCTCCTGGAGCCCTTCCCCCACAGGCTTGGCCTCACCCAGTCAGGAGCCAGTCCTGACCATGGCAGGAAAGACATGCTGAGCCGCAGGCCCATAGAAGCTGGAACCTGGAAACTTGTGCCCACCCCAGGGAGGCCTGACCCCCCTCACACCCACCAGATCATATGCTTCTCCCAATCCCTGCCCCATACCTGGCTTCCCCCCTAAGCACTGAGGTCCTGATACCTGGCCTGCCCGTAACACCTTCTCTTCTAGGGAGGATGGAACGGACCCTGTAACCCCAATCAGGGCGTGGGAGCTTTTTAACTGGACAGAGCTTCTAGAGGCCACAAGCAGCCCCTGCTGCCTCGGTGGCTGATGGCATGCTCGTCGTCCACGCGCCCACAGACAGCCACTCCCGCTGCACCACGCCAAGCACCCCACAGCTCAGGGGCTCTCCAACTCCAGGGCCGTAAGAATACCTGGGAGATTGTTAAAAAGGAAAAGTCCTAGCCCACCATTGGAGATGGCCGCCCCTCCACTCATCGCCTAAACTGGGTGATTCTAATGGAAAATCTCCATGAGCCCCATCTTGTATAAGCCTGCTGTGAGTGAACCAAACCTTTAGCCCACATCCCACACAGCTCTGGAAGCCTCTCCTCTGTGGACCCCCACCAACCCCACTTCCTCACATCCTTGCCTGCTTTGTAGCCCTGTCCAGCCGTCATCTATAACTTTTCCACGTGTGTTCTATTGCACGGAAAGCATCCTGCTATGAGGGGCTAAGTGTTGCCCTCAAGCCACCAAGGCTGCAAATGGCACCCTGACTTCCCAGCCCAATGCCCAGGCTCTTACCTCCCTTAAACATTTAATAAATTCTCCATCCGGCAGTGACGAGAAGCTCATCTAAGGGCTATACGTTATGACAGAGAAACATGTGTTGATATTTCAAGAACAATGAATCTTTAATGAACTGAGGCCCCACAGAGATGGACACATTAACCTAAAAAGGTTAAATAATTTTCTCCTTGTTCCATTTGGTCTCTCTTCATCCTTCTTCTGTCGCAGAATACATTTTGATCTGACACCAGAAGGAACTTTCCATCGTGGCTTCGTTTCGGAAGGCTGCCTGCAGAACTGTCACCCCATCTTGTGGGCAGAGAGCTATTTGCAGAACCACCCTCTTCCCCCGTTACCACCCTGCCGGCATCCCCGGGGAGTCAGCCAACCCTGTGACTGTCCAACCCTAGCTCCCTTCCTCGGTGGGAGGGGCCGGGCCTGGGGCTCCCCAACTCCTCCCCCAGGACCCTGCTGTGCTCCCTTTCCTGCTTTGTCATCTTGACTCACAAGACACAGCACAGGGGCCCACATTAGCATAGGGAGCGACAGCAAGAAATACCGTATGTGGGAAGAGCCTTCCGCTTTCGTTCTCTGCAATTATCACTCGACTGCTTCAGTCAACAACGGAATTGTTCCCCACATACCTCATTACCGTTTATAAGATTAAAATAGTCTAGAGGTTACAGAGGTAAACACAGCTTACTTGGGGATTTTGAGAGGCATTTCTTTCCCTGGCTAAGCCTCCCCTCACCCCTTTTTTCCTGAGGAAAATTGAGGCGAAGAGGCCTGTCAGAAGTTAAGGTAGCATCTCCCTACTCGCACAGAAGATTCTAGAAAAAGACAAAATGAACGGACAAGAGTGACCTATGCAGGCCTCTGTCTTAGGGGCTCCGGTCTCACAGATGCAGGTTTCCTGACCCTTCATGCACCTTCCCCAGTGTCTTCCCTTGGGCACCTCCTCCTTGAGCAGGAAGCCTCTGTCTTCTACTTGCGGTCCGACCACTCGAGTCCCAGAAAAGGACACCTAGATGAGCAGTTCCATGTTCATCTGTTCAGATTATAGTCTCGATTCTGGTTGCCCGCTCTTCTGAGAGGGAAGAAGATTTGGCATAACTGGAGCCTAGTGATAAGGGTTTGATCCAACAGACAAGGGCTAAAAGCATCCTCACAGACGGCCACGGTTGCCTTGCCCACCCCGGGGGCTCCGTGCACACCGCGCTCTACCGTGCCCTGGGGTTGCGCCACCCCACGGAAGCCCGCCCTGTCAGAGAAGATCACTCTTGGGCTCTCTGATAACCAGGATCTCAAAGCTTCCAGGATCTCAAAATTGCCCTGAAAGGGCTCGCGAGGATCAGCCATGACCAGGTTTCATGGTGCAGACATTCCCCCACCTGACACAAAGCTCCCATGACTGACAAAGTCAAGCGATGAGGGCCAGGAAGGTAACATTACATGAGTCATGGCCTAACTAGAGACACATGTCACCTGAAGACCTGCAAATGCAAGTCTAAAAAATGTGCTGGTCAAACAAAACACACGTGAAGACCAGGTTCGGCATCCTGGCCTCCAGCTTGCCATCCCTGGACTAGGAAAATAAAATTTAAAAAAAAAAAAAGGAAAAGCAGGAGATCAGAATAAATACAGTCAAAATATTTTGTCTTCTCCTTTCTAGCAGCATGCATGTGCGCTCTACTGTGCAATGCATCCAGACTATGGAAAATGATCCCCCAAAGAATACCCTCTCCAGGGACGTTTTTCTAGGAATCAAGATAGATTCCACCAGCCAGGCTGTCCCACTCTCTAGTCTCAACTCTTCTGAGACCGGGGAACATTTGTAATGTTACATGGAAATCTGTGTCCACAAGATGGTGGGTTTTCTTCTAACTGAAACTAATTAGAACTAGCCATCATAAAAACTCCATGACCTTGACCTTGTTAGCGTGGTTCTCCAACAGGAACGCTGGCCAGCTATTCTGGTATTGAAGATAGGAATGGCGAGACACACGACAAATGTGGCCCATCTGGCCATCTGTATCTGTGCCAGTCAAAGGCACGAGTGAAAACATTGGCCTATTGCCCAACACCATCATTACTGCTCCCCATCGGAGATGAGGGGTTAGGACTCAGTCACTTCAAACTAGACTAGAAATGGACAGAGCTCTCTGTTCAGGGAGCACCCAGCTGCAATGATTCCTGCAGGTGAGGCCAGGAAAGATGCAGCTGGTCCCTGGAGACTGGACAGGTTTGTTGGGGCAGGAGGTGGGGGAGGTAAGAGAAAGGACTGCCGTGCCCGGGGTTGATGGCTAGGGAAGGAAAGGAGGAGGATGTCAGGCTTTGGGGACTTGGAACATGTAAGACTCCTAGGTGGCCCGGTCCCATAAGGATTGAAGGTCTAATTAAATAGATTATAGTTAATTGTTATAGTTATAGTTAATTTAATAACATTTTCTTCCCCAAATGTGTGAGTTGAAGACACCAGTTCAGTTCCTTTTCCTTGTATTTTCCACAATTAGGAAATCTCTAAGGATACAGGAACAGGAAGGAAGATGCCCCCTGGTGCATGCATTTGGAGGACTAGTTAAGAAATCTATTCAGAAAACAGCTTGGAAATGGAAGGCCTCAATAAGGAAAGGACAAAGGACACCCTTTTGTAAATAACTGTTCCCACGAGCCTCCCTAGTGCCTCCCACACCACCACCTCCACTGCCCTGGCTGCCTGGAACTCCAGCCCTCCACTCTTGGGGCCTCCTGGCACCTGCCAGCTCACCAGCCCACCAGATGCCCTGGCCCCTGCACGCCTGACCCATCCCCACAGTCAGCCTGGCCAAAGGAGGCCCAGGCTCTGGCAGAGACTCGCGGCCCCTTGCATCCTCCGAGGCCGCAGCGGCCGGCCTGACAGCCCGCATTGTCTCACAAGCGCCCCACCGTGGCCGCCGTAGAAACTGCAGCCTCCAGAGTAAAATAAAGTCAAGACTGTCCGAGCTGCCCTTGCCAAGACATGCCTGTCACTCACCCAGGAAGAAAAAAACCCAGGTTTCCGTACATGTGGAGAAATGGTGGAGAGGATGACAACCAAGACAAGAAGTGCCAGCAGGCCTGTAAATCCCCGTACAAACTCCAACCTTTATCAACTCTCTGCCTTTCTCAAGCGACCATTGAATGCAGGGTCGGATAGATAGGGTCCCTACAAGCGTAGACATTTTCTCCACCTGCTGTTTTCTGGATTTTCACTCGATGCTGAGCACCTGGTAGAAGCTCCATAAATACATTCATACAGGCTGATTTCCTCCCCAGAACACTTGGCTCCACTGGGATAACTTACTGAACCAAAGAGAACACCCAGGCAGAAATTCAGGTCTGCCTGAAACGTAAGGCGAACACAGGGCACCTGGCATGTGTCCGCTCTCCCGAGATCCAAGCAGACCTGAGAAAAATCATGTCGGGCAGCTTAAGGAGGGCCCAGATCACAATGTGTCTCTTAGCTGGTCTCCCTCCCTCTGGTCCTCCGTCTACCATCTCCAGGCTGTTTGCTGTGTGCTAGTGGAAGGAGACCCATCAGGTAATGCTACTCCCCTACAATGGCTCCCCGCTGTTCTCAAGATAAGTTCCAACTCCGTTACAGAGCTTTTCGATCTGGTCCCTGTTAATTTCTTCTTTTTCTTTTTTTTTTTTTTAAAGTAGCCTCCACACCCAGGATGGAGCCCAACACAGGGCTTGAACTCACAATCCCAAGAGATCAAGACCTGAGCTGAGATCAAGAGTCAGCTGCTGAACCGACTGAGCCACCTAGGTACCCCCCCCAACCTGTTCATTTCTTAATACCCCCTGCCAAGAGGTCTCCATTCATTCTTACTTCTACTTTCTCAGAAAAACCATGCTCTCCCTTCCCACCATGCCTTTCCTCCTCCTGGAGCGTCATCCCAGCCCCAGCTCTCCTTTACCAGACCACACTCATCCCACAGGCTTGGCTTATCATCGGTTATTCTCTCGTCTCAAAGTATTATATGTAACTACAAACTGTGACCAGAGCTATCAGAGCTGTGGTCAGAAATCTTCACAGGATCTGAAGGATAAATAGAAGTCAAGTAGAGTGACCGGGTTTGGAAAATATTCCAAACCCAGGAACCACATCGTAGATGGCTCTGAGCTGGTAAAGAGCAAGGCATACTCAGTCAACTAGAGGTAACTAGAGCTAAACCTCTCCGAGGTGCTCCCACGGCCCCCTGAACATCTTTCACCATAAGCTTAGCTTACAAATATTTGTAGATTTATAACTTTTTGAGGGCAGGGTATGTGCATGTCAGGTTCAAAGATCTAGCCCTAGCTTCTATCAGTGTCTGGCACATAGCAGTGGCTCAAAACCATATTTAATGAATGAATCAGCGAGGAACCTGACACTCAGCGAATCCACATGGTTTACCCAAGGTTGCACAGCTAGTAAGCAGTGTTGAGGCACTGCCGTGGACCCAGATCTGCTAAGTCTAAACCAAAGTTTTGTCCATCTTGGTCCTGCGTCTTATGTCCTTAAATAGCTTATATATATCCCTTGTGGGCAGGAACACTATTTCCATCTCTCCAAAGAACTTACGAGTTGGTGTTGGATAAATACATCAAATGAATAAAAACAAAGTACTCATTGGCTAGGGGAGCTCATTTTTCTACCCTTTACTAGATTTTTTTTCAGTATATATCCTATGTATGGCCAATATCAGGTTGTAAGATAAAGCCGCCTAAGATTGGAGAAAGTGGTTGGCACAAAATCCTGTTTTTCCCAAGGTAAGTCATTGATTATCCTGGCAGGGTGCCCCAAGGCTCCATTAAGGAAAGAAGTAAGACTGTCTTGGACAATTCTCAAAGTGGAGCCCAGTAGAACGTGGAGAACCTTCTCGTACTTCTATAAGAAGTCTGTGTTCTGAGTCCCCTAAAACTGAGCCCCAGAACCTGGAATTCCCAATCCAATTTGCAGAGGTTTGCCAACCTTGAGTGTAGTAGTCAGGATTCTCCAAAGAACTAGAACCAATAGGAGCTACACACACACACGCTCACAACTATGGAGGCTGAGAAGTCCCACAATCTGCCTGCCCTGTGTAAGCTGGAAACCCAAGATAGATGGTGGTATAAGTTACGGAGTCCAAAGGCCTGAGAACAAGGAGAGCCAACAGTGGAAATTCCAATCAAGGGCAGGAGAGAAGAGGAGAGGAGATGTCCTGGCACATGAAGGCAGGAGAAAAGGTGTGAATTCCTCCTTCCTCCCTCTTCTGTTTTCCCACAGATTGGATGATACCCACCATATTGAGGAGGACAAGGGATTTACTGAGTCCATGGAATCAAATGCTCATCTCATCTTGACACGCCCTCCCTCACAGGCACACCCGGAAATAATGCTTCATCTGGGCATCCCAATGCCAGTCAAGATGATACATAAAATTAACCACCACACTCAGACAGCTTCCCAGAATTTTTCTGGCTTAAAGACAATGAAGAGAGATAACTTTATTTCATTCCAAACTTGAAAAGAATGGTCTCTGGTGACGTGAAGCTCACTAATCACATACATGAGGGTAAGTCCGACTTCTTCACTTTACTGACAAAGTTCCACCATCGATAAGAGGAAGAAGGATTTCTGACTCAAGTCTCGGCCAATTTAAAGATCAGTGATCAATGGTCTGGTCTTTGTGTTTATGAGGACATGTTAGTTTTTTCTTGTTTGACAGTACGTGGGGACAACAGGAAGTTTCCAGGTGAAGTGAGATTGTCCTGTTAAAGAATAAGTTCTATGCAAGGAGAACCGCAGTAGAGACAAAGTCTCCTCAAAGAGACAGAACAACTCCCAACCCTCTAAGACTGGATTGAAGGCATAACACAGATGAAGCAAGAACATGCCACCAGAAATGGGGTTGGCATCCCCACCTGAGATGTGTTCAAGAATGAGGTGCTGCCCGTTTCAAGTGCATCAGAACAAGTGACCATATCCCACATGTGGCTACGATTGATCACACACTCACCACTTAAGGCTAGTCAACACCAAACCATCTAATGAGTTCCATTTGTCTGATTCCAGGCTCCCTAAGCAATCTACCATTGACAGTTGGCCTGAAGATTGCTCTATAGGAAAAGACAGGTATAGGCCATTGTAATGAATTTTATCTGTGTAGCTTCAATGTTTTTCAGTATAAATCAAGAAAAAACATTCTGTTTTCATTCAAAAGCCTATATATTTGGTTGGAGCAAACCTCTCTCAAGCTTCGGATCAGCTTTCGTGATGCTGGCTGAATCAAGCCTTAAGCCCATAGGGCTGGGGGCAGACCCTAAACTTTGGGGAGGTCAACACCATTATCATTTCGTGATGCTTCTGTGGATCAGCCAGCTCCCCTGGACATGCCTCACTCTAGACCTTTGAATCCCATCTCTAACTTCCATTTGAGTTGTTTGCCCCCCTCCCCCGCCGCCCCAGGAGTATATAGGGCTACCCTGAGCCTCGTGTCCCAGAACCAAGGAGATAATTTGCAAGGTACCTGCCTGTGAATGGTTTTCCCCTCTTTGATCGGTTACCTGTTATCTCTGGGGATTAAAGCCGTAACCCAAGTTTCTAGGCACCAAGCTCTGGTCAAGTGAGTAGAAAAACTCTGTTGGAGGCACCTTGAACACTCCTGGTTCCAAGCATCTTACTTGCGGTGGGGTCCCCGGAGGGTCAGTAATGGCTTTCCAAGGTAACAGAGGGGTTGTCAGCCATTCCCCCCCTCCAACCAAATGCTTACAGCCTCACCTAATGGCAGGCTTTCCAAGGAGGTCAGCAAGCATAGTCTTTCCACCTCCTCTCCATGGCAATATCCCAGTGCCTCCAAGAGTGCCAGAACCATAGCAGGGGCTCAGTAACTATTTTGGAGGAGAGAGAGAGAAGGCAGGCAATTCATTCTCTCCCTTTCCTCAGTCCCCACATCAGTCACAAGCACATGTTGCTCCAGGTACCGGCTCTCATTACACAGAGGGATTCTCAGAAGCAAGGGAGGCCAAGAAGAAGTCAACTGCGCAAAGGATCTAAGGCCCGATGTTTGATAGTGTCCCCCATACCCCCTTCCCAGGAGATTCCAGAATGTCCATGTAGACCCCTTTGGAAAGAAGCCTAAAGAAAACACTGGATTTCCTCCAGCTGGGCACCCGGCCAGTGTTGGGCAGAGCCAGGCAGAGCCCGAGGAGCCATGAGGAGGAACGAGCAGACTCCCAGAGGCTGCAAGCTGCTTTGCTCTCTCCCATCCCCCCACGCGCCAAGAGACCTGCTGCCAGGCCTGGCGTTTGCCATTCCCTGCATGGAAAATGGTAAGGTAATTTTGTTTTCAGAGAAACAAGCCCCCCACACAAACATGAAATCCCCGAGTGGAAGCCAGGGAGAGCAAGAGGGCTCTGTCCAGGCTTCTGGGTGAAGCTGCATTTCCCTCTGGCCAGAGACACCGTCGGTCTCTTACCTTCTCTGATTAAGGTGGGGAGCCGGCCGGCTGCCTCACTTTCACCCTCCCTGCCGTGCGAACACAGGCCAAGCCCCAAGGCCACTGCCACCCGGGTCTTAGGAGCACCAACGATGTGCCTGGGTGGGCTTGACACTTGGGGCTTGGCTTAGCTCATCACACAGGCTCGGCCTGTCGAACAAAAGCCACAGGACCGGACCTGGGGACTGAGACACGAGAGGCCCACTTGGAAGGGAAATCCACGAGGATGGATGGAGAAGAGGCTTCAGAGCGTAGAGCCGTGGGGCTGCGGAGGGGGCCTCCTGAGGACACGGAATTCTAGGAGCAGAAAGTGGTCTGTGTCCACAGCCTCTGGGACCTTCAGGACCCATCAGTGCTTCGGTGGGTGCTGAGAGAAGGATGTAGACGCGGGTGGTGCAGGTGGCTGGAGATGGCCCATCGTGGCCTCAAGTGTCCTTCCTCCCTCTTGCCACCAAACCAGCAGCAAAGCAGCCAGGAAAGCTGGCCCCAAGGGCATCGTGCACAGCCAGCGACGAGACAGGGAGGGAAGAATTCCTGCTGCTTCTGAGTTCTGTGCAGGCAAGGGCCTGGTGTTCCCTAGCAGCCAACACCTCACGCAGGGGCTTCGGACTAAAAGCCTCCCTTAGCGTCTCTGTCGCCCAGTGTGGCTGCTCAGGTTCCAGTTAATAGTCAGACCCTGCTGATTGCCTGTGTCTGCCTCGGTCCCGTTCAGAGAGAAGAGGAAGACCCCCGTTCTCCCAGGCACGTCGACAATGCTCGGACGCCCCAAATGGTAAACACCTGTTTGGATCCATCAATCCATGAGAGGAGTGGCCACGAGTTCCAGAGTGCTGGCCACAGGCCAGGCCAGGCGCTAAACCTTCAAAGGGTCCTCTCCCTTCCAAGGAGAGATTCTTTTTAGGCCCTTTCTATAAAGGGGACATGGAAGGGCTGAGCCCATGCCCTTGACAATGCCCTTTATCCTTCCATCCAGTAGGGCCAATTTATAAAACTAGGACCTGGAAAGAAGTTTGATGCTATGGAAGACAGTTTCCTCCCAGATGTGAAAATAGAAGCCCCCCCCCTTCCCCTAATGTGATTTTCCACTGCCTCTCTTACCCCATATGCCAAACACCTGCCAAGATCCTGTGTGTCTCTCACCCACCTTCATTCGCATCTCCCTGGGTACTGCTCTAAAACATTTGGCATCACGACGGTAATGACCAGAAGGTCCAGGGCTGCCGGACTCCAGGGTCTCGGCCTGACCTAGGAGAACAGTGATTGTCCGTTCACTGGCTCCCCCAAGACGCTCATTTTGTAGGTAGCCAAGAGCCCCCTGTCACCGCAAAGCAAAGCTAAAAAGGCATCGGTCTTCAAGGATCCAGGATCCTCCTCCTTTTTATTTTAATAAGAGGGAAATTAAAAAGCTTAGCAAAGTACTGAGAGGATTGAATTATAAAGCATCAGAGAAAGATTATCCACTGTTGTCCCTATCCTCGGCAGCCTGGTCAGCAAGGAGGGACAGAGGACGGTTGGCCCGGAGGAGTCCATGGTCCAGCTCTGCCAAGAAGCAACCCTCCCCAGAAAAACCTGGCCCTTTCCAAGTGCAGGTGTTCCCCGCTATCCGAAAGGAGGGCATTCCTAGGAATCCTTCCCTTAGCCAAAATGGCATAAGACAAAAAAGCAACTCCAGTACCATTCATTTATATGGAAAAATTTTTAAGCATTCCCAAACCCAAAAAAAAAAAAAAAAAATCACCTCTCTTAGGCTTTTCCAGTACCTTAGGGCACATCTTGCTAACAGATGCACAAAATAAATCGAGATAAACCACAGATGCTCACAGACAGTTCAAAGCTGGCAGCTTGACGGGAGAGATGCTTCGTGTGGTTCATGAGGAGGGGGCTCGGGGACACCATTGTCACGGCTCGAGGTGCTACTGCCGGTATAAAGCCAAGTGCAAAACCAACACTAAAGGCTATTTTCATTTTTTCAACTTTTTTCCCTAAAAGCGAAAATCATCTTCAGATTTCTTGAGGTTAGTGAGACCAGGTACTAAAGTAGGTCTTTTGTAGAAGCGAAGTGGGGTAAACAGACTTTCAGAAAGCGGGGGTACCTGTATGGAGCTGGCCCTCCTCTCAGGTGCTCTAGAACAGGGGTCCTCAGAGCGAGGTCCCCGGACCAGCATCGGCATCACCTGGCGGCTTGTGAGAAATGCAAATCCTCAGCCCCCACCCACGCCCCAGCCCCAGAAAATCAGAAAATCAGGGTCGGGGAGCCAGCCTCTGCGGTTCTGACCCTCCGGAGCTAGAGAACCCTGGCTCTGGGCACGGAGAAACCCGGCCATCTCTTCACCCAGGCTGGCACTTCGACCCGGTTGCAAAGCCCGTGACCGAAGCCAGGGAGAGCTTACGCCACGGGGGCAGGTCAGGCCCGAGTCCCCACGCTGAATTCGGACTTCCTAAGTCACCTCAGAGGCGAACGTGTTGTTTCCCCACTCACCGGGGCTCCGAATGTCTTCAAACTCCCTTTTCTGGCCAGACGCTGCCTCCTGCTCCCCTTGCCAGGCAGATGGAGTCAGGGCTCCCAAAAGGATCAGGGCCCATCATGGACTAAATGAGGCCCGTCTTCATAAGTTGCCCTAAACCACGTCTGGCCCTTCACAGGGCCTCGGGAACACAGGCTCCCCTTTCTCCCTCTTGCTTCTGCCATTCGCCACCCCCCCCACCCAGAGCACAGCACAGCACAGCCTGACTCCATTCCTCAGACGTTCATAGGAAGCAGAGACCCTCTGGAAGTGCCCCCACTCAGCCCTGCCGTGAGGAAACATCCCGAATCATTTTGTCTCATCGCCCATCACCGCCGATGGCTCTGAAGCTTCAACAGCTCCTTGTCACTAAAATGTACAGTGTGGCACTGCTTTGGCACAAAGACAACACCACGTTGTAAAAACAAAAAGACACAGAGTGGGCCCATCACTTACCAGCATGGGCGTCGAAACCCCCGGGGAACCCCTGCAATCTAGCAGGAGGACAGCCATTCTCTACAGGTGATTTGCCTGTTTTCTCTTTAAAGGATGAGAGGGAAAGTTCGTTTTACAGGACCCAAATTTAAGCTTACATCAGCATTAGATCAGCCTTCAGCGACCACCCCAGACCATGTGCTAGCATACTCCTTGGCATGGCTGACCTAAAAACGGTGACCCTGGGATGCTCGGAGCCAGTGAGGAGCCTGCAGCTGCTAATGACCGAGTGCTGCTTGGGGCTGGGACTCCGGGAGGTCGGGGAGATTGGCTGTGACTCACATCTGACACAGGAGGGCTAATGGTGAGTCAGGTGGGGGCGGGAGCCACACGACAGACTTCTGTGGGCCTCACACCTTCCCCACAACCTGGAGCCACTGGTTTACCTCTGTGAGGAGCCCAGCCGGCTGCTCATCTGCTTAACTCGGAATCTCCAGAATTCTCTAGAAGTCACTCAGTCTGCCAGCTCTTCTGCAAATGGGACAGCCACAGGGCCTGGAAGGATGGTGTCTGAGATCGGCCTGCTCTCCAGACGCCACCTGAAGTTCCCTTCCTTTCTCTGTCCCTAGAAGAACCTCCTTCTGTGCCTCATGTAAGGGCCTGAAATGCAAACAGCTTCCAGACCCTTCTACCTTAGAATCAAAGCTCGTTAACGGAAACGCAGAGGGACTGAAAAAGCATCTGAACGCAATACATAGTTTCCAGAAATACAACAGGTATTCTTGTTGTCTTACGCGTTCTCATAGTCACTCACACCCGGGCACGGGCCTCCAGCAAGCGGACCTGGCCCCCTGCCGGAAAGACGGTGTTGCATAGTTACTCGGTCATTATTTACAACACGTGTCCGGGAAGCCAGGTGCTGCGCTAGGCCTCGGAGCCCCCACGCCGAGCAGGACAGCCCTCCTCTCACCAACCTCAGCGTGGAAAGCACACAAGCAATCCGTGAACAAATAACCGAAAGTAAATGTAATTAGAATCCCTGTTAAGTGCCAGGGAGGAATGAGGCACCATGCCGGAGCGGAGGAGAAAGCATTGTGAGCCGGCCTCCCTGATGGGGGGACGCTTAAGCCAAGACCTCAAGACCAGAAATGGGCCAGCTGGGCACAGATTCAGGCAGAAAAGGGNTAGTTACTCGGTCATTATTTACAACACGTGTCCGGGAAGCCAGGTGCTGCGCTAGGCCTCGGAGCCCCCACGCCGAGCAGGACAGCCCTCCTCTCACCAACCTCAGCGTGGAAAGCACACAAGCAATCCGTGAACAAATAACCGAAAGTAAATGTAATTAGAATCCCTGTTAAGTGCCAGGGAGGAATGAGGCACCATGCCGGAGCGGAGGAGAAAGCATTGTGAGCCGGCCTCCCTGATGGGGGGACGCTTAAGCCAAGACCTCAAGACCAGAAATGGGCCAGCTGGGCACAGATTCAGGCAGAAAAGGGACCCGGGCAGAGGGAACCACGAGTCAGGAGAGCAGGTAAGGCAAGTGTCACACGGAGGGGCGCCTGGGTGGCTCAGCTGGTTAAGTGTCTGCCTTGGACTCAGGTCATGATCCCAGGGTCCTGGGATGGAGTCCCGAGGGGGGTTCACTGCTCAGTGGGGAGCCTGCTTCTCCCTCTCCCTCTGCCCTTCCCTCCTCCCCCTGCTCATGCTTGCTCTCTCTCCCTCTCAAGTTTTTTTTTTTTTTAAAGTGTCACATGGGTTTAAGGAATACAAAGAGGTCCCTGGAGTGGCCCAAGCGAGACAGTGAGGAGATGGTGATGGGGGGAGCGGAACTAAATGAAGTTGGAAAGGTGCTCCGGGCCTTGACCTCACACAGCCTCAGGTATGAATCCCGGGTCCCGGTCCCTCAACAAGTGGACAGCCTGAGGCAAGTTGCTTACCCGCTCTGAGCTTCAAGTCAGGGTCCTCCACTGTGAAATGAGGACAACAGTAACTTTCTCACATGGTTACCGTGGACCGAAAATGAAATGACTTTAAAGCCAATGAACCATGATAAGTGATCACGAAATAGAAGGTATTAGCATAAGCCGCCCGTCTCCTGATAATCCTTGCCCACCTTTAGCAACACTAGGAAATTACTGAGTGAGGAAACACGAGGCACGAGAAGAAATATTGATAAATTTGGGGGGGATGAATCCAGGAAATCGAGTTTGATTTTTGGGGGTGCTGGTGATTTCAACAGGATTCCTGTGTATTCTTCGCGTCCGCTGTAATGGTGTTATTTAAATACCACAAAGAGGTGTGGTGTTTTCTGTTGCTGTCGTAACAAACTACCACAAAGTTTGTGGCTTAAAATAACACAAATTTAACACGAATCTATTAGCTCAGAGTTTCTGTGGGTTACAAGTCCCACGTGGGTCCCCCTGGGCTAAAATCAAGGTGTCGGCAGGGCTGTGTTCCCTCTGGAAGCTCTAGGGGAGAATCTGATTCCAAACCCATTCAGGTTCTTAGATAAGTAAGTTCAATTCCTTGCAGTTCTAGCACTGAGGTCCCCGGTTCCTTGCAGGCTGGGAGCCGGACCCACACATACCTCGTAGAGACCTTTCTCTGGCCGTTGCTTGTGGGCACCCAAGTCTCCGAACAGCAACCGTGCACAAATCCTCCCCAGCTTGCAGTCTCTCTCGGCTTCCTCCTCGTCCACATCTCTCCCTCTTCAGCTGGAGAAGATTCTGCCTTTAAGAGCTTGTGCGATTAAACTGGGCTCACCTGGGCCCAATCGTCCATGATAATCTCCCCATTTTAAAGTCTACCATCTTAGTCGTATCTGCGAAGTTCCCTTTGCCATGTATTCCAAACTATTTATTCAGAGGTTCCAGGGGTGAGAGCATGGACATCTTTGGGGGCCATAATTCAGCCCAACACCGATGCTAAATGGCTTTCCTGACCTGTTATAGAACAACCTAGATTGTCAACGGGGCATAATATCCAAGAGTTCTAGTCAGAGGGTTTGGATTCACTGAGAGGAACTAACAAGAACACCTCAGAGTCCCTGAGACAGAACTAGCAGGTAGGTGAGCCAGTCAGAAATTCTAGACTGAGGCCACAGAACGGAAAACCAGCTCTAAGAATGGGTGCTGGTGGATGGTGGATGCATAATTCCTGGCACAAGGCAGAAACCCGGTACTCTAGGAGATAGGGGAAGGGCAAAAATGGGCAACGGGGAGCGGGGGGTACAGCCTTCCAGTTATGGAACGAATAAGTCACAGGAATAAAAGGTACAGCCTGGGGGATATAGCCAATGGTATTGTAATAGTGTTGCGTGGTGACAGCAGCTACACTTGTGAGCACGGCTTAAAGTATAGATTCGCTGAATCACTATGCTGTACACCTGAAACTGATATAACATCATTCAGTTAGAAAAGAAAGAAAAAAGAAAAGAAAGAAAAGAGAAAAGAAAAGAAAAAAAGAAAAGAAAAGAGAAAAGAAAAAGAAAAGAAAGCCCCGTTACTTACTCAAAGCAGCCTAGAGCAAGGTTGGCTAGATGTCGGGTCTTTGGGCTCCTGAATTAGGTGCTCTTAGCATTTTTTTTAAGATTTTATTTATTTATTTGACAGAGAGAGAGACAGCCAGCGAGAGAGGGAACACAAGCAGGGGGAGTGGGAGAGGAAGAAGCAGGCTCATAGCGGAGGAGACTGATGTGGGGCTCGATTCCACAACGCTGGGATCATGCCCTGAGCCGAAGGCAGACGCTTAACTGCTGTGCCACCCAGGCGCCCCTCTTAGCATTTTCTGACTGAGAACAGAGTGGCCTGAACCTATAAGCTGTCTTCCAGTGTCTCCAGCTGGGAAAACTTTGGTTCGAAGGGAGAGAGCAAGATGAGTCCTCACTGCAGGAAATACGGCAGGCAGAATTCACAAATGGCCTTGTCTTAGCAGTGTTGCCCTTCTATATGCAAATACCAAGAGGTGGAAGAATCTTCTAGTTAGTTCATGGAGATGCCCATTTACTTTCTCTGTCTTTGATTTGGGTGTGTGTGTGTGCGTGTGTCCTTGACTTTTTAAAGTCACACCAGTCCCTTTCAGTCCCTGGACCGGATGAGAAGTTAATTATACTGCTATACATTATAAAGGTGAGAAACGTAAAATCTATAATCCAAGGGAAATATAAGAGGCAACAGAGCCCTCCCTAGAGCATAGCACCTTGGTATAATTATTTTGGGTCATATTACCCAAAACACCAACAGGTAGTTGAAGGAGGTGAGGCAGAGAACATACCCACCCCTCCTCCACCCCCCAGGCTTTCTAGAAAAAGACTCAGGAGAAATCTCATCTCCTAGCACCCTCTCCTGTGTCACCAAAGACAGAGGGGAGACAATTATTTCGGCTTCCAAATGCAATACTACTTGTTCTTTTCCATACTCTCCACTCACTTCCCACTCTTCCCACTCACTTCCTCAACGCTGAGGCTGCTTTTCCTTCTAGCGACTCTCTCCTCCCCCGCAGTTCTACTGATGTCTGGGCCAAGTGTTGACTCTCTCTGCTTCGGTGCTGCTGTGGATGTTTATGTTAACTAGATTTTCCCAGAACAGGATTATTACAGGTCGGGGGGCGGGATACCTTTTAGTGTGCTAGGCTCTGACCCCAGTGCCCTCGGGATGGCTCGGAACCCCAATGCAAGAGATGCCCTTAGCACTCCTTTCAGGCCCACGTCCAAAAGCTCTTCCTGTGGCTTTCCCCCACTTGACAGCTGTGAGAGATGGAGGTGGAAAGGGCTGAGGCCCCAAGATACTGGAGTCCGTGCACCCCGCTGAGCAAGTTGCAGACGGTGTCAGAGCGGGTTCTGTGAAAAAGCTCTGTGCTCTGCTCCATCCCAGTGATGAAGTTGTGTGTGGTATGTTGAGCCTGACCCTGGTCCTCACCTGGCTCCGCCAGCAGCTTACTGGGGGGCCTCTGGCAGGTCACATCACCCACCCTGGAACCCAGCATCTTCAACTATAAACCAGAGGTTTGGGATTAGATAAGATACCTTGCAGCTCACTGAACCTCCGAGCCTAGCATGCGACTCGCTTCTGCGATCCTTGACCAAACAAGTGGCCTATTGAGGGTCTGGGAAGGGAGAGGATTTCACATCTAAACCCACAGTCACACACTGCGGAAAGGCCTGCCTCTCCCATAAGGCTTCTCTCTTCCAGCACGGGCTCTATAGTATTACTAACTTGATAGAACATAAACCTCGAGTCTAATGCGCCCTTCCCGATGAGACTGGAAGCTCCCGGCGGGCAGTGGTGCCGTCATCACCCTTTTGTACCCCCAGCACTCACCGGGGTGCAGGCTGTGCTTCCCAAACTCAGGCCGAGGAAAACCACGGATGCCAGGGCCCCATCCCCGACTGACTGCGTGAGAGTGTCAAGGAGTAGGAAGCTGTCCCTTTCAAAAGTCCCCTGGGGGACTCTAATGGGAAGCCAGCTGAAAAGCCGCTGGTGGAGGGGAGCATACAGTAGGTACTCAGTTTGTTGAAAGCACATCAAAGTCCAGCCACCTAGGAGACCCAAGAAGAAAAAGAAAGAAATGGAAACTTCTCGTACGCCAAACGTAAGAAACTATGTGGCCGTCCAGGCCCATGGGAGGAAAGCTTCATCTGGCTGTCTCTCTGTCTTCCTGTGATCAGGGGAGTTCTTTCTGGAATGGCTGACTTTGCCCTTCAGAACAATAATGACTACGTGTGGGGCAACTAGCGCACGAGATGAAGAACACGATAAGGCCAAATTCCTCCGCCAGCTTTAAGGTACAGGGAAGGGGAGTCAGCCCTTAAGGGTGTGAGACCAGCCGAAGAAGAAGAAGGTAAAGCTACTTGAGGTCCCCCGCCAATCAAGCTTTTGTCTGGATGCTTTCTAGGCTCACGTCGGGTCCAGAATGCAGTGACATGATGGACAAGGGGAAGCCTGGATGGCGGGCAAAGATGGGAAGAGCGGAAAGGCCAGAGAGAATTCTGATCCACCCTCCCTCTTTGAGACCGGAGCCAGTCCTGGAGAAGACAGTCATCCTTGGCACCCCGCCCTTGGCACCCCGCCCTTGGCCTGCACATATTGATCAGAGTTCCCTTGATCTAGACGAGCCTCGCAGCTCATAACAGAGGCAAGAGATAGGGGATGGTGGCCACCGTAGCTCTTTTCTCTCTTCACGACAGGCTCGGGATCGACGCAAAGGAGGGAGACCAGCTGCCAGTTGCAGGGGAGGGAGGCAGCCTGGAGGAAGGGGAAGGCTCTGGTCATGATGAAGACGTTTTAAATTAGGACACTGATGTGTAAATGTCAGAGCAGCTCGAACCTCCGTGGCCTAGAAGTCTGTAGCACAACAACAAGGATCGGTTTGGTGGTGGAGGGAGGTTCGGGGGCCACAGCTCAATTCCCGGCTGTTCTAAGTTAGGGGACGGGCAGGGGGAGCCCTTCACCAGAGGTGGTCACGTTGGAACATCAGCTGAAAAGGCCAACAGCATTGACAGCCTTAATAAGCCTACAGTTCTCCAACTTTGGTAGGCATCTGAATCTCCTGGGGATCTTGTTAAAATTCAGATTCCTGGGCAGGGGGTTTTGCCCTAGCACCAGTCTTGACCCAAAGCCCTGGAGTTCCAGTGGGGGGGGGCAAGAAGCCGGCAACTCCCTTTTGCTCAGTTTCTGCATCCGAGGAAATAGACAGAGCCCACCCTTGGCTTTCGACAGGCACGTCAGCTAAGACTTGCTTGGCCCCTAACTGGTGGTCTTGTGTCCCAGACCTCCAGGAGGGCCAAGCTGCCCCCAGTGCCTCCAGTTTCCGCTATGGGTAAGCCCATACTGACGGGAGCTGTGTTCTTGTTCTGAAATGGTCCATGGGGAAATTCAGCCCTGGGTATGTATCAGGGAGGCAACCGATACTCACCGAAAATGTGGCCAGGATTGGATTACCCCCTTTGAGCTGGTCAGGTCAGATTTCCAGATGCAGGAAAGGCCTTCTGGGGACAAGGCTTCAAGTGGCCTACCCCATCAAGAGTGTTCTATTTTGGATGATCATATTGCCTTGCAAAGAAAGAGAGTGTGTGTGTGTATCTGTGTGTGCACGTGTGTGTGTGCACATGTGTGTGTACTTGGAAGTATAGACGTAAAGCTTGTCCTAAGGTACCGACAACATGAGATTCCCCAGACGTACACGTACAGGGCTTTAAAGATCATTGTTCACTTTTTTCCTCCTTTTGCCGAGGACGAGACTTTTTCACTTTAGGAGCATTGACTGAACACCTCCATGTACCGTGGAGATGCAGGGACCCTTATACTATCAGAACTTAACAGACGCTAAAGAATTTTGCAAGCTAGGGATGCATTTCACTTCTTTCGAATCCATTCCCAGTTTCACTGCACTCACGGAGCCCAGACCACTCCCATTTTGCCAGGATTTAGTGACTAGCTATTATGCTCCCAGTATTGACCAGGTACTATGGAGTATACCAAAAAAGCATAATAAATCATTGGGGAGCTAAGTTTAACAGATGTAAAATTAATCAGAGAAGAATAGAAGACAAATTTGTAGTGCCAATAATATGTACATACTACAAGTATCTTTCACCCAAATCACAGTTTTTCTCAAATTAGAGTAACGAATAGTCCCCTAAGAGGAAAAAATTTTAGAGACCTTCCAGTTTGACTTCAGATTTGTATAATGTTACTTGAATAAGCATAAACATAAAAATTGGTATCAATGTTTAAAATTTATAAACACCAAAGCAAATTTTTAAAATACATACCAAAAAAAAAAAATTCCCAAAAGCCAAATTATTTTCAAATTAACCCCACCAGTTTAATGATACTGTTTTGCTGAAAGCGAGTTAGTGGTCTTTAATGAGAGAGAGATAGACTCAGGTCTGGTTCTTTATTTAATCACTGGCCTCCTATTTTGACTTTCAGAACATGAATTCAGAGAGGGCTTTCTTATAGAAGAATGCTGTTCAAAATGATATTCATGGTTTTAAGGTTTTGCCTCCTAGTGCAGAATAATCAGACCTCATACTTAACCAAAGCGTGCCAAGTGGAATTTTCCACTGTCTATTTTAATGACGTATCATCTGATAACCCTGTAAAGCTGTCTAATTCCGTTGAAGTCTAGATTAACATTGTGACACTCTTGAATCTGCATTAAATTTAATCCTATCATTGCCTGTATTTGGAGAAGAAAATTTCTTTGTTGTAAACTTATTACTATACTTACATTTAATAAACTTCAAGTTTCGAAGTACGCAAATCAACCGAGCCCTAATATATCTGCTTATCTGTTGTGATGGTTAATTTTACACGTCAACTTAACTAGGTTAAGCTGATTTACCAGATAGCTGGGAAAAAACAAATAAACAAACAAACACATTATTTCTAGGTGTGTCTGTAATGATGTCTCCAGAAGAGATTAGCATTTGAATCAGTAGAGTTTAAAAACAAAAAATTGCTCTCATCCAAGCAGGTGGGCATCATCCCATCCATTATGGGCCTGAATAGAATAAAAATGTGGAGGGAGAGTGAATTTGCTCCCTGCTTGAGCTGGGACATCCAGCGTCTCCTGTCCTTGGTCATCAGCCTATGCGAACGTGCCGTGGGGCAGGTGCGGGGCCTCCAGCGTGCCTGCCCCCACTCCAGGCCAGAAGAGGACACAGCCCTTCCCCCTCACTTCCTTATTTGAAGCTACAAAGCTTCATTCATACAACCTCTGTGACTTCATTTGGCTTTCACGTGGTGCAAATGGGATTGGGTACAAAAGTGTAAATGTCAGCACGAAAATATTATGACAGTTTCAAATGGTCATCCAGGAGGTCTTAGATTAACATTGTTACATTTTCACCAATTTAAAATTATAAAGTTAAAAAATTGTTGAAAAGAAATCAGAAGGGGCACCTGGGTGGCTCAGTCAGTGAAGTGTCTGACTCTTGGTTTTGGCTCAGGTCATGATCTCAGGGTCCTGGGATTGAGCCCTGCATCAGGCTTCATGCTCAGCAGCGAGTCTCCCTCTCCCTCTGCCCCTCCCCTGCTCGGGCTCTCTTTCTCTCATATAAATAAATAAAATCTTTAAAAAAAAAAGAAAAGAAAAGAAATCAGAAATCCCCGAGAATGCTGAGATGCACACATTACCCTCCACTCGGACCTTCCAGCTCCCATTTCTCCGTGCCAGGCTACACTGGGATATACTCAAAAATCAAGTGCATTAAAAATATGAACTCAATGTTGAAGGGGAAGAGACAAAGCCGAGCACTAAATAAATAGGACTTTGTCAGACAGCAAAGGGAAAGCATCTAAGATATTAATCCCTCCACATAAGGTGCACCCTTAGTCCCTAAGCTGCCCCAGACCTGAAATTCCCATTTCTCTCTTCATAGCATCTCCTTTTATCCCAAGTCAGAATCTCCAGTTACCTTCTGAGAAAATCAGAGCCCTGTGCACCATGACCACAATGCCTGCCACAACCTCCTTTCTCCCTGTTAGGACTTTTCTCAAGTCTACATCACCTAGTCTGCAGAAGGGTCCTGAGAATTTTCCTAGATAGCCACTGACGGCCACTAACACCCCAAATCCCAAGAACAATCCAGTGGATTTGGAATTTCCGCTTTCCTAATGGGTCCAGAAAGATTTAGGTCAGATTGCCTTTGTGATCTCTCATCTGAAAGATTATATATTGTTCCTTTAACTGTTGAACCTGTTGAAACAGGTCCATTTACACACACATACACACACACACACACACACACACACACACATATAGCACAGCACAAAAAATTCTCAAAGACAGTAGCTTCGGTTGGGAAGGAAATAATCTCCAAGGTACCATCTCCATCCATGAGGTTAGAAAATCCTATTACTATATGGAACAGTGTTTACTTTCTCTATTCCTCTTCAGCCTACAGAATGAGAAAAAAGATCACATGTTCCTTAGTAGTTGTTCCCTCAGTAGAAGAAAAGCTGTGAGCTGACCCTTCTAGTGAGTACTCATTTAAATTCTTTGCCGATGGCTTGTGCCCTCTGGTGACTGGCCATTGAGGAAAGGGAAGGCTGTGAGGCTCTCTTCCAATTACAAGGAAAATAGTAGGCAAACATCAACATTTTCTGAGCTATCAAGGGGGCTTCATGAACAAGGGAAGGGCTAAGTCAATACTTGAAGGGTAAGTAGGCTCAGCAGAGGTGCAGTGGAGGTGTGGGTTGGGGCAGGTGGAGGGAGAAATAAGAGTGAGCAACAGGCATCAGGAAAGGCAAAGAGCCTGCTGTGGGCCAGAGGGTGTGAGGACAAGGGGGCAGGAGGAAATAGTGGGATGTGGGAGTAAATAACTAAGGTGGGACAGATTATGAGGTCCCGAATGTAGCAGGCTTCATCCAAAAGGCCATGGGGAACCACTCTATTCCTTTTAGTAGAGAAGAGAGAATCTAGAAGGGAAGTGGTATTTGGGAAAGATAAATCCGGCAGTGGTGGGCAGGATGCGTTGGTCCAGACACAAGTTAAGGAGTTATTGCAATAATCCAGGTAATGAAGCCCAGATCACTTGACTCTAATTCCAAATGGGAGAGTGCTGGGTCACACTGTGATAAACCCGAAGTCCACAAGGGTGCCTCCCATCCTGGAGAAGCTCACTTCTTCAACTCAACTAGGCTAAAGTCCAGTGAGCAGGAGCCATGAGTAATGAAGTCCAGGTGAGGACTACCAAAGTCCCCCACTATGTTCCAGTAGATAACCATACCTACACATGTCTGGCTCAAAGACCCATGATCTTCTGTGTTTTTTATAATTAAAATATGTCACCAGAATCTCCCAGCACTTTCCCAGTCTACTCCCACTAGTCTAGAGTGACAGATAAGAGGCAAGCCTAATCATTCCAGAATCTTGGGGGTAAGAATACTCTGATGGCACTCACATCCTACATCAGTATCAGCTATCTATTGCCACAATATTGTCATGTAACAAACAACCACAAAACCCCCGTGGAGTACAAAAATAGATACTTCTGTTTGCTCTTGGGTGGATGGATTGGCTGAACCACCCTGTTAATCTGAGCAGGCTCACTCATGTGTCTGGCGGGTCAGCTGGGGGCCAGCTGGTGTAAGATGGCCCCAGCTGGGATGACTCAGCTCCACGTGCGTCTCGTCCTCCAGGAGCTAGCCCAGTTTTGCTCACATAAGGAAGCAGAAGTTGAAGATGAGGAAGAAAGCAAACGAATTTTCACAAGTCTACACTTCAATCCAGTTTGCTCCCCACGCATCGGCCACAGCAGGTCACACGTCCCAGAATCAGAGTGGGTAGAGACTGCAAAGCCACACAGGAAAGGGCAGAGATACAGAGAGATTATTAATGGGGACCATCGATGACATCAACCTGTCACAGCGATGGAAAGAAAAAAGACTGGAAGGGATACGAATTCCGAAAGCAGATCAAGACCTGGATTGAGGAAGGAAATGTCCACGGTGATGTTAGGAAGGAAATGGTAGAATTGGTCACCAGGAGAATTGGGCCTTTAGTGTTAGAAAGACTGACGAGACTTGGGGTGCCTGGGTGACTCAGTTGGTCAAGCTTCCAACTGTTGGTTTCATCTCAGGTAGTGATCTCAGGGTCCTGGGATTGAGCCCTACATCAGGCTCTATACTCAGATGGGGGTCTGCTTTAGGATTCTCTCTCTNAGGCTACACTGGGATATACTCAAAAATCAAGTGCATTAAAAATATGAACTCAATGTTGAAGGGGAAGAGACAAAGCCGAGCACTAAATAAATAGGACTTTGTCAGACGGCAAAGGGAAAGCATCTAAGATATTAATCCCTCCACATAAGGTGCACCCTTAGTCCCTAAGCTGCCCCAGACCTGAAATTCCCATTTCTCTCTTCATAGCATCTCCTTTTATCCCAAGTCAGAATCTCCAGTTACCTTCTGAGAAAATCAGAGCCCTGTGCACCATGACCACAATGCCTGCCACAACCTCCTTTCTCCCTGTTAGGACTTTTCTCAAGTCTACATCACCTAGTCTGCAGAAGGGTCCTGAGAATTTTCCTAGATAGCCACTGACGGCCACTAACACCCCAAATCCCAAGAACAATCCAGTGGATTTGGAATTTCCGCTTTCCTAATGGGTCCAGAAAGATTTAGGTCAGATTGCCTTTGTGATCTCTCATCTGAAAGATTATATATTGGATTCTCTCTCTCCCTCTCCCCTTGCTTGTGCTCTCTTTCTCTCTCTCTCTCTAAAATGGGTAAATAAGTCTTTAAAAAAAAAGAAAAAAGAAAAGAAAGACTAATGAGCTTCAAACANTCCCTCTCCCCTTGCTTGTGCTCTCTTTCTCTCTCTCTCTCTAAAATGGGTAAATAAGTCTTTAAAAAAAAAAAGAAAAAAGAAAAGAAAGACTAATGAGCTTCAAACTCACCCCATGGCTCATTCTTGCCTCCCCATACCTGTGAGCAGTGCAAGCATGGGCAAAGAGGGCTATTGTGGTCTTCACTACAAGTGATCACAAACACTTTTGCTTTCCCTGCCAACTGGATTTTTCCCTTCTGCATTCACCTATGATCTGTTCACCTTAAATAAACTCTCACTTGACTTCATATGCCTCTCCAGCCAGGCATTCTTGAAATATAAGGAAGAGAAGGAGTAGATGGGATGCGGGGAATACTGGTGACCTTCTATGGTTGTTCCCTTCAAACTAGCAGAATAAGACATAAGTTAGAAGCAGAAGGGCCCGGTCATGACCAGCTGGGGAGAAAAAGATGGGATCGTGACCTGCCTAATGTCATTGGAAATACTGCAAAGGTTAGGACATGAAGCCATTGTGTAACTTTTACTCTTGACTATAAGAGGTGGAATAATCCCACTTGTGCAAGATGTGGGCAGCCTCCCTAAACCTTAGCAAAGAGATGAGACTTTCATTTCATGAAATTCCCCAGACCCCACTTCCCAAAAAGGATTCCTCCTAAAAGAGGGAACCCGAGAGCAGAGCTGTAAAGTTGAAGAAGGTTCCTAGCTTCCTGATGAGGCAGAGGAACCACCTGAGGTGAGCAGATTCGAAGCGAGGACTTGGGGACTAGCACACGCAATGCCCAGGAGCTAGGACAACTGGCAGATGAGGACAGTGGGAGCCAACAGCATGGGAATGGCCTCTGGGCAGGACTTCAACAGCAGGGCTCAGCTCAGAGAAGCAGAGGAACGGACTGAGGAGCCATAATCAGCAGGAAGCTTGCAGACAAGACTGGAGGTGACAGCTGGGGGAAACAAGAGCCAGGCCGGTGGGGCATGCCACCGGTGTTCCAGCCCGGGTCAGAGAGCAAGAGCTGGCATCTGGGACCAAAATGCGCTAAAGCAAAAAACATGGCCTCAGGCTGGGGTGCTCAGGGGCAGGGGGGTATCAAGAAAAATGGGAATTCCAAGGCTGGCCAGTTGGCCAAAGTAAGGACACAGCCAGGCGTGGGAGGCTCACAGTGAGGGGAGCACCTCAAGTAGACGGTCAGTGCCCGCACATCTGTGTGGGGCTGGGACAGTGACAGGGGCTGTGGGGGCCATCTCCCTCACCCGACCAGCATTTCTTCCCTCAGATCCCTGCAACCGGCAGTCAGACCTCATCGGAGATGTGAAATGCTGGCGGGAACAGGGACCATGGGAATAGGAGGAAACACGCATTCAGAAGCAGGGTGTACAGAGATCTCATACACCTTCTCTGTCTTCTGCTGAAGATGGGCGAACCTACTGGTTACTTCTTAGTGGGGATCAATTATAATGCCCTCTCCCTCGTCTGTGAACGTCAAACTCGTTGCAGTGAAGCTTGCGGTAGGGTGGGGCTTTCCTACTCTCCTTCCCCCAGGAGGAAAAATAATTAACGCTGAGTCATAGGATCACAGATAGCCGTTAGTAAAGCAGCAGGCCAGTGACTCGGCCCTTAATATTGCTCAGGTCAAACCTATTGCCCTAATGCAATAGATGACATCAGGCAGAGGAGCAAGTCTTCGGCAGTTAGTGCGGGCTAACCACCTCCTTCTCCTAAGACGAGAGCGCCATCTGGTGTAGAAGTGCTGAAGTCCAGGCTATGCCAACCCATTTCTTTCCTGCAGTTCCCCAGGTTTCTACTAAGTCCTTGTCCTCCCAATTGCCAGACAATACTGAGACATCGCATTATAAGAAAAGTAAGGTATTTTTGAGCATGTGAAGCCATTGCCAGGTACAGGAGGTGACACTAAAGCTGTACCTGGTCCCTAGAAGCTTCCCTTCAGCATCGTTTTGGAAGACCTGCTACTTGTCTTCTTCAATGTGGGGCGTAATAGAAGTAGCAACTCCGCCTCCCTGAAATTCTCCATTTAAAGCATGTCTGTGGAGTACAGGCTTTCTGCAGGCTCCTCCATTCAAGTCTGAAACACCCTGGTAGGCTTTCTGCACAAGCGCGTGGGCCAGCCATCATGCTGCCGCAGGCCGGCAAGTGCAGGGGTGGTGACCCAGCTCCCAGGGAGGAATGGTCCTGCTTCGTAGCATTTGTTGGCTTCCTTGCTGCAAATACTTCCACCGTGGCTGATTTCAAGGACCAGCATGACATCCGTTCTGCTGAGCTGGGGGGAGACCCATACCACGGGTTCTTAGCAGTGGGCACAATCTGGCTCCAGCACGCCACCCACCTCCAGGCCCGTGTCTTGGGCTCATCTGTGAAGCATGTCTTCCACTCGCTCAGAAGTAAGTAAGGGTCAAAAGGGACAGAAGAGCTGATGGAAACCAACCAGGTTGGGAAATCCAAAGATCTACAAAAAACCAGGCAACGCAAGGAAGGGGGATGGAAAGCAAAGAAAAGCTAACTTCCACCCCTTAGGAAGACTCAGAATTCTAGAGATGGGGCCTTGGATGCTGTATTCAGAAAGGCAATAGTACATAGAGGCACCTAAAACAGCGCCTAACGGACTGTGTACTCAGTAGGTTGTCGTGGCTGTCGTTAAGACTGCAACTCTTTGAGATGCCTTGACAGGCCACACATCTTGACATATTTGTCAATTTCTTCAATTAAGTTCCAGGAGGAAGAACTGTATCTTTGTCAGCCTCCAACAGATGTACTTGGCATCTCTGAAAGGCCCTGAATATTTTCACTTGAAAAGGGCCAGTAGTGAGATTGGCAACTGCTCTGTCGACCAGCACAACATGTCTGGGGAAATGGTATTTATTGAGCACCTAATACATACCAGGCAATTAATAGAAGACCTCATTTCTATCTCACAGCAACTCTATAAATAAGATGCTATGGCTCTCCTTTCATAAATAAGGAAACTGGGGTTCTGACATGTTAAGAGATTAGTCCACAGCTGTTTGGTGAGATAGTGACTGAACTGAGTGGTTCAAGTAGGGACCTTTTGGGCTCAAAGTACATCACTCTCTCCATAAATCCACCCCACCCTTGAATGAGAGAAATCAGATCAAAGAAGCATTTTTCCTAGTTTGCAAACCCCATTCTGCATATCACATCACTGTTTGTGTGAAATGGAAACCAGCATTTGTGCAGTGCACAACCTGTGCACCCTTCCGTGGCCATGCATGTATTTCTCTCCTCTCTTCTCTGTTATTTGTTCCATAGGGCCCTTTTCTCTTCCTTAGCTTACATTAAAGCAGAAAAAAAGTCTAAAAAGCACAACAAAAAAACACTCACTTCCACTTAAATGAAAGACAAAGATTTTCTTTTCAGAGGCCTGAGGAAAGGGAGAGAAAAGACGGTGGCCACTGAAACAGGTGTGGAGGATGGTCCAGAGGGATGAGAAGGGATGAGGAGTTCTTTAAACAGAAGAAAGAAGACCCTTCAGTCAGAGGGCAGGAAGGAAAACGAGCTGCTGCCCCAAGCGGAAATTTCCCACCAAGTTCTCCTATAAATAACACCCTAGACTTATGTAAGTCCCCCTGACCTGCCAATAGGGAACCCAGGGTAAGGGACCCCTCTGTGGGGGCACCAAGGGACAACTCAGCTCCTGGCTGAGGGGCACCTGACTGGAAATCAGCAGGGGCGTTTTCTTGCGTGCAGGGTCAGCATGGAACACCCAACCTCCTCTCAAGTCCTGCAAACCCCACCACTGTGGGTGCACACGCCATACAAGCAGTATAAGCAGGGGTGCCTGGGTGGCTCAGTCGGTTAAGTGTTTGCCTTCGGCTGAGGCCACGATCCTGGGGTCCTGGGATCAAGCCCTGCATCAGGCTCCCTGTTCAACAGGGAACCTACTTCTCCCTCTCCCTCTATCCCAACCCGCACCCCCCCAGCTCCTTCTCTCTTTTGCTCACTCTCTCTCTCTNAAAAAATTTTTTAAAAAAAAAAAAAAAAAAAAACCGAACAGTAGAAGCAGTGTGGGTGATAAAATTATCATCTTGAATAACTGCCACCAGAATCTCTGAGAGGAAACTGTCTGGAAGAGTCACTTGGTGAATACTAGGGTCTAATGGTGAACCCTTGAGGGGCCCGGATGTCATGGGCACAAGGACTACGGAGGAGAGGGAAGCCAGGGCCACTGTGCTAGGGAAGAGGTACAGTTGGGTGTGGGGGCTTGGAGGGAGAAGGGAGGAGGGAGGTGGTGGAGGGGAGAGGTCAACAGAAAGGAGAGAAGCCAGCAGGGCAGTGGAACAGTGTGAAGGGCTGGGATGCCCGGCCCCTCCCACAATCACCCCATTCTAGAAAACATATCCAACTGGTATGAATGGGACTTTCTGGCCACTGAAGAAGCAGCTGTGGTCACATCTGGGCCGCTGAGGTGTGGACCTGCGGCACATACAAAGACTTGGGGACCAGCAGGCTGCCGTGGCCCTGACTCCAGCAACCTCTCTGCACCCCTGAAATTTGAAGAAACTACAGGTTCAAGTTTAACTATAGGGTACCACATTGGGAGGCCCCAGCTGATATCTGGCGTATATAAGTTCAGATGATGGAGGGAGAAAACATAAATTCCAGCATGGGAGGGTTCAGAGACTGCCTTGGGGAGCAAGACTTAGCATTAGAGCTCCGCGGGCCAAGAAGGTGCTGCATTGCACATGCTCGGAGGCCCCTCCCACCATTCCACCAATTAGGTATGTCACCCCTTCCTCTTTCCCGTGGACAGAGCAGGGCCAGGGGGAAGGGAAGGCAGTTTTCTCCCTGATTCTTCTGAAAGTGGGGAAGCGCTCAGTAAGAAATGTGGGGTAGGGAAGAAGAAAAGCTTTTACCACCCCCCCAAAAAAAAACACCAGCTGGATATGTTTGTCTTCAATCAAATAACATCTACATATTGCAGAGGACCAGAGGGCTATATATTTTGCCACTTACAATTGATGGAGGGAGAGGGGGAAAGCCCTTATTTAAATTTTGAAGTCTTGGGGACCAAGAATTTATTCTTACGCTATGGGAATAACTTGACTATTTCCCCAGTGTCTGAATGTAAATACTTTAAGACACGCCCCTGTCTAAAGCTTAATAAATGCGTTCGGGTGTAACTGACATTGGATGCATTGACCCGGAAGTGCAATCCAACTAGTTGTCTGCTCGCAGGGAATAACGGACTGGCCGGCGCACACCAGATGTCTGTGGAGGAAAGGAGGCGGTCCCCACAGCTGAGAGAGACAGCCATCGTAAGTTCTAGGATTGTGAACGGAAGGTGAAGGGGTTTTTTTTGTTGTTGTTGTTATTTATGCATTTTATTTTTTTTAATTTAATTTTATTATATTATGTTAATCACCATACAGTACATCCCCGGTTTCCGATGTAAAGTTTGATGCTTCATTA